>NC_132905.1:93966700-94268046 GCF_047675955.1 Chlorocebus sabaeus | reverse complement strand
AAAACAAATTGTATGCCTGAATTTGAGCTAAAACTATAGAACCTTTAGAAGAAAATATTGGAGTAAATCTTTGTGTCTGTGAGGTAGGCAATGGTTTCCTAGCTATCACACCAAAGGCATATGCAACAAAAGGGAAAATACATGATTTGGACTCTGTAAATATTAAAGCATTCTGTGCATCAAGAAAATGAAAGGGCAATCTGGAGAATGGGAGAAAATATTTGTAAATCATATATCTGATAGGAAAATTATATCCAGAACTCTTACAACCCAACAATGGAAAAACAACCCAGTTTAAAAGACGGACAAAGGATTTGGAAGGACATTTATCTGAAGAAGATACCCCAACGGTCAAACATGCACAACATCATTAGTGATGAGGAAACTACTAATCAAAACCACAATGAGATATCACTTCACACTCACTAGGATGGCTAAAATATTTTTTAAAACATTAGCCATTATTGAGGAGATTGTGGAGACATTGGGACACTCATACATTGCAGATGGGAATAGAAAACGGGGCAGCCACTGGAACAGCAATTTGACCATTTCTCAAAAAGTCTAAAAACATAGAGTTGTCTTATGACCCATGAACTCTACTCTTAGGTAGATACCTAAGATAAATTTGTCCACACGAAACAGGTATATGAATGTTTGTAGGTATATTATTCGTAATTGCTAAAAAGTGGAAATGACCCAAATGCCCATCAATAGTGAATGGATAACAGAATGTGGTATGTCCTATAATGGAATATTATTCAGTCATACAAATGAATGCGGTAGAGATACATGCTACAACACAGATGAACCTTGAAAACATTCTGCTAAGTGAAAAAAGCTAGGCACAAATGACCGTATATTATTTAATTCAATTTATATGAAATGCCTCAAATAGGAATATTCACAGAGACAGAAAGTAGATTAGTGTTTGCCGGGTACTGGGAGGAGGGGCAATGGCAGTCATTGCCAATGAGTATAAGGTTCCATTTGGGGTGATCAAAATGTTCTGGAGTTAGACATTGGTAATAGTTGTACAACTCTGTGAATATACTAGAAACCACTGAGCTGTAGTAAGCGTAAGAACACAAATTTTATGCTATGTGAGTTATACTTAGATAAAACTATTACAAAAAATAATTCCAGAATGTTTAGCAACTTCTAATGGGGTTGTGTAACTGTCGTTAACAGTTTGAACTTTGAAGTCAGATAATCTGCTTTCAAATCCCAGTTCCACTGCCTCTTAGTTATGTAAACTTGGGCAAAGTTTTTGAACCTTTCCAAGCTTCATGTTCCTCAACTGCAAAATGGAGTTATGAGGATTAAATGATAAGATATTTTGACAGCAGAGTGCCTTGCCAAAGAAAAAATATAAGCTCTTAATTAGTGGAAGCTTTCATGCTCACATCCCAAATGTTCATGTATACATTTGCATTTGTTTTTCTTTAATGTCCACACCAGCATCATGTGGTTTAAATAAATTGCATCTTCATAATATGTTAAGGTTATGATAGGGAAAGATCTGCCTTTCCCTCCACCTGTAAACTTTCCCCTTAACTGTTACATGTTTTTTCTTTGTTTTTAAATTTTTTCTGTTTCAGTAGCTTTAGGGGTACAAATGGCTTTGGTGACATAGATGAATTGTTTAGTGGTAAAGTCTAGGATTTTAATGCACCCATCATCTGAGTAGTGTACATTGTACTCAATATATCGTTTTCTATCCCTCACCTGCCTCCCACCCTCCCCACTTCTGAGTCTCCTGAGTCCATTATGGCACTCTGTATGCTTTTGTGTGCCCAAAGCTTAGCTCCTACTTATAAATGAGAACGTAAATTATTTGATTTTTCAATTCCTGAATTGCTTCACTTAGAATAATGGCCTCTAGTTCCATCTAAGTTGCTGCACAAGACATTATTTCATTATTTTTATAGTTCAGTAGTACTTCATGATATGTGTGTATATATGTGTGTGTGTGTGAAAATTTCAAGATGATATATATGTAACATATATATACAAGATATATATAACATCTTTATATATAAAATTTCAAGAATATATATATATAATCTTCATCCATTCCTCAGTTAATGGACACTTAGGTTGATTCCATATCTTTGCAATTGTGAATTGTGCTGTGATAAACATAGACATGCAGGTGTCTTTTTGATATAGTGACTTCTTTTCCTTTGGATGGATACCCAGTAGTGGGATTGCTGGATTAAATGGTAGATCTACTTTTAGTTATTTGAGAAACCTCCATACTGTCTTCTGTAGAGATTGTGCTAATTTACATTCCCACCAGCGGTGTGTAAGTGTTCCTTTTTCAATACATCCATGCCAACATCTATTGTCTGTTAACTTTTTAGTAATGGCCATTCTGGCTAGGGTAAGGTCGTATCTCATTGTGGTTTTAATTGGCATTTCCCTAATGATTGGTGATGTTAAGCAGGTTTTCACATGGTTTTGGCCATTTGCATATCTTCTTTTGAGAAATATCCATTCAGGTCCTTTGCCCACTTTTTAATGGGATTATTTGTTTTTCTTGCTGATTTGAGTTTGTAGATTGCAGATATTAGTACTTTGTCGGATGCATAATTTTCAAATATTTACTTCCATTCTGTAGGTTGTCTGTTTACTTTGACGATTATTTATTTTGCTGTGCGGAAGCTTTTAAATTAGTTCCCATGTATTTACTTTTGTTTTTGTTGCATTTGCTTTTGGGGTCCTAGACATAATTCTTTGCCCAGGCCAATATCCAAAAGAGTTTTTCCTAGGTATTCTTCTAGAAATGTTATGGTTTCAGGTTTTAGATTTAAGTCTTTAATCCACCTTGAGTTAATTTTTGTATCTGGTGAGAGATAGGAATCCAGTTTCATTCTTCTATATCTGGCTATTCAATTTTCCCAGCACCATTTGTTGGGTAAGCTGTACTTTCCTTAAATTATGTGTCTAATCTGTTATGTTTTTGTATGCTTTGTCAAAGATCAGTCAGTTGTAAGTATTTGGCTTTATTTTTGGGTTCTCCATCCTGTTCCGTTTGTCTATGTATCTACTTTTATATCATTACAATGGTTTTTTTTTTTTTTTTTTTTTTTTAATTACTATAGCCTTGTAGTATCATTTGAAATTGGGTAATCTGATTCTAAGAGTAAATCTTTTTGCTTAGAATTTCTTTGGCTATTCTAGCTCTTTTTTGGTTCCCTATGAATTTTATGATTTTTTTTAATTTTGTGAAAAATGATGTTAGTATTTTGATAGGAATTGCATTGAATCTGCAGATTACTGAGCAGTATGGTCATTTCCACAATACTGATTCTTTCAATCTATGAACATGGGATGTATTTCCATTTGTTTGTGTCATCTACAATTACTTTCAGCAGTGTTTTGTAGTTCTTGTCGAGATCTTTCACCTCCTTGGTAAAGTATATTTACCAAGTGTTTTAAAAATAAAGTGTTTTATTTTCTTTGTAGCTATTATTAAAGGGGTTGAGTTCTTTTTTTTTCTTTTTTTTCTTTTTTTTTTTCCTTTGAGATGGAGTTTTGCTCTGTCACCCACGCTGGAGTGATTGAAGTGGCATGATTTCAGCTCACTGCAACCTCTGCCTCCCTGGTTCAGGCGGTTCTCCTGCCTGAGCTTCCCAAGTAGCTGGGATTATAGATGCCCATCACTACACCTGGCTAATTTTTATATTTTTTCAGTAGAAATGGGGTTTCACCATGTTGGCCAAGCTGGTCTCAAACTCCTGACCTCAGTTGATCTGCCTGCCTTGGCGTCTCAAAGTGCTGGAATTACAGGCATGAGCCACCACACCCGACCTGAGATTGTGTTCTTTATTTGATTCTCAGCTTGATCATTGTTGGTATATAGCAGTGCTTCTGATTTGTGTACATTGATGTTGTACCCTAGGACTTTACTGAATTCATTTATCAGATGTATGAGTCTTTTGGAGGAGTCTTTAGGGTTTTCTAACAGAGGTAGTTTTACTTCCTCTTTTCCTGTTTGGATGCCCTTGATTTCTTTCTCTTCCCTGATTTCTCTGGCTAGGACTTCCAGTATTATGATGAATAGAAGTGGTGAAAGTGGGCATCGTTGTCTTGCTTCAGTTGAATGCTTTCAACTTTTCCCCCATTCAATTCAGTATGAGGTGGGCTCTGAGTTGGTTACATACGGCTTTTCTTATTTTGAGGTATGTTCCTTCTATGCCTAATTTGTTGAGAGTTTTTATCATAAAGGGATATTAGATTTTAGCAAACGTTTTTTCTGCCTCTATTGAGATGATCATATGGTTTTTGTTTTTAATTATGTTTATGTGATGAATCACATTTCTTGACTTGCATATGTGGAACCATCCCTGCATCCCTAGAATGAAACCCATTTATTACGGTGAATTATTTATTTAATGGGCTATTGGATTAGATTTGCTATTGGATTTGGTTTGCTAGTATTGTGTTGAGAATTTTTGCATCTATATTCATCAGGAATATTGGTCTGTAGTTTTCTTATTTTGTTATATCCTTTCCTGGCTTTGGTATCAGGATGATAATGGCTTTGTAGAATAAGTTAGGCAGGATTCCCTCCTCAATCTTTTGGAATAATTTCAGCAGGATTGATACCAATTCTTTTTTGAATGTCTGGTAGAATTTGGCTGTGAATCCAACTGGCCCTGGGCTTTGTTTTGTTGGCATTTTTTTTTAATTGCTGATTCAATCTCACTGCTTGTTATTAGTCTCTTCAGGATTTCTATTTCTTCCTGATTTAAGCTACGGGGTTGTATGTTTCCAGGAACTTATTCATTTCCTATAGATTTTCTAGTTTGTGTACATAGTGGTGTTCATAGTAGTCTCAAATGATCTTTTGCATTTCTGTGGTGTCAGTTGTGATGTCTCCATTTTCATTTCCAATTGAACTTATCTGAATCTTCTTTCTTCTTTTCTTGGTTAATCTAGCTAGTGGTCTATCAATTTTGTTTATCTTTTCAAATAACCTCCTTGTTGTTTCATTGATCTTTTATGATTTTTTTGTTTCGATTTTATTTAGTTCTGCTCTGATCTTTGTTATTTCTTTTCTTCTGCTAGCTTTGGGTTTGGTTTGTTCTTGTTTCATTCCTTGAAATGTGATGTTAGGTTGTCAACTTGTGATCTTTCAGACTTTTAATGTAGGCATTTAGTGCTTTAACCTCCCTCTTAGCAATGCTTTTGCTGTATCCCAGAGATTTTGATAGCTCGTGTCACAGTTATCATTCATTTTGAAAAAAAATTTAAATTTCCATCTTGATTTGATGGTTAACCCCAAAATCATTCAGAAGTAGATTACTTAATTTCCATGTATTTGTATAGTTTTGAGGGTTCCTTTTGGAATTGATTTCTGGTTTTATTCCACTATCGTCGGAGGAGATACTTGATATGACTGAAATTTTCTTTGCTCTGGTCACATGTTTATTCACCCAGATAAAACTAAACATGATTTTTGTCTATTTCAAAAATAACCATTAAGTAATTAAAACTTTATTTAATTTATAGAATAATTTGATGTGAGGGACCTACTTTTTTACCATATTGACTCATCATATCCAGAAATGAAACTTCTCTTCATTTTCTTTAGTTTTCTGGTAGGTTCCTTAATGAAGAGGCACAGTTTTCTCCATTTTGGACTTAGACATATTTTATTAATTTTTACCGAAGAATCTTGAATTTTGTATGGCATTTTAAAAAGATATCTTGCCTTTTTCTTTTATTTGTATAATCTAAGCACAAGTTCTTATTAATTTAATACTATTGGACTCTTAATTATGTTTGAATGTTTTTGCAAAATTAACAGCCTCGTGGTGAGATGGCCAATGGCAAGAAAGCTCCAAGGTGCATGCACATTAGTTTCAACAGGAGCTGCCTGATTCTTTTCACTGAGTCAAGAAACATTTGCTGAGTTCTTACCGTGTGCCAAGCACAGTACTAGGCACAGTCAGCCAAGCCTCTGAGCTGGGATTCCCAAACTGCTGTCCTTGTACCTCGTTTCTATCAATGCCCTCCAGCCAAAGCCCATCAGCTACATACCTGTAGGGTAACAAGTTGGGTTTATTGTTGTCATGAGGTAAAGCGTACAACATGGGAAGCAATGAGATGCCTTCATAAGAGGGTGTTGGGAAGGATGTGTTCTATACTCGGGCTTGTGTCAGGGGATTTGGGGGAAGGTTCAAGTAAGTAGCACCTAACTCTGGAGTGATGCTTCCAGAAAGTGGGAGTAATTCTACGATTGGGTATTGTTTTGATTTGTTTTCTGTTGCTGTAACTGATTACTTGAGCCTGGGTACTTTAAAAAGAAACCAGGCTGATTTCTTACAGTTCGGAGGCTGGGCAAGTTCAAGGTGAAGAGGCTGCAACTGCTAAAGACCTTAATGCTGGTGGGGACTCTCTGCAGAGTCTTTCTGCTGCATAAAGCATGACATGGTGAGGAAGCTGACCTCATCTAAATCTAATTGTCTCCTAAATATCCTGCCTCTCAAATACCATGGTTAGACTTCCCACCCTCTTTAGCGGGGTGGGCTTAAACAACAGAAACTTATTTCTCACAGTTATTGAGGCTAAAAAGTCCAAGATCAAGATTCTAGCAAGGTAAATTTTATTGTGGGTGGTTGCCATCTCACTGTGCACTTACTTCTTCTTTATGTACACATGGACAGAGAGAAAGAGAATGAGAGAGAGAAAGAGACAGAGAGAAAGAGATAGAAAGCACTCAAGTTAACTCTCAGGTGCCTTTTCTTACAAGGATACTGTTCTCATCTGACTAGACCCTCTCATGACTTCATCTAACGCTAATTATCTCTCAAAAGTAATTACCTCCCCATCTCCAGATACCATCACATTGGTTAGGACTTCAACATCTGAATTTTGGAGAGGCACTGCTATTCAATCCATAACATTAAATTTCTATTTATCAGGGTTCTCTAGAGTAACAAAGCCAATAAGATATATACAGAAATAGTGCTGTTTATTAGCATACATATTTATATATCTTTATATTGGTATATATGTATATACTTATATAAGTGTGTGTGTGTGTACACGTGCGCGTGCGTGTAGAGGGAGAGAGAGAATAAGTTATAGGGAATTGGCTCACGTGATTATGGATGCTAAGAAGTCCCAGGAAAGCCAGTGTGTAATTCCAATCTGAAAGCCATGAAGCTCTAGACCCAAGAAGAGCTGATGTTTCAGTCCAAGTCCAAAGATGGGAAAAGATCAAGGTTCCAGCTCAGCCATCAGGCCGGCAGAGTTTCTACCGTGAAAAGAAAAAGCTCAGTCTTTTTGTTCTTTTCACGTCTTAAATGGATTGGATGAGGCCCATGCACACTAGAAAAGGCAGTCTGTTTGACTCAACCTACCAGTTCGGGTGTTAATCTTGTTCAGAAACACCCTCACAGACACATATAGAATCATGTTTGACCAAATATATGGGCAAGATTTCTCACCCCCTTGGTACAGTTAGGATTGTGGTTAAGTTTCAGTGTGAGTTTCAGAGGGGACAAACATTCAAACCATAGCAGATATTTAATAAATCTTGTTCATAAGATGAGAGAAATGAAGCCAGGCTAATGCTGTCATGGGTAAAGAAGCAGTGGTCAGTCAGATTGGATAGGAGAACAGATGTGTTTGGTCATTGCTGTGGTTTCTTTGGACAATGCTCATGCTATGGTCTATGTTCAGACATGATAACGGAGGGGTCTTCTTTTGTCTTGATCCATCTTGGTCAGAGAGCTGTTTTGTCTGATGTTAATGTTTTGTGAAATTGTTTATCTTCAATAAGAGAACACCAAAGCCCAAGTGGGAGTTCCCAGCCAGCTCCTGGGTGTCGGAGGCTATTTTCCAATCTCTAGTTTCATTATCATGTAATCATTTTTAATATAATTCATCTTGAAAAGGATGCAGAAGACAATGCATAGTTTTGTTTAGACTTAATTAAGAAGAGAGATTACACATAAGTGCTTTCCTCAAGGGCCACTAGACCAGTCTTATTGCAAACTCAGCCGAAACAAGCTCTTGGCTCACCTGACCTGCAATGGGCCTTGTGAATGGATACATGGAAATAAGCTGATGAACAGGCAAGACTTGGAGATGTTTCTCTGATGATTTATTCTTTGTAGAATGCAAGTGCCTGGATGTGATGCTCACTTTGCTCTTGAGGACTCCCAGGTGTGACCCTCTGCAGGGACGATCCTCACTCCTCATGTTAGGACATAGCCAAAGACCACAGCTACAGAGCAGAGTCACTGATGCACATTTGTAATGCAGTGGCAGGTTGTAGAAAGTGCCAGTGCCACAGGGCAGCGACCCACCATCTGCTCTTTGCAGTTCAGCCGTGGCTGAGGCGGGCAGGCAGAGACAGGGCTGGAGGTGGTAGACTTTTGAATATACTATTTTCCCACCTATTTATTTCAATTTCCACACCCTTAAGCCAGTTGATTCCAGAACCTCAAGTTCGATGTTCATTTTTTTGTGTCTATTCGTTTGGCTACTGATTGTAAGACACATTGCAGAGGTGTACGGTCCATGTACACACAGGCAAGTAAGGACCTTCTCATTCCAAAGATGCTTGAGCAGAGAGCACCTGATTTTCAGCTCATTCTGAACACTGGAACTGTGACTTTAATCATCAGCACGTTATGTAATAAAACCTGAAGGACTACACAAGATAAGCATTGTTAGTTAAGAATGGCTGACTCAAAACTCTCATTTGCTCTAAGGAGAACTATTCAATAACCGGTATTCAACTGATTCCAGTTGTAGCCTTCTCTCTAAGGAAATGGAGATAATTTTTAACTTCTGGGCCCAGAGGCATTGCCTCTTTATGGGCGTGGCCTGATTCTCATCTCTGATTGGTGCTATGGGATCTGCCCCCTACTGGGAAGTCCCTGTCTAGTTTCTTGCCCCTTATTACTTAGCTTCTGTCTTTGCTCAGAGTGGAGTCTTTATTCTTAATGAGAAGGAGGGAAGCCATATGCATTCCAGGGAGATGGCACAACCAGAGAAAAGGCCCTGTGGCAAGAGGAAGCTTGGTGTGTTCCCTCCATGATGCTGCTGGGTTAAAAAAATAGTTCATTAAAGAGGAGATCAAAACCTTTGAGGTGGTGAGAACTTTGCATTGCACTCTGGATGGATGGCCAGGCTCTTCATTTTTCCTTTTTCCTGTGGGCATATTCATGTGTGTAAGCCCTTTCTCTTTTTTAAAAAATGAAATCACACAGTGTATGTTAGTATGCATTTGCTTTTTAAGTTGACAATGTATCACAGTTGCCCTTCCAGATGTTAGAAATGCTTGTTCCTCAGTGCTGTAAAGAAATAGCACTTGAAAATACATTTAATTTCCTCAGCAAGGCCATTTTTACTTTCTGCAGAAAGGGTACACTCGCTAGCAGTTTTGCCATGAGAGTACACCGAAACACCGAACAAAGGAGACAGGGTCATTTATAACCTGACGTGTCCAGCCTACTGCTGTGTCCGGTTTCCATTCACTGGAACAGGACCTTACATTCTGTGTTTTTCTTGATTGGCTAGCAACTTAGAATTTTTTAAAAGAGGCAAAGGCAGAGGAGAACAAAAGGAGGAAGTAACTTGTGGAATGCTGAGAAAGGTAAAAACACCTTCAAATAAAGAAAAAGAACAGGCTATGACTTAATGCTTGCTTGGACCAGTATAAGCATGCCAGGGCAAATATTTAAGCTAAATTCTGGGAACTAAGAACATGAAGTACATTGATTTCTTTATTGCGGCTAGCAGATATTTAAGAATGTTAGCACAGGTCTTTGAATAAATTTCGCTTCTAAGAGAAGTTACTGTTTATTCCTAATTAGATGGGGAGGAAAGTCTTTAAGGAGGAATCTCTACTTTACTTTTTACACAGATAAATACACATAACTCCATTTTATTGTGTTTCAGGAGTAGCTCATATTTCACTTTATGGTTCGGCATCATTTTGTAACTGTTATCTTAGTTGGACATTCAGCTTGGAAACAATTTCATGTCTTCCTGTCCTTTGAGAATAACATTTCTAGGCCTTGCAAGTAGTAGGTTCTCAACCAGTGTTTGCAGCAGGAAGAAATGCAAGAGGGAAAGAGCAGGAGAGCTGATGCCAGACAAAGAAGATCTCCAGGAAGAAGTTTTGGAAGACATGCTTTTAGGTTTTCATCGCTTCTCCTTTTTGTATACTGTACTGCTGAATGCTGCCGGGAACAATACTTTCTCCCCAGAGATGCAGGTCAAATGCCATGTCTTCTGTGGCTCATTTAGATTGATACAGAATGGCCCATTGCTAGAGAATGGGAACAGAACAGTCAGAAAGCACTTCACAATTCTGAGTCTTTAGCCATTGATTGTAAATGTGCAAGAGGAGAAAAGAGCACTTTTGCTTAAAACCCTATTGATAATGCAGCAAGGGGAAGGTACATTCCTCTGTGAAAAGAATAAGGAGAAAAGGGCTTTCTGTAGCTGTAAACTACATTAATAGGCACATAATACCATGAGTGTTGTCATTGTCATCACACCATGCAACTACCTCTCTGCTACCTTGGGCATGTATTGAAGGCAGGAGAAAAAAACAAGGGTAAGTGCATGAGCATTTAAAAAAAAAATTAATGTTTGGAAGTCCTGAGTTGTCTCTTTTACTTTTTGAGATCTCTGAGAAGCCCCTTTTTCTCATGTACCACTGTAAAATTATTTCCACAACTGTAAAAATTGGGATTGCAGTAATGTTAACTGAGTCTATTCTGCTCGTTCAATCCTGTCCCCCAAGGTAATTGCTGTAAAAGGCTGAGGATGATGCATTATAAGAGAATAGCATAGCCATGTGGAGAGGCAGTGCCAGGGAGTGCATTTGGCATTGTGTGTGTGTGTGTGTTCAGCAAACACAATCAGCCCTTTGAATCTGCAGCTTCCGCACCCATAGATTCAACCATCCTCAAATCAAAAATATTCAGGGAAAAAAAAAAACAAAAAATAACAATACAACAATAAACATAAATACAAATATAAAACAGTACAATACAACAGCTATTTGCATAGCACTTACATTTTATTAGGTTTCATACGTAGTCCACATGGCACCTAAAGTGTATAGGAGGATGTGTGTAGTTTAGATGCAAACACTAGGCCATTGCATATAAAATGTCTTGAGCTCTCTCACAGTTTTGTAGCCTGTGTGAGGGGTTCCTGGAACCAGTTCCCCAGAGATACCAAGGAACAATTGTATCTTTGTTTTCTTTCCTCTCTTATCCCCTTACCACATAACATATGATACATTGATTTGATATCACAGTATTTATTGTCAAGTTTACATCATAGAAGTGAAGTTACGGGACATTAAGGAGAGGCATGAACATCACCTATGGACTTTGCTTTTCTTTTAGGGACAGGGTTTGTGTGCTTTCAGTTGTGCTGAGGGTAGTGGTATCACGTGAAGTGGAAGTATGACCTTGTTATTGTCTTTATTTGAAGATTATAGTTTAAGCAGACGTGCATGGATGCCCAGTTGACAAGGGGTGGATTTGTGATGGTTAATTTTATGTGTCAATTTTGCTAGGCATGTTACTCAGATGCTTGGTCAAAAGCCGGCCTCGATGTCGCTGTGAAGGTATTTCTTAGATGTGATTAACATTAAAATCTGTAGATTTGGAGTAAAGTCGATTATCCTTCATAGTGCAGGTGGGCTGCATCAATTAAAGTCCTTAGAAAAACAGACTGAAGTCCCTGGAAGAAGAGGAGATGCTGCCTCCTTTGGACCCAAGCTGCAACATCAGTTCTTTTCTGGGTACAGCCTGCTGGCTGGCCCGGCAAATTTTAGACTTACCAGCCCACA
Source organism: Chlorocebus sabaeus (assembly GCF_047675955.1). Lineage (NCBI taxonomy): Eukaryota > Metazoa > Chordata > Mammalia > Primates > Cercopithecidae > Chlorocebus > Chlorocebus sabaeus. The sequence continues at coordinate 94,256,204 of NC_132905.1, read as the reverse complement.
CAATTTCATAGAGCAGTTCCTTATCATAAATCTCTCTGTCTCTTTGTGTGTGTGTGTCTGTCTCTCTCTCTCTCTCTCTCTGCCTGTCTGTCTCTCACTCTCTCTCCTATTGGTTCTGTTTCTCTGGAAAGCCCTGACTAATGCACATTTTGATATTAGTTGCCTAAAAGTTCAGGCAGGATTATATTCCCACACACGTGCCTTGCAGCATCCACAACCTAAGTATCTCCCTCAGCAAAATGACACATGTTAACGTGTGCATATTTTAACATGCCATGAACTTCCTTGCTGTTTACAAAAAGTTGAAACTGCAAATGCACTCTATCAATGCTTCAGGGTATGCTGCGTTTTAATTTGGGAATACAGAGTTTTAAAGACTCAAGTCCAAAACATACGTTGGATACCTACTGTATTAGTTTTCTCAAGTTGCCATTACCGATTACCACAAACTTAACGACTTAAGGAAAACACCCTTTTATTATCTCAGAGTTTTGCAGGTTGAGCATCCAGTGGCTTGGCTGGTTTCTCTGCTTCACATACCACAAAGCCAAACTTGGAGTGTCCACAGCACTGTGCCCCTCTTACCGGAGGACCTGGGAGAGAATTTGCTTCCTGGCTCTTTCTCACTGGGCAGAATTCTGCTCCTGGTGGCTGAGACAGACATCCTTGCTTCCCTACCAGCTGTCAACTGGGGGTCGTCCTGAGCTCCTCCTATAAGCCTCTTTCTATTCCTTGCATATAATCACTTACATCTCAGAATTAGCCAAGTGCGGGGTGAGTCCTTCTGACACGTCAGATCTCTGACTCTCCTTCTGTTTCGTTTCTTTTGCCTCTGTTTCTGCCACATTGCATGGACTGACTCTTCTGCTTTCTTATTCTGCATTTAAAGTCCCATGCGATGTCTCTGAACCCACCCGGAGAGTTTAGGATCTTCTCCCTATTTTAAGGTCAGTTAATTAGCAACCTTCATTCCATCAGCAGAATACCTTTCACTATGTACGTAACATACTCATGTTCCCTAGATTAGGCTGGGGATGTCTTTGAAGCACCGTTATTCTGCCTACTGTATGGCTATGAGCAAGGACTGCAAATGTCCTTGCCTTTAAGTCTTTTACAGACTGACTGGGGAAAAGAACCACATGCATGTAATAGATCATTGGTAACATTATCTCAAACCATAACACGGGCTTGCAGAGTGGAACCCAGCTTCATGAATCACACAGCAAAAATGGAGCAGGAGCTGTCTGAGTCACCGTTATCTGGCATGGAACACCCAGCACACAGTAGTATACACAGCAGGTACTCAGTGGTTAAAGGGATATAGGGGAAAACTGAGTAGGAGACTAAAAAAATGGAATTGTCTCCTCAATGGGATTTAACATCCTTTATTTACCTGTTTATTCCAATATTTATATATTGGAAGTCTGGTGCTGGGCCTTAGTGATGCAATTGTGATTAGACCAGGGGGCCTTCACCCACACAGAGCTTATAATCTGACATTAATCATGCCAGCAGCTGAATAATCTTATAGTTAAAACATGCACCAAGTATCATGAAGGCACTTACTAGATGGCATGTGAGAGATAAGGGAAAGCCACTCTGAGGAGGCTGATTTTTTAGTGGAAAGCTGGATAAAGGAAGATTGTCTTAGGCTGGCTTCTGGCAGGGATCTGTGTGCTGGAAGCCTGCTGGAAAGCACTTGGGATCAGCTCCCTTGTGGGAGTACAGGAAGTCAGAGAGGCGGAGAAAGAGGCTGGGATGCAGACGCAAGCGGGGCCCGGCTGATCCTGCAGAGAACTCTGAAGCTGGGTTGCCCTTCCAAGGTGGCTGGGGCTGAGGGCCTGAGCTTTATATCCACCCCCATGAACCAATCACCTTGATTCTGTGTGTTAAGTCATGATGTACCTCAGTTTTCTGGAGGTGAGACCTCTGTTTTGAATGGTTGGAAAAGCTCATGACTATAAGCATCAAATGCATTCAGTATTGCCAACTCTGCCATTTTGTATGCATCAGAAAATCCTGTTCTTGCTTAGAGGAATAAGGGAGCATAATGAATCAGTTTAAATTTGCTCCCATCACCACCTTCCACAGGGTTCTGAGCTTTTCACTTATTTCCTTACATCATCATATCTAGTCCAACTTAAACTGTGATATGCCACCCTCCCCTTCCTGGAGTGTTTGGTCTTTTCATTCCGGGTAACTTGCTTCTATTGTAATGGGGTGATATGATATGAGGAGATCATGAAAAACAAAGGCTCTCTCATTTATCTGGGCTGTGACTATTTCTCTAATATTTACTGATCATCAAAGTGCTCACTCTGTATGAAAGACAGCCCGCATTCCTTCAATATTGTCTGACACCAACTGGGTATCCTACAATTTAATTTGATTCAGGCACTAATTACCTGTAGTTAGTATCAGATCCCATGAGTTAAAAGGCAAGATCCCCAGCAACACTGCTCTTACGTCAGACACCAGCAGTGAGCGGGGTCCCAGGCTTCCCACGCTTCTGCCTGGACAGCTGCAAATTCAAGATGGCACACGCTCCTCAGGTTTGATAATCTGCTAGAACCTCTTACAGCATTCAGGAAAATGCTACACTTAACAATTATCATTTTACCAAAAAGGACATGAATGAACAATCAGATGCACAGGTACATGTGGCAAGATCTGGAAGGGTCCTGAGCACAGGAGCTTCCAGCCTTGTGGATCTGGGTTGTGTCACCCTCTGGGTATACTCATATATTCACCAACCAGGAAGCTCTCTGAGTTGCATTGTTCAGAGTTTTTATCTAAGTTTTATTCCTGAGGCGTACTTGATTAAATCGTTGGCCACATGACTGAGATCTATTTCTAGCCCCTCTTCCTTCCCCAGAGGTCAGGGGGTGGGGCTGAATGTCCCCCTCCTCTCATCATATGGTTGATCTTTCTGGAAAACCAGCCCCTCCTTGGTAATCATCTGAGAGCCCACCATGAGTCACCTCATTAGCATAAACTCAGGTACTACAGAAACAGAAAGGACCTGTTATGAGTAACTGAAGACACTCCTATCACTCTGAAAACTCCAAGAGGTTTGGAAGCTCTGTCCAGGAACCAGGAAGTTATGAGTAACTGAAGACACTCCTATCACTCTGAAAACTCCAAGAGGTTTGGAAGCTCTGTCCAGGAACCAGGAAGTTATGAGTAACTGAAGACACTCCTATCACTCTGAAAACTCCAAGAGGTTTGGAAGCTCTGTCCAGGAACCAGGAACAAAGACCAGATATATTCTGCATTGTATCACGTAACCAAATATATGCAATTTATTTGTCAGGGAATTTCCAGGTTCCCTGCTATACAGTCCCTGAGTTAGGAGAATGATAAAGAGGTAAATAACATCCTCCCTCCCACTATGCTCCCCAATGCCTTCCAGAGACTTTTGCTGCAGAATTCCCTCACTGTGGACCAACCATCCTAAGCCCAGATAGTTTCTGTAGTGTTCATGGAAACTCATGCATCATTGTCCTGTGCTAACACTTCACCTGGCATCTCTCTCCTGGTTTATGTCTTCCTGCTCAGGTATGTGTAAGGCAGATAAACATGTCGCCTCCCAATGAAATAGCAAACAGAAGAATATAAATTCCATTTTCCCACTTTTACAGGCACTCCCAACCCCTGTGAGTGATTCTTTTTTAGCCCCCCTTACTTGGATCTGGAGGGACAGACAACTCAAGCCTTAGCACTCTCTAGTAACCCAGGACAATTTTCTCCCCACTTCCCGCAGTTTTGTTTTATACATTGGGAAGTTGTGGGGACTGGAGTAATGATTGAGAGTAGCAGAACTTAAGCCTTTAATGAGAATCTGGTCCCCATGGTCTTGAAAAAAGCTTAAGGATGTGATACTTTAATCCTCAATCTTGAATCACAGAAACAAAATCTAGGGCAATAGTAAAAAGTCCTTATCAAAACTCACTTGCATGTACCTGACCACCTGGCTGGCCCTTCTTAGTATTTTTTTTCTGATTTTAACAATTACACAGGTTCCCATATATTTTAAAAATAAAATAATAGATTGAAAGGTAGAAAAATCTCTCCTTGTCCCAACATTCAAAAGATGGTGATAGAAGTATCTCTTTTACCTGCTCAAGATCTGAAATGTATGAGGGAAACAAAGGAGGAAAACAACCAAATCTCATTTGTCACAGATAAAATTCATGTGAGACAATTCTGTTTATATCTATAGGCAAATAATCCTCATAACGTAAACTAAGAATCCAATAGGCTTACCCAGACAGTCCTAGGCATCACAAGACCCTAATACCACTTCTGTGCCCTACCAAAGACTAGGGCCACCCATGCATACTTCATGGCATAAAGGTCTGCCTTTATTATCTATGTCTTTGTAACTAATTATCACAGACTCAGCAGCTTAAAACGGCACACGATTATATTCTTATAATTTTTGTGGGTCCAGGAGTTCAGACACAGCTTACTGAGGTCCTGGCTTCAACCTTCTCAAACAAACAGCCTTCTCAATGTCTTCCTCAAGACTGCAATCAACGTGTTAGCCATGGCTTAGGTCTCATCTGACGGCTCAAGTGGGGATCTGCTTCCAAGTTCATATAATTGTTGTCAGGAGTCAACTTGTGGCCTCAGTTACTCTTTGGCTGTTGGCCAAGTAAAGTTCACCCTTGGTACCTTGCCATGAGGATGTCTGCAACATGGCTGCTTGCTCGCAAGTGTTTTTTGTTTGTTTGTTTTTTAAAAAAGGAAAGAAAAACATGCGAGTGGAGAAGGCAACAGAGAGAGTTGAAAGATTGAAGTTACAGTATCATGTGAGCTAATCTTGGAAATGATATCCCATTATCTTTGCCATATTTAAGTGGTTAGAAGAAAGTCACAGGACCTACCCACACTCAAGAAGAGGAGATTCCACAAGAGCATGAATATCAGGGGACAGGATCATTGGGGGCTATCTTGGAATCTGTCCACAACACAGTGTTTCTTAGGAACTGTCAGCTTCCAACAAAAAGTACAAGAAAAGGTAGAGCTGTATATACCTAGTTCCTCGTTCCAAACTTATTATCAAGTGTAAGTCATTCCTTCTACCCTGAGTTAAAACAAGGGAAGACTAGGGAAATATGAGAAGTGTTACATCAACAGGGCTGATCCATGTGGAAGGAAACATCAGGAATGGTGAGAAAAACCCTCCCTCGCAAAAAACAAAAAAACAAAAAGAAAATATTAATATAGTGATAAATCTCCTTGTGGCCTATTTTTTTTCTATGCTAATATGTGTTGAAGCATTTTTCTATAACTAGAAACATCTGAATACACTGTTTAATAACTTAGCCTTTATTCTGATCTATATGTGTTGATTTTTTCTGTGTCATTCAGTGTTCTTCTGCTATGTGCTTTTTAGTGGTCTGTACTCTATATCACATGGCCAGCCCAGTAACTGTGTAGCCAGCCCTCAATGGCCCATTTGACTCTGGTCCCTTACAGTCTCCAAGCTGCCACAGCAGCATAGCTCCCTCCACCGTATTTCATTGATGACAGAAGAGAGGGCAGGCAGCATGCTGCAGAACAAGGGCTGTGGGAGGCCAGAAGTCTGCAAAAAGGCCTCCACCCCCTTTTCAGAATATCAGATGATAGAGATTGAGCAAATACTCTGTGGTCTTATCAGTTCCCAGAACTGGTCTGATAAGCAGGGAAAGATGCCAAGAAGGACAGGGTCTTGGAGATGCAGGCAACATGTGCACACAGCCCAGCCATCACCCTTTTCCCATTAAAATCTTGAATGTGCCAAGGTAGCCCTTTATTGAAGCAGTGCTTAATTACTTCCGGCCACCTCCATGGACACGAACGTGTCAGGAATCTTTCAAATGTTCTCATTAGCAATGAGGTTGGGAATGTCAGCCCTGACCCAGTGCAGCACGGCAGCTCTCACTGAGCTGTCGCCGCCACTTCAGGAAAGTGTCTTAATGTGAGGGCTGCCTTTTCACAGATTAGCAATGGGGATGAAAGGAGGTGACAGCAAAGCCATCTGGGGATTCAGAAATTCTGGGTTAATTCTTTGTGAGAAAATGTAAAATGGCCACATTTTGCAGTATATTAGCAGGCCATCTATCACAAGTGTTCACTCTAAGTGTGAAATTTTAAAACAATTATAAAAGAACCACAGAAGATGCATCAAGCTAAATTGAAATTTTTATCTGCAGCTTACCACGTAGTGTCATATGTATACTCTTACTTTATGTCTTCCTGCCTTGACACATCCTTAAAGGAAGTAGCATTCATCTCCCTTTATTCATGTTTCTAATTGAGGCCCCTGACTTTTAAAAAAAAACACCAAAATTCCTTACCATGTAGAAGTTTTTCAGCGATATCACAAACCACAGGAAGAGTGTTGGGGTCCCCAGATGCTGTACGAATTAAGCTTACAACAGAGTCTGTGAATCCCCAAACCTTCATAGGTAATTCTACTGGCTTGAACCCTGCAATTGCCAAATCCAGGCAAGGATACAACACTGTCTCAGGTTTAAATTCCAAGGTCATGGAGTCAAGGTCAATGTGAGTAGAACCTGCAAAAACAGTATAAAGTGACCATGTTCTGAAGGTTAAAAGTCAACAGAGGGACCTCAGCTTCCTTTAAAATGGCTCCTCTCAGGTCTCAGATGTGTGTCAGCTTAGGGCTTCCTTCCACTTGGAACAGTGCCAGGAGGCCTTGGTCTCAGACAAAACACCTTGAGGCCTCTTCCTGGTTAGGAGCTGGGGCCACACACCTACCTCCTTCATCCACCTTTGGAGCTTGGAGGTTGTTCTCTTCTCTTCTGGCTACAAGGAATCCCTGCATTTTCCCCATGAAGCCATGATTACCTCAACTCTGTGTTTCCTAAAGCTTAACTCCTAGCATACCAGGTTGCAAAGAGAGCTCACTTCAGACCCTGAGACCTGCCACATCACACATTCCAGAGGGACAGCTGCCTTCACTAACCACTTTATCAAACCTGCTGAAATGTTGCTTCCATACTCATGTTTGTTCACCCTTCACAATTCACATGATTTGAATATATTTCTACTCTAATGTATTGGTCTGTTTTCACGCTGCTGATAAAGACACAAATGAGACTGGGAAGAAAAAGAGGTTTAATTGGACTTACAGTTCCACATTGCTGTGGAAGCCTGAGAATCATGGTGGGGGGCGAAAGGCACTTCTTACATGGCAGCGGCAAGAGAAAATAAGAAGGATGCAAAAGCAGAAACTTCTGATAAAACTATCAGATCTCATGAGACTTATCCACTACTACGAGAACAGTATGGGGGAAACCACCCCTATGATTCAGATTATCTCTCACCAGGTCCCTCCCACAACATGTGGGAATTATGGGAGTACAATTCAAGATGAGATTTGGGTGGGGACACAGAGCCAAACCATATCAGCTAATATCCAACAATACTGCAATTTGGATAACTGTATCTTCCCTGCTTCAGGTGATGAAACTAATGTTCATTGATAGGGTTTGGCTGTGCCCCCATCCAAATCTAAACTTGAATGGTATCTCCTAGAATTCCCACATGCTGTGGGAGGGACCCAGTGGGAGATAATTGAATCATGGAGGTTGGTCTTTCCTGTGCTATTCTTGTGATGGTAAATAAGTCTCAAGAGATCTGATGAGTTTATCAGGGGTTTCCGCTTTTACTTCTCCTTATTTTTCTCTTGCCACCACCATTTAAGAAGTCCCTTTCACCTCCTGCCATGATTCTAAGGCCTCCTTAGCCATGAGGAACTGTAACTCCAATCTAACCTCTTTTTCTTCCCAGTCTCAGGTATGTCTTCATCAGCAGTATGGAAACAGACTAATACAGTAAATTGGTATCAGTAGAGTGGGGCATTGCTGAAAAAATACCCAAAAATGTGGAAGCGACTTTGGAACTGGGTAACAGGCAGAGGTTGGAACAGTTTGAAGGGCTCAGAAGAGTACAGAAAAATGTGGGAAAGTGTGGAACTTCCTAGAGACTTGAATGGCCTTGCCCAAAATGCTGATAGTGATATGGACAATAATGTCTAGGCTGAGGTGGTCTCAGATGGAAATGAGGAAGTTGTTGGGAACTGGAGCAAAGGTGACACTTGTAATATTTTAGCAAAGAGACTGGCAGCATTTTGCCCCTGTCCTAGAGATTTGTGGAACTTTGAACTTGAGAAAGATGGTTTAGAGTGTCTGGTGGAAGAAATTTCTAAGCAGCAAAGCATTCAAAGGATGACTTCGGTGCTGTTAAAGGCATTTCATTTTATAAGGGAAGCAGAGCATAAAAGTTTGGAAAATTTGCAGCCTATGTGATAGAAAAGAAAATGCCATTTTCTGAGGAGAAAATTGCATAAGTAACGAGGAGCCAAATGTTAATTCCCAGGATAATGGGGAAAATGTCTCCAGGGCATGTCAGAGGTCTTCATAGCAGCCCTTCTCATCACAGACCTGGAGGCATAGGAGGAAAAAATGGTTTTGTGGGCCAACACGAAACCTGTGTGCAGCCCAGGGACTTGGTGCCCTGCATCCCAGCCACTCCAGCCATGACTAAAAGGGGCCAAGGTACAGCTCAGGCCATGGCTTCAGAGGGTGCAAGTCCCAAGCCTTGGCAGCTTCCACGTGGTGTTAAGCCTGTGGGTGCACAGAAGTCAAGAATTGAGATTTGGGAATGTCCACCTAGATTTCAGAAGATGTATGGAAATGCCTGGATGCCCAGGCAAAAGTTTGCTGCAGGGGCATGTCCTCATGGAGAACCTCTGCTAGAGCAGTGTCAAAGGGAAATATGGGGTCAGAAGCCCCACACAGAGTCCCTACTGGGTCACCGCCCAGTGGAACTGTGAGAAGAGGACCACTGTCCTCCAGACCCCAGAATGGTAGATCCACTGACAGTTTGCATCATGTGCCTGGAAAAGCCACAGACATTCAACACCAGTCCATGAAAGCAGCTGGAATGGAGGCTGTACCTGGGAAAGCCACAGGGGTGGAACGTCCAAGACCATGGGAATGCATCTGTTGTGTCAGTGTGACCTAGGTGCAAGACATGGAGTCAAAGGAGATCATTTTGGAACTTTAAGATTTGACTGTCCTGCTGGATTGTGGACTTTCATGAGGCCTGTAGCCCCTTGGTTTTGGCTAATTCCTCCCATTTGGAATGGCGTATTTCCCCCATGCCTGTACCCCCATTGTATCTAGGAAGTAACCAGCTAGGTTTTAATTGTACAGGCTCATAGGCAGAAGGGACTTGCCTTGTCTCAGATGAGACTTTGGACTGTGGACTTTTGGGTTAATGCTGAAATTAATTAAGACTTTGGGGGATTGTTGGGAAGGCATGATTGTTTTTGAAATGTGAGGACATGAGGTTTTGGAGGGGCCCATGGTAGAATGATATGGTTTGGCTGTGCACCCCCACCAAATCTCAACTTGAATTGTATCTCCCAGAATTCCCATGTGTTGTGGGAGGGACTTAACTGGAGATAATTAAATCATGGGGGTCAGTGTTTCCCGTGCTATTCTCATGATAGTGAATTCGTCTCACAAGATCTGATGGGTTTATCAGGGGTTTCCGCTTTTTCTTTCTCTTCATTTTTCTCTTGCCACCACCATGTAAGAAGTGCCTTTTGCTGCCCCTCCATGATTCTGAGGCCTCACCAGCCATATGGAGCTATAAATCCAGTTCAACCTCTTTTTCTTCCCAGCCTCAGGTGTGTCTTTATCAGCAGTGTGAAAATGGACTAATACATTCATCAAGGTTAAAGATTGACCCAAGGCCACATATAGGTGACGAGCTGTCCCAGTTTCCGTGGGACTCTCTCAGTCTCCACATTGAAAGTCCTGCATCCTGGGGACTCCTCACACAGCAGGAAATTAAAAAGCTGAGATTTAAACTTCAACTGTCTCTAGGCTATCCACTGTGGGCTTCTGCCTGATTTCTAGCACTGTTCTTTATAGTAGTATGGAGTTCATCTTCATTGCTGTTGGGTACTTTTTCACCATATTAGTTATGAGTAGTGCACATCTACCCACCCCAAGATACTGCTCTCCTGGGGCCTCTTTTTTCTTTTCTTTGATATGGAATCTCTCTCTGTCACCCAGGCTGGAGTGCAGTGGCGCAATCTCAGCTCACTGCACCCTCTACCTCCTGGGTTCCAGCAATTCTCCTGCCTCAACCTCATGAGTAGTTGAGACTATAGGCATGCACCACCACACCAGCTAATTTTTGTATTTATTATTATTATTATTATTATTATTATTATTATTATTATTTTAGTAGAGACAGGGTTTCATCATGTTGGTCAGGCTGGTCTTGAACTTTTGACCTCAGGTGATTCACCCACCTTGGCCTCCCAAAGTGCTGGGATTGCAGGCATGAGCCACCATGCCAGAGCCTCTTTTCTGCTTCTTTCTGGACATGTAGGAAGTGAGTATGGGATTCTTGCCTGTGTTCACTCAGGCTCGCTGAACAGGCTTCTTGAGGATATTTTTTTAAATCTTCTTTGGCTTTTATCTGAGAGCGTAGATTCAGGCAACACCTCATTCGATGCCACAGAATGAGTTCCCATGAGCTAAGCAGAGGAGATGGGATTTATAGAGAGAAAAGGGCTGAGGAAAGCAGATACAGAGAACAAAAATCCGGCGGGTGGTTTAAAAGTGTCTGTCCTTAAAGGACTAAAACAGAAGGAACTTCCTTATCCTGCCAACCTAGGTAAGCTTGACCCCTTCTGATCCATTGCTGTGGAGCTCCTAATTCTTAAGGAACAGGAACCTGGATCTTACCAGAAATCAAAGACTGTTCTTTATCTACCATCCCTGTTCCTCCTCCTGCTAGATAACTGTGAAGCGTCATTGATTTGTCCAGTTTCAGAATAATGAAAAGCATAAAAGCCCACGTAAGACCAGAGATGTACTGTCCACGGCTCAGCGAGGCTCACACACAATCTCTTCCTCATTTGTTAATTCCTGGGATGAAGGGAAAGGAGACTATGAGCTCCACCCATCCACAGGAGCCTCCCTGCCAGCACCAATCCTGAAAGGGTGAAAAGCAGAGATTCTGGTCATCAGAACACTTGCAAAATTCCCCTGACTTGCTGCTTGATAGGCCTCCCTTCGGGGAGAGGTACAGGTGGAGGCATCTTCAGAGGCCATCCCAGCCCCAGGAGCCTCATGCGAATTGCCCAGCAAGCTATGATGGACTGGGCTACCCTCTCAGCTTTCCTTTTTCCTCATGTGTCAGAGAGGAGCTAGGGTAAATCCTGAAAACATGAAACAGTTCGCAGATACAAGGACTTGCCCTTGTTAGGCGAACAGGCCCCTTTTTGTCCTAATGAGGTCCTCCCACTCGGAGGGATGAGCACACTCTGAGGGCTGCTGGCCGCCTCTCCAGACCATCCGCACAGCCTTGATTTAAGGACTTGTACTTTACTCACCCATCATGTGTCATTACCCCGACAGGTGGCAGCAGCCACAAGACACAAGTGCCAGTAAATTGTGCTAAAAGTTGCTGGAGCGATTCTTTGTTTATTTTCTCTCACAGCTATTCCGTGACACTTGGGCCGGCATTGGAACAACATGGTGGCCACATGTAAGGAAGGGGTTCAAGGTGACTGGGGGAAGCAGGAGCATCCCTCCCTCCCTCCCTCGATTTTCTTCCTGTAGGTTCCCAGTGCCTCACTCAGCTCTCTAGGAAGTCAAGCCTTTGGCAGTCGGCGGAAACGAGCACTGTCTCATTAGCTAATTGCCAGTACAGATTTTCAAGCACTTCTGCATGCAAATCACAACAGCACTGAGCTTTCTTGCTTTTTAAAACTCCTCTTTCATCCATCCCACCCCCTGGCTTCTGGAGAAAAATGAGGTCTGTTACAAACTGCACATCAGATTACTTCCTGGGCTTTTCTGGCTCACTTTTCCCACCCCTGCCACCCCAACTTGAGCAGAACTCCTAACTACCTACCTACCATTGCTGTGAGGGGCCATGAAGCGGAAGGTACTACTTAGCTTCAGTACAGAACACCTCAGCAGCTTTCCTTGTGCCCCTCATTCCTTCCGGATTCATCTCAGACCTCTTAGATCTGCATCACAGAAAACAAAATGCAAACTAGGCACAGGGACTTAAGAAAATGAATGATTAAACAGAGAATAGTCTACTGCTGCACAATTATGATTTTTTTTTTTTTTTTTTTCCGGAGACGGAGTCTCATTCTGTCACCCAGGCTAGAGTGCGGTGGCGCAATCTCAGCTCACTGAAACCTCCTCCTCCTGGATTCAAGCGATTCTCCTGCCTCAGCTTCCCAAATAGTTGGAATTATAGGCGTCCGCCACCACGCCGTTAATTTTTGTATTTTTAGTAGAGTCGGGGTTTCACCATGTTGGCCAGGCTGGTCTCGAACTCCTAACCTCAAGTGATCCACCGCCTTGGCCTTCCAAAGTGTTGGGATTAGAGGCATGAGCCACTGTTCCTGGCCACAATTTTGAATTTTTAATAACAATTTGCAGTCAGTATGATAAAAGATGTAAGATATTAGTTCACTGTGACAGAACAGTCTCCTCCCTGTGTTGTCTAAATGAGGAAGGAATAACCCATTTGGGCATCAAGGTGCATTTATTTCCCACTTGTTTTTAGCTGTGCTTTCCGGGGTTGACAGGACTGAAATGAACATCACAGATGGGAAATGCAAGGTGGAGCCCTGCCGAGGTGCCTCCCTCTGATGCCTGTGTGGATCACTGTCCTGGTAGACCGTCTGCATGACACTGGGGGGAAATTCATGTGATGATAAGCAGTGGTGGCTGCTGGCAAGGGGGTTCTGTTCCTCTCTTTCTTTGCATTATCCTTTTCTCCTCCAGAAATGCTCACTGAATTCAGCGATCACACCTGGGCATTCTCTGACGTCATGGAATACAGTGCTGAAACAATGTGTGGAGGAGCAAAAAATCTTCTAGGATTTCAGAAGGCTGCGATGTCACACACAGAGCTGGCTTTATTGGGGAGCAAACTGTGCAGTCACACAGGGTCCCACACTCAGAAAAAAACCATGCTTTTATTTATGTACTGCTGTCATCATCTTGCAAATCTTAGTTTTTGAAAGAGAAGCTTCACGTTTCCATTTTGCACTGATTATGTCTCCTGTACAGGTAATATGCGTGAAAATCTTCTTGTTAAAAGTGCTCATTTCTTTTCTTTTTTCACTACCTTTCACTATTGAAACAGAAATGCATTCAAGAAGAGAGTCTGTGCTTTTTTTACCAAAGCAAAACAACCCCATCAAGGAAATGCTCAATCCATCCGCTTCCCACAAAGACTGAAATTTTATTCTTAAAAAATCACTTTTTTTTTCCTTTTTCTTTATGATTGTTCATTTGCTTTAATTCTAAATTGCGAAATGTAACAAGAGTCTTACAGGAAGGCCTCTCTCCTGAGTTTTCGTGTTTCAATGTCATTCTAAATACACGAGAACATTCACCGTAACAGAAGCCCAGGGGTGGTCCCAAAGCACAGACCAGATCACTCGGCTGTGAGGTGGGAGACTCAGATATCATTAGCTGTAAACAGAAAACAGGAAGCAAAGCCCCAGACACAAGGGAGTCTTATGTTACTAGAATAAAATGGGTAATAAGGGGTCACCTTCAAGGACAGAAGTTGTTGAGAGAAGGACCTGGTTGTGACTGGAAGAGCTGTGCATGAGGTGGAAATGAGTGGTGGCAAAGAGACCCAGCAAAGGCCTATGCCAGTGAGGATAGAGGGTTCTGCTCAGTACGCAGCAACCTGCTTCTTAGCTGTTTAAACAAAGAGTTGTTTATCACTCACACAATATGCCCGCTGTGGGATTGGGGGCAGAGGGATCTGCTTATCCCAGGATCCCAGACTGATAAAACAGGCACCATCTCAAAGTTGTGTGTCACCATGTCAATAGGAGTGTCCTGGATGGTGCCATCGTAACGAGGCTTCCAGCCTGGAAGCCACACTTGGCACTTCTGCTCACAGCTCATTCACTGAAGGCTACACATGGTGCTCATGCTCACAGCTCATTTGCTGGAAGCTACATAGAGTACTTCTGCTCACAGCTCATTGGCTGGAAGACACACATGGTACCACATGGTACTTCTGCTCACATTTCATTGGTTGGAAGACACATATGGCACTTCTGCTCACAGCTCATTGGTTGGAAGAGACACATGGCACTTCTGCTCACAGCTCATTGGTTGGAAGAGACACATGGCACTTCTCACAGCTCATTGGCTAGAGCCAGTCATATGGTCCCATCCAACCACAAGGGACCAGACAGAACAAGTTTCCCAGGTGCTCAGAAGGTGGATGACCAGAAACATGTGACAGACAGCACTCGTGATCACCACAGAGCCTAAAACGTTACTTTATTTTCTTGATTATTTTGACCATTCTTCCATTTGTTCATTCATTCCTTTAGGAGTCCATCTAACAAAGTCATTTTCTTTCTTTAAAAAACAAAAAACAAAAAAACTTTTAGGTTCAGAGATACATGTGAAGGTTTGTTATATAGGTAAACACGTGTCACAGGGGTTTGTTGTACAGATTATTTTATCACCCAGGTGTTAAGCTCAGTACCCAGTAGTTGTCTTTTCTGCTCCTCTCCTCCTCCCACCCTTCCCACTCAAGTAGACCCCAGTGTCTGTTGTTTCCTTCTTTGTGTTTTTAAGTTCTCATCCTTTATCTCCCACTTATAAGTGATAACATGTGGCATGTGGTTTTCTGTTCTTGCATTTGTTTGCTAAAGATAATGGCCTTCAACTCCATCGATGTCCCTACAAAAGAGGTGATCTCATTCTTTTTTATGGCTGCATAGTATTCCATGGTGTATATGTACCACAGTTCCTTTGTTCAGTCTGTCATTGATGGGCATTTAGGTTGATTCCACATCTTTTCTATTGTTAATAGTGCTTCAGTGAACATTCGCTTGCATGTGTCTTTGTGGTAAAATGATTTATATTCCTCTGGATAGATACCCAGTAATGGGATTGCTGGGTTGAATGTTAGTTCTGCTTTTAGCTTTTTGAGGAATCACCATACAGCTTTCCACAATGATTGAAATAATTTACACTCCCACCAAGAGTGTATGAATATTCCCTTTTCTCTGCAACCTCACTGGCATCTGTTTTTGTTTTTTTTTTTGTTGTTTTTTTTTTTGTAACTTTTTAATAATAGCTATTCTGACTGGTATGAGTTGGTATATCATTGTCGTTTTGATTTGCATTTCTTTAGTGATTGGTGATATTGAGTTTTTTCATATACTTGTTGGCTACATGTTTGTCTTCTTTTGAAAAGCATCTGTTGATGTCCTTTGCCCACTTTTTAATGGGGTTTTTGTTTTTCCCTTGTAAATTTGTTTACATTCCTTATAGATACTGAATATTAGACCTTTGTCAGATGCATAGTTTGCAAATATTTCCTCACATTCTGTAGGTTGTCTCTTTACTCTGTTGATAAGTTTCTTTTGCTGTGCAGAAGCTTTTCAGTTTAATCAGATCCTACTTGTCTATTTTTGCTTTTGTTGTGATTGCTTTTAGTGTCTTTGTCATGAAATACTTGCCTCTTCCTAGGTCCAGGATGGTATTGCCTAGGTTGTCCTCCAGGGTTTTAACAGTTTTGGGTTTTACATTTAAATCTTCAATCCACCTGGAGTTGACTTTTGTGTATGGTGTAAGGAAGGGGTCCAGTTTCAGTCTTCTGCATATGGTTAGCCAGTTCTCCCAGCACCGTTACCGTTAGTCATTTTCTGTGGGTAAATATGATAGATCTTGATAGAGTCATCAGGATCTCTGCACCCAAGAAGCTTAGATGTGGTGGGGAAGCTACAAATACCTGTTACAAGGGGATCAGTGGCACTTGTCACAAATGGCATGCATGCCTGCCAGGCAATTTGTTATTGGAATGTAGAGGAGGAATCCAATATTTTCACACAGGGCAATCAATGGATACTGCACAAAGGAGGGGGCATTGGAGCTATGTAGTAAAAGCTATGCAGTTTCAGTAAGCAGAGGAAAGGAGGGGAATGGGGAAGAAATTTCTGACATTAGGAACAGCCTGAACAAAAACGGAGAGTCTGGAAAATATAAGGTAATTTAGTTAGAAAAGGCTCACATGTAATTTACTGTCGTCTTGTGGAAGACACAGAATGCTGTTAAAGGCAGAGAAAGTATAATCCAAGATGTATTTGCAGAAAAGTAATGAACATCTATCTATCTATATGCAAGATGTACTAGAATGGGTAGAGTGAGAATAGGAAAGGAGGCAAAAAAACAGTGAGGAAGCTACTGCAGTAGCTAGATAAGAGGGGATGAAGGCCTACTCAACAAAGGTAGAATGGGAATAGAAAGGAAAGGTGGAGGTCCCTGTGGGACAGGCAGGTAGACATGGCCAGCGTTTACCTGCCTGGCTTGAGTGTTAATCAGGAGGGCTCCCTGCTGTGGTTGTGTAGGTCAGTGCTGCCCAAAGCGGGGTCTGGAGACCCACAGCATCTGCATTGCAGGGGACTAAGGGGCAGATCTTGTTAGAAATGCAAATTTCCCTGGGTTGTAGCCTGGCAATTTGTGTTCCAACAAGATCTCTGGGTGTCTTCTGTGCACATGAAGGTCTGAGCAGCTATGGTAGAGGCGATGTGCAGTGGCTCTAGCCTCCCTATCCAGTGTTCCCGCCAGGACCCGATGGAAGTGTAAGTGAGATGCTCGCCGGGAGAGGCCCCTGCATATGTACACCCTGGAATGGACAGGTGTTAGACAAGCGTGGAATACCTTAAAAGGTAACCATCCTAAAGCATGCAGGATTACTGTATAAAATATTTCCAGTCCTGTTTTCTAAGTCTTTTTCATACAACTTTTGAGTGCTTTGGGAACTCTTTCTGAGGCTGGATTAAGTTACCACTGCTGTAACCTATGCCACTTCTGAGGGAAGAAGCCATATTGAGCCTCATCTGTCCTTCTAAATCAAGTAACTTCAGAAGTTTCCTATAACATTCTAGGCACTTATGCTCAATTACTTCATCATATCTTCCCAGCATAGAAAAACTTCCTAACCCAGATGATCTAATTCACCTTATTCTGGAAAAAGCATTACATTTTATTTCTTCTCTTATAGAATTACTTCCTTTGTCTCTTGAAAACTTAGAAGGAGCTGCTTCTTTCACCATTGCTTTTTGTTGATTTCTTCTTGCACAGTAAAGTGATTAACTCAAATTTAAGAAGGCAGCTGTCCAAAAATAGCACATATGAAACAGGCCCACTTCTCTATTTTGTGATCTAAAGCAATGTTGTTATAGGTTATTATTATTTTCTTTTCCTAAGAAACTTGTGATATGAAAATTATATTTCCAGCATGTACTATCGTTATTTCTTCTCACTTTGAAAAAAAGGAAAAACTAATTTTCCTTTCCTTTTATTTACTAGGGCCCAATTCATCTTTAAGTATCTGGGTATTTAAGGTTTTGATATCTTGAAACGTTGTACATTCTTCTCTTTAGAAAAGACCTTTGGAGCAGACTTTCTAGAGATGGGGAGAAATGATGATAATCCATCATAATGGCCTGATTCCACTCTGGACACATAACTGTTCTCCATCTCTGAAGCCATTCCAAGGGAAAGTTTAAAAGATCCTAAGTTAGACGGTGAATGATACACATGATGCTCAAATTAGAATCTACTTTTTTTCAGAGCAGCTTTGCCACTGCCTCCCAAGCAAAGGGAAGCAGGAACATCACCTTATATGGGGACTTATATCACTGTCAGATTCGGGTGAGAAGGGCACAGTCATTCTCCCCTGAAAGTGGTAGGATTCTAGAAAATTACGGAAAGTCTTTTAATTCCTCCTGAGTACTGCACTGTCACCTCTGGGAGCTGTCACCGAAAAGAATAGTTGCATGTTATTTAAGGCCATGTAAAGCTGGTAGTTAGACATAGTTTAGGCATGGAAAAGGAAAGAGAAGCTTCTAGATGGTGTTGCTTATTTAGGCAATACACAATTAGTCATTTTCTTTTCCCCCAGCTGCTATGGCACGTGTGAGAGAAGACACAAAACTTTCCACTCAGAGCTTGGTTGTCTCTGTCTTCCTCCTTCCGAGGGGACAGCTAGGCCAAGACACCTGCTAGGTGGAGTTGAGGGGTGAACACCTCCATCCTCTCTCCTGCTTGCTGTTAGGCCAAGATGTCCCCAAAAGCTATCCAGCTCTACCACCTCCCTGCTTTTAAAGCACAGAGCCTTTGGCTGTGGATTATTGCATAAAGAGGAGATTCTCATGAGCCAAGGTCTGGCCCATTTTCATTTGGGCTGCCACATCCTGAGCATGCTTGTCCAAATATGTCCAAGGGTCATGTTCACTGGGGATGAGAGAGCTAACTAAGAATGCAGACTCCAATTCCACGTTCCAGACCACAGAATCAGACTTGGGGGCTGGAGTTTTACGTTTCTGTTCTTGGAGGCACGCAGCTGATTCTTTGGAGTATTATGGTTTAAAAAATCCTCAGAAAGGTTCTACCCCAGGGAGGGTCATCTTTCCTTCATTTCCTCCCACACATCCCCATATCTGATGCAATTTTTCTCCCAAACTTCTGCAAGCTCTTTGGTAGACAGAAAAATATGTACCTCCTCCCCAGGATGTCTATAGCCCAATCCATGGAACCTGTGAATGTATTACTTTACATGGCAAAATGCCTTTGCAGATGTGATTAAGGGAAGGATCTTGAGATGGAGAGATGTCCCTGGATTAGCCAGGCGGGCCCAGCGTCATCACCAGGATCTTCATAACAGAGAGGCAAGAGGCCATGAACCAAGGAATCTAGGCAGCCCTTAAGAGACTTGGAAGACAGTGTGGTGATTCCTCAAGGATCTAGAACCAGAAGTACCATTTGACCCAGCAATCCCATTACTGGGTATATACCCAAAGGATTATAAATCATTCTACTATAAAGACACATGCACACATGTGTTTATTGCAGCACTGTTCAAAATAGCAAAGACTTGGAACCAACCCAACTGCCCATCAATGATACACTGGATAAAGAAAATGTGGCACATATATACCATGGAATACTATGCATCTATAAAGAAGGATGAGTTCATATCCTTTGCAGGGACATGGATGAAGCTGGAAACCATCATTCTCAGCAAATAACACAAGAACAGAAAACCAAACACCACATGTTCTCACTCATAAGTGGGAGTTGAACAACGAGAACACATGGACACAGGGAGGGGAACATCGCACACCAGGGCCTGTCGGGCGTGGGAGGCTGGGGAGGGATAACATTAGGAGAAATATCTAATGTAATTGATGGGTTGATGGGTGCAGCAAACCACCATGGCACGTGTAGACCTATGTAACAAACCAGCACATTCTCCACACGTACCCCAGAACTTAAAGTATAATTAAAAAAAAAAACAAAAACAAAAAAAAAACACAACTTCTTTAGTGCCTCCAGAAGGAACACAGCCCTGCTGATACTCTGAGTTCAGATTTCTCATCTCCAAAACTGTAAGAGAATAAATGTGCATTATTTTAAGTCGCTACCTTTGTGAGAACTTATTCCAGCAGCCACAGGAAATGTCTACAACCTCCTAGCTTTGTTGCAGTGTTTTTTCAGCAAACTTGGACTGAACAGTCTCCACGGAATGGTTGAGGAGCTAGCCCTGGGACGTGTGATGGGCACTAGACACCTACCTTTTAGGAGTTGATGGGAGAGTTGGAAGATAGTTGTTCAGTCATTGTCAGAAGTAACAAAGCTGCCCATGGCTTCCCACACTATTCTCCTCATATTCCTTGCCTGGTGACATTGGCAGCCTCCTCTCAGACATTAGTAAGATGGAACATCTTTGATTTGGTTATCTGAATGTAATTAGGTAGACACTGACTGCTTACTGTAGGTCAGTCATGGTCCCAAGCTGTTTATCCATATTAACTTGTTTAATAATTATTCCTCCACAATGACTTGGGTACTATTGTTAACCTCATTTTAAAGGTGAGGGAACTAATGCCTAGGGCACAGTTGATCCCAGGCTTCTATGAAGCAGAGGCAGGATGTGAGTCTGGGCAACCTGGCCCCTGGTGTCACTCAAAACCCATCCTGTGCTCTGTGTCTGAGGGCTAGACATTTCTTTCTTTTGGCTACAGCACCTGAGATCTAGCTCCTTATACCCCACATATTTGTACCCTGGAAGTAACACCCTACAGAACTGGAAGTTCTGTACAAATTTTGGAAGGATAAACTAGCCCACATCCACGGAGACCCACCAGATAGAGAAGAGCCAGAAGCCCTGGGCTATGATGACCCTACAACGTGGTGAGAGTGAGCCAGAGCTCTGATGCTCTTCAGAAGGGGCACTTTTGACTTATTCATTAATCAAATATTGATTAAGTTTCCTCTTTGGGCCACACCCTGAGCTCAGTGATGGCATATCATACAAAATAGGGCAAACTGCTGGCTACACACAGAAAACAGTTTCTAGAGTGCAGGCAAGAAACATGGGCAGCTAAGTTCAAGGTTTAGAATTCTTCTTTAATATATGCAGCTGCATTGGCAGAAACAAGTTGTTTATATATTTAAGTGTGCAGATGGAAGCAAGTGTACAGAGGACATTTATTGCTAACCACGGTGTTTCCACCCTCGATATGGTACTTGATAATACAGCCACATGGTACTTCATCACCTGGGGCTTTGGAAACTTTTATTTTAGCAAAACAGGTTTACTTTTGAATAATAGAAAAATTACCCATGCAACAGTGAGGTTTTTTCTTAGTCCCATTGATGATACAAACATATGTTTATTACATCTAATGTGATAGAGCTCTCTCAGTAAGGATGATGGCTTTTGGTGCAGTGTAAAGGGATCTGAATTTTTTTTTTTTTTTCTGAAAAGGAATGCAAACCTGGCGATGCATCATCATTAACTTCCTAGTTGCAGTGTCCTTGGGTGCGAGGCTAAATTTGCTTGCAGATGAACACAGTTGAAGAAGTGTCAAATCAGGTGATCCTAAGAGCTGGAGAAGATGCATTTTGAAGGGAAGGCAGTGTTTGGCCCTCATGGGTGCAGTGCCATTTTCTTTCTTCCAAATGATCCTTGAGAACTAAACTTTGTTTTCCATGATTTCAGCTGAGCTTTCTTGCTGAAGAGGGCCAGGGTGATTATAGAGCTCAGAAAGAGTCCTACACAGACCAAAGTAGCAGCTCTTTTAGTCTTAATTATCGGCCTTTATGTAACGTTCTTCAAATTAAATATACAGTGAAAGAAAATAAATGCCTCCATATTTTGAAAACCCGACAGCTTCCTCTCCTATGTTTTCCTACTTCATAAGGCAAAATGTGTTTCTTGTAGAGGCTAGTACAGATGGTTACTCTGGACCATACGGTTAACTGATATGAAACCACTGTCTGTTTTGAGTCTCGTCTTTGTATTTTATGGTCACCATCTGGCCCCCTGACCATATCCCAGTGCCTCAGTAGGGCTGATGGTGGATAACTCCATTGTAATGTATCACTATTGCCATAGAATAATATAAACATTTGCTCTGCTAATTTTGGTTTCTTGGATGTAATGTAGTAGATTCTTTAATTATACAGGCAAATAAAATACTCCTAATACTATTGCATTCTGAAGAGGCTAGTCTCATACAAACGAGGAAGAGCTGATAGTGATAGTGATTTTTATTAACAAGGTCTACTATCATTGCAGACATAGAGCAACTAAGTCATAACGTCCTGATATGCTTATGAAGGTCTGGAGCTAGATGGAGACAAAGAAGCCTCTTGTGACCTGCTTCTACCCTGGGCTTCAGGGATACATATTTTACTCACATTATATTTTAGGGAAAACAACCCAGGGGAATCATTTGCGGTATATGAAGTTCTATCAGAAAAAAAAAGAAAAGAAAAAGAAAAAAGAAACATATATCCACCCAAAGAATTGGCAACTGGATGCATTTAAATGTACCAGGAAGGAATGAGAGAGACCATGTGACTGCAGAAAAGTGAGAGAAGAGAGAACTAGATCAAGAACATCACAGAATAGCCAAGGACAGAGAGAAGAAGCAGGAAACAGAATGATGAGGCTACAGTAGACAGGAGTTAGAATGGTCACAGAATTTTTCATATTCCTTATTTCCCAAAAGTTCAGGAACCAACCACATCTTGGGTCAACATTACCAAGAATGGAAAAGCACATAAATTTATCATTTTCTTACAAGAGCCAGGCCCAGTGGGAACGGCTTTGCTTATGTAATCTCATTTATCCTTACATCAGCCTCTGAGGTGGACATGACCATGATTTCCATTTTACAGGCAAAGCACCTTGTGTGGCTCAGAGATGTGAAGCCACTTGTCCAAAGTTGCAGAACTGTTCTGTACCTGAGACTGGAGTTGACTTCTGCACTGTGTAGATCTTCACAACTTAGATGGTCTTAGTAGAATTACTTGAATTTGCTTTGACCCAGACACCATGTTATCCAAAAAGTAACTCCATGCCTCAAGAGTAAAGTAAAAACCAAATCACTGTTTTAAGACCGATATAATATTCTGAGAACACAGCCATGTTCCGTGCTAGCCAGCTCTGCGGGTTGACTCTCTGACAAGAGCTGTTGTACATTCCCAGCATGGGCCTTCTGGTTAAGAAGGACTGCAGGTGTTATTAGCCTGGGAACTGAGATTGCACAGACCAGCTGAATGAAGTGAGTCATGCAACAGCCAAGGCGAGGCAGGGAGGAGTGTGCAGACCTTATCTGAGGCTGTCAGATGTTGATACAGCCTGGAGCCATCTTAACATGCAAGAGCTATTACTGAGCCATGAAAACGAAGTGAATTGGAGTGATACCAGATCATGTGGAATTGCTATGAGTTATTGCTGTTTGCGAAAGTAAATGCAGAATTGTGTGTAGTAGATACTCTTCTGTCAAATGAACTATAACCAAAAAATTGCATATGTGTGTATGCATGTACGTGTGTGTATGATTGCAGAGAAAAACATGAAAGGGCATACATCAGGTTATTAATAAAGGCTGTCTGGAGAGCAGGGATGAGCATGAGGGAGTGTGTCCATGTGGAGGAGAAGGACGAAAAGATGGACATGGGGGCAATAGGTCTCTAATTCCATCAACTGCATATGTAATGTGCTTCCACTTGTGCAAAATTACGTGTTTGTGTGTGTGTGTATCATACATAAAAACATGTTGAAGCATGGTCAGTAGAAATTTGACCATAATTGCCTCAGACTGGTTGGTTGAATTTTAGGTGACCTTTATTTTCTTAATCAAATTTAAGTATATTTGTTTAGGTGAGCTTTTTGGAGCCTGCAGATGCTTTTGAGTGAAGAAAAAAATATATTTAAAATATTACTTGGACCTTAATATGGGCATTTATTAAAGTTATAAATGCAAAAACCCTCTTTTTCAGTTCAACTTATAAATTTTATTATTCTATGTGTGTATCTAGTAAATTTAAGCAAGTACTCTTAAGAGATTTTTTTAAAAAACTTTCAGGTTCAGGAGTACGTGTGCAGGTTTGTTATATAGGTAAACTGTCATGGGGTTTTGATGTACAGATTACTTCATCACCCAGATAATAAGCATAGTACCCAACAGGTGTTTTTTCTGATCCTCTCCCTCATCTCATGTTGAGATTTTTTATTAATGTTTAGACCCATTTATAAACTTAGTTCATTTTTCTTCTTTGTACATTAAACTATATTTATAAATTACACATATTTAATTTCCTTTTTAAGTACTCCAATTATCTAACAAAACTTTTCTGGGCATCTTAATAACTTATGAATAAATAAACAACATAAATAATTTAGTATTATTTTGACTTCTTAAATATCACATTACTATGTTTAATCTCAGTAAAAGTCCTGCTTAATATCACCTGTCTGAATTGATTACTTAATTATACATTTAAATTAGAATTACAGATCTCATAAGAAATACTAGTATGTTATATCTCATAAAAATTGCAGTTAAACTGCACAGCTGTCTTACCATAAAAATAGTAATACTTTGGGCTTCTTCTCTAAAACATCTCTGTATGGAATTCTAACTCTTTCTGGAGCTAGAAGACACCTATCTACTGAGAAATCATGAAATACCAAGCAGCTTGGGCAGTAGCTTCCTGGGCACCTTTAGGGATATTTTCCTAGTGAACTGAGGTTTCTTAATAACCAGAGAAAACCCTTGTAGAGACACTGACTAGCATCTTGTTTGTAAAATTCAATCCCAGTCTGTTCTAAGGTGTATCAAAGGGCTGTATCAAAGCTTTTCCCTTGGGTCTATCATACCCCATGCTCCCCGGATTCATGCATTCATTATCTGTCTCTTATGGCAACTCACAAAAGCCAGCCACCCCTTAACAGGTGGCTAAGCCTCTTTATTTAACTCAACAAGTCCATTTTTGGCTTCATCATATTTTAATTTTTCCCATGTGTCTCCTGTCTTCAAGGCTGCAACTAGAAATAGAATTCAATCCTAGTGCGTAACGAATGACATCATCTGCCTTGTAGTTACAGTTCTAGGTCTGCCAATGCCGAAGTAGTGGAATTCCATTCTGTAAACATGCACTGTTCATAAAGTCCCCCAAAAATTACTATATTCATTTTGGGGTAAAAAATGATATTTTTCAAGTAGATATATGGGAACATTTAGATGATTCCTAGAATGTAAGATAAATATTAATCAACTAAAATGCCAAGGGTGGTGTCCAGACCAGTTTCTCATTGTGCTACTCAAATATATATCAGATTGGCAAATATAATATTTGATCACAAAAGAGGAGGCATCAACTTTTAGTTTCAGCTCTGGACACATGAAGAGCTTGTAGGGCATCATTCTCATCTTTACAGTAAGAAAAAGCTGGAGGCCAGGCTCGGTGACTCACACCTGTAATCCTAGCACTTTGGGAGGCCAAGACAGGAGGATCACTTGAGCCCAGGAGTTCCAGACCAGCCTGGACAACATGGCAAGACCTTGTCTTTACAAAAAATACAAAAGTCAGCTGGGCATGGTCGTGTGTGCCTATAGCCCCAGTTACTTGGGAGGCTGAAGTGGAAGGATTGCTTGAGTGCAGGAGGTAGAGGATGCAGTGAGCCATAAACATGCCACTATACTCCAGCCTGAGCAACAAAGCAAGACCCTGTGTCAAAAAAAAAAAAAAGAAAAGAAAAGAAAAAAAAAGGGAAAAAAAGAAAAGCAAAGCCTGGAAAAACTGAAAATCAACAACTTTTCTTACAGAGAACTGAATTGACACAGATAAACTCTGACCCGGAAATCTAGGGAGATAGGTGACACAGCAAGATACAACAACAGAGATCGGCCCACCTGGAACAGAAGCTGCTGGGCCAGTGAAGTAGCAAGAACAAGTAAATGACAGTTTTAGTACATTGCTGGTGGCTGAGTGTGGGCTGGAGTGAGAATGAGGAGCTCTTAAGGGCCACTGTCTTGGGGTTATCCTCACACTTTCGCAGACTTTCCCTCTAGGAACCTTATCAGATTCTCACAGTGATGTTCAAACCTTCTCCATAACGAAGGTCTACTCTCCAAGGAAAATTAAAACAAAAAAACAAAAGCTTTTCCAGAACCACATTCTGAAATTTTGTCCCACCTGCAAGGAAATAAATTCCTTCCCTCTCAAGCCTACATATCTGATCTAAGGGGTGGGAGAAAAAAAAAAAAAGCATAGTCGGGAGTCAAGGCTTCAGAGAAATGGATTGGGAACACAGAGAATGGAGCAGGGATGCGGGGTGGGGATTGTGGGGACATCTGTGTACCTGGAGGGAGGCTGACACTTGGAAGGACACAGCCCTGAAACACTGGCCCAAAAAACACTGAGATTTAATCATGAGTATGAAACACTCCCCAACCCTCACAACTTATGACCACAAAAAAATCAAACTGTCAACCAATAGCAGAAAGATAGCTGTAAAATATTCTAATATTTAGAAGTTAAACAATATAACACTCTCAAATTATCCCATGGGTCAAAGCAGAAGTCTCAAGAAAAATTAAACAGTAGTTTTAACTAAGTAAAAATAAAAATACTTATTGAAATGTGTGGGCTGCAGCAAAAGCAGTGTTTACAGTAGAATTTATAGCAGTAAATCCATATATTCATAAAGAAGAAAGATCTCAGATCAAAAACCTAACTCTATACCTTAGAAAACTAGAGAAAGAAATGGAAGAGGGGTCACTATGACTGGTCCCATAGACTTTAAAAGGTCGGTGCTCGCAGATTTGATTATTCAGATAAAATTGGCCAATTCCAGAAGTTAAAGAGAAACTGATGAACTGAATAGTCCTATTTCTATTAAAATAATTGAATAAATAATTTTAAACCTTTCCAAAACAAAAACAAGCACAATGTTCAGATTGCCTCACTGGTAATTCTACCAAACATTTAAAGAAGAACTAACACCAGTGCTCCACAAGCTTACAGAAAACAAAAGCAGACAGAACACTTCCTAACTCATTCCATTAGTCTAGCATTATTCTAATATGAGGAATAAAAACACTGCAATTAAAGACAATTTTGTACCATTATTTCTCATGAACATATGATGACAAGTATAGAAAAAAGATGCTCACTACTATTTGTCATTAGGAACATACAAGTTAAAATGACCTTGAAATAGCACTATGAGTCTATTAGAATAGTTTTAATTCAAAGATCTGATAGTATCAATTGCTGACAAGGATATTAATTAATAGCAACTCCCATTCATTGCTGGTGGGCATGCAAAAGTATAGAGCCAGCTTGAGAGTTTCTTACAAAGCTAAACACAGTGTTGTCTTAGGATCCAGCAATTGTACACCTGGGTGTTTGCCCAACTGATTTAAAAATGTATGTCCACATAAAAATCTGCATGTCAATGTTTGTAACAGCTTTGTTCATAATTGCCAAAAATTTGGAACCAACCACGCCGTCCTTCAACCGATGAATAAATACACAAACTTTTGTTTGGTACATCTCTCGACGATAGGATATTATTCAGCTATAAAATAGAATGATGAGTCAAACCACTAAAATTAAGTGCATATTAAGGGAAAGAAGCCAGTCTAAGAAGGTTAGATACTCTATGACTCCATTTTTATGACATTCTGAAAAAGGCAAAACAAGAGTTGGGAAACAGATCAGTGGTTGCTAGGGATTTAGGGAAAGGAGAGGACTGAACAGGTGAAGCATGCAGGACATTTTTAGGGAGATGAGGATATTATGTATAATGCAACCTTGAATATGTAACACGATGTATTTTTTAAAACCACAGAGCCTTCCAGCAAAAAGAATGAATTTTAATGTAGGTGAATTAAAATGTAATTAAAATTTTCAAGAAAAAAGCATTTAAGAGGTCACGGGACCCCAGGATGGAATGCAGACTGTGCAAATCAGTCTAACTGTATTACAAATGAGTTAAATAACATTACTAATTGGGTGCTGACCTAAGTAACTTTGGAGATGAATGGAAACTGTATGTCTAAAGGCACAAAGAACTGTATGTAAACACTGCCCTCTGGTTGATAAAGTTGTTTCTAACAGGGACTTATTTCTGAAACTACGATACGTCTATACTGTAATTAAACAATTAGGGCCCTGGGTGGCAGATCATGGGAGTTAGGCTTCTCACCATGAAGTGGGAGTTTACAAACAAGCTAGGAAAGAGGCTAGAATGAGCTGTGTGGTACCTAATTAGACTTAGAGACATCAGTATGAACTCATGCTTAGCTGAATAGACATACAATGGATACATAGAGAAATATTCATAGGTGTGTGTATATACATGAGTTAGTATACACACATTTTTTTTCTGTCAGCTAAGAGGACCTGGAAGCAAGGAACAGTGCCACAGTAGCAATATACACAACTGTCCCCAAATCTTGGTTTCTAATAGGATTTTCCAGTAAAATTAACCAGGACTCCTTTGAGAATGCTAATTCTAAGACTGGTAAGGGAATATAAAAGAACTTGGAACTTCCAAGCACTTGGAACTTCTTGTAGAGTCAGAAAATAAAGAAGTACCAAGAAAAAAAAGAAAAGAAAAATAGAGAAAGAGGTGGAGGGGGAAAGAAAGAAAGGATAAAAGAAACACGTAATTATGGTGATGCATCAGTGGAATGTGGGACCCAACTGAAGGAGTTCGCAGTGGTTAAATCTGGAATCATTTGAGCAACAAAACAAATAAGGCGGTATTGGATTATAACCCAAAGTTTAAAGTAAATACACACTGATAAGTGTATCAGTGTAAAATCAGTGATTAGTATAAAATAAGCCCACACTGATATAAATAAATGATTGAATAAATACATGGTGACAATAACCAAATTTTCCTGACAAAAGAATTCCAAGTGATTTATGTAGATACACCACCTCAAGAAGATGAAGCATAACTCTCACTCCTTATGTGTGGGCTTTGTAGAGCGACTTCCTTCTGGAAAGGACAACATGGAAAAAGAAACTTTCCAGTGGAGAAACCTGACAAGCACCACCTTAGCCAGGTGGCCAAGGTCAACAGCAACAGTGATAAGCCCTGTTGATAGCACTTATCCTTGATATGAGGTGGTAAGAATGGCACTCTACCTCCATGGTTTGCCCCTTCAAAACTCTCGTAACCTCAGCCTAAAAATGAGAAAAACAGACAAGGCCCAACTGAGAGGTATTCTACATGATACCTGACCAGCATTCCTCAAGACTGTCAGTCATCAAGAACACAGAAAGTCTGAGAAACTGCCACAGAGGAGCTTAAGAAGACATGATTGCAGAATATAGTGTGGAATCCTGGATGGGATCTCGAAACAAACCAGGGACATTAGATAGCAGGTAGGGAGATCTGAACAAAGTATACACTTAGTTAACAATGCATTAATAGTCATTCAACAGTTGTAACAAACTTGACACACTAATGTAAGATGTAAATAATGGAGGAACTGGATGTGGAGATGTAAAGTATATGGGGACTTTCTGTGTTATTATCACAAGTTTTCTATAAATCTAAATGTATTCTAAAATGTTGTTTATTACTTTGAAAAACTGAATAGAAGAGGAGGTATCATCCCAGGTGTACCAGTAAGTGTAGCAGTGGGGGAAAGGGGTGGTACTGTGTAGCTACAGACCTCAGAATACCTATATGATCTTAAGACAGAATCATCACATTTCAAATTCTGAGAAATTTGGGAAGAACTGGAGACAGCTACTAGGCATTTAGAAAACAATTTACCCCAAATGTTGTCTAGTATTGGTAAAGTAGCATTTCCTCTCAGCCTCAGTTGTGTGACAGGCCACAAAAATGACCCTTTTCCAAAGAGTTGGTTACCATGCCATAAGCTGCCTGCCTTCCTCTATCTTCAGGGAGGTGGGAGCTGGG
This sequence comes from Chlorocebus sabaeus, assembly GCF_047675955.1. NCBI lineage: Eukaryota > Metazoa > Chordata > Mammalia > Primates > Cercopithecidae > Chlorocebus > Chlorocebus sabaeus. The sequence goes on along the minus strand of NC_132905.1, from coordinate 94,226,849 downwards.
AGGCTGAGTCATTGTGCTGTGATTCTCGCAGAATGCACTAGTCTTCTGGAAAAGCTCGAAGCCTTCCAAATGCTTTAGTGCTAAATTCTCAGGGATGTGGCTTCAGAGTGGGCCGGAGTCAACTGTGACACATTTTACCCCAGCATCAGTCTTTGATCCTTAAATGATTTTTTTTCTTCTTAGAGCCTAAGAAACTACTAAAAAAAAAATGGGGTACATATATCATGAAATACTATGCAGCTGTAAAACAGAATGAGATCATGTCCTTTGCAGGGACATGGATGGAGCTGGAGACCATTATCCTTAGCAAACTAACGGAGGGACAGAAAACAGATACTACATGTTCTCACTTACAAGTTGGAACTAAATGAGGAGAACACATGGAAACAGAGAGAGTAACAACACACACTGGAGCCTTTTGGAGGGTGGATGGTGGGAGGAAGGAGAGAATAAGGAAAAATAACGAATGGGTACTAGGCTTAATACCTGGATAATGAAATAATTTGTACAACAAACCCCCATAACACAAGTTTACCTATGTAATAAACCTACACTTGCACCCCTGAACTTAAAATAAAATTTTTTAAAAATTTAAATAATTGCTGAAGTATGAACAGCATAAATGGCAAATTGACTTTTGGATTGGTTAAAGGATCTATATTGCTCTGCTTCAAAGATGTGTCTAAACATTAGGGAATGACTTTAGGTTCATTTGTTACAGCTTGGCACAATGAGGCCTTTGTGGAGGGCTGCATGGGTTTGGAACATTTTGTTGCCTCCAGGCCTCCTCACTTAGCTCTTGTCTGTATCTATATTTCTTTCATTTCATAGCCAAATAGAAAATATCATTTTAATATAGAATCTCTTCTGCGCTTGATATCTCTCTCAACATTAAAATAGGACCCCTACAGAAATGCAAGGAAGTGAACTGAGCTACTATCAACTCAGTGTTCAAGGGAGAAATTTCTGTTTCAACCCAAGAGAATCTGAGAACCCATTGAATTACAAAGAATTAGCTACCAAGTAATAAATAAAACTATGTGTTCCACATTTATGTCTGCGCTTTGTCACCAAACCTTCTGTGCATCTTACCTACGTTCCTTATTGCAGAGGTCACTACTATTTGGGGAGAAAGTCAAGAGCACGGGTTCTGAGGGCCAGACTGCCTGGCTTTGTATCCAGCTCTGCCATGTACCAACTCAATCTCTTCCAGCCTCAGTGTCTCCAGCTGTACAACAGGGATAACAAGAGAACCCATCTCATTGGATAGATACGTGGACGTGCAAGAGTCAATGCATGTAAAGCAATTAGTAAATAAGTGCTATTTATGTGCAGGAAGTCTTTATCAAACCCATATGAGAATAGATATTTTCATGTTGGAATCATTGCCTTTCAGTGTGAAAATACATCAATGTAGTGATGGTTCTGGGATCTTTGTGAATGGTGGAGCGTCACCCACACACTTGTGTCTGATTTCAAGAAGGTGTTGGAGGACAGGGGGACTTTCTCTGCCCTCTACTTTCTTCTCCCCTTAGTTCACACAAATCGAGGCTCCGAGGCCTGGGGAAAAATATTGTTATCTTTATCTACTCTCCATGATCCTAACAGAGATTGTGTGGACCCCAGCGGTAATAGGTAGGGATAGGGATGGAAGAAGCAACTGACCTTCTGGCATATAGAGACTTTTATCAACAAAGTCTGCACTATCTCAGCATGGATGGTGGGGCTGGTTAACTGAGGGATCCAGGAGGACACTGTGGAGTCCACACACAAAGAAGGGCGGAGGAGAAGATGCCCTGGATTCTTTCATATCTGGCAGGATTTTAGGCATTTTGAAGATAGAGAAGGCTTAAAGGTTGAGGGTGGGAAAATGACAAATTGTGGAGTGTTTGAGTGGGAATGAATGTGGCTAAGGGGTTTTGAGAGGCTGTGCCTGAGATCACTGGGGGAAGAGGCTGGGATGGCAATGAGCTTCTAAACACAAGGCAGATGTCATGGGCTTGGTCCAAAGGGCAAAGTGCAGTCGTGAAATGATGGCCAAGGTCAAGTGGTTGAGGCAGGTCTTGCAAACAGAAATGAAGGCAGGCAGTAAAAAGGAGGGAAATACAAGTATGCGTATGTGTACGCTCATCTGTCATTCACAGGCTTACCTTGTTGGCAGGAGGATCTGAGTCGGAGAATGGGCAGTGTCTTTCATGCGTTTGGCCTGGCCAAACTCCTGCGAACTGGGACGTTTCAGTGTTTACCAGGACACAACCTGAGTGTATGGTGTGTGTACCTTGTGTGAGTGTCATGTGCTTCACCTTGTAGCATGCACAGTACCTCCTTGAAAACGTGGTTTCTAATTCAAACCAACTTACTTTTTTATCAAGAGTCCCTAGAGCCAACTACATTTGGGATTGAATGTTCAGGTGACTGATAATGCAATTTAGGACAAAACATGGACTTATCTTTTTTGAAGTGTCCTTTTTAACTTGAAAATTCACTGGCATATAAATATGAAACATAAGATGTAGCCTGAGAGATGGTTGTCCTAATAGCTGTCACTTGAAAGGATACAATGTCTCGGATACTTATTTTAGAAAATATGAAAGCACATTTTTATGTTTATTTTTGACTATTGTAAAATCTTCAAATGCAAATGTAAGATGTCATCTATTGCCAATTATTGCTTTTTGCTCATTTGTGCATCAATATTAGTTTATGGAAGTAAATTCTTTTTTTTGCAATGTTATTGATAATGTTAGTTTTTATGATAGAAGGCTGCATTTTCCAAGCGATCTTTCCACATCATAGTGCTCTTCCCATCAGTGTCATTGCGTCCAGCCAGACTTCGTATGTTTCTGATGAAATGTGAATGATAAGCATATTCCTGCAAGGAAACTGTAATTGTTTTCAAAGAGGAGCAAGTCTCTTTCTTTCATTTCTTCTCAACATTCACTTGAACAGTTGACTAAGAACAAAACTACCAGAGATGTTTAAATACCAGAGACATTTAGATATTAAATATGGTGTCTGTTTATCACCAGAGTTCTTCTCATTTGCAATTTAACCAGATCTTGTTTGAAATAGTGTTGGTGTTCAATGGTGCGCCAGTGATAATCAACTAGTTAATGAAGGATTATACTGCTTTGATTTCTTGGGGGAGAAAAATAGACTGAATCACAGGATGTTTAAAGAGTTCAAAAATACTTTCTCAGTTAAAAATAATCCCCATTTTTATACTTAGCCAAAGGTTTTCTCAGTTCCCTAGTACACATATTGTTATGACACTGTGAGTTATTTTGAGAAATTCATTCTTACTTCATCCTGATTTCATTCATTCTTCACTTCTCTGAAATCTGGGAAATGCCAGTGCATTCCCCAGGGACCCCCAGCATGTCGGGTGGGGTAGAGGTTTCCAGAAGCTCTCCATCCTTCCTGATGGAGGCAACCATCACGTGGGCCTATCTGAGCAGGTGGGAAATATGAGAGGGCATTTTTGAGCACCACCTGATTTAGAGAGTCCCTTAAATGTGCTCACATAGGTGTTGTCATTCTCATACTCAGAAACCATTCTAACCTTCATAAGTGAATGAGAGCAACTTTTTATTAATGTTGTAACTTTTAACAATTTCGCATTGAAATACAGCCTAGGCATTTTATTAGATCATGCTAACAACCACTATTGATGGCTTAAAAGACAAAAAAAAATCTATTTAGATAGATACATGGATGTGTCTGAGCATGTGTGTTTCTAATTATAATGTATATATATGATATGATTGTAGGGAAAAAAGGTAACTTGGATTTTCGTTAAAGATGTTTAAAATACTCTTCTGGTTCTGAGAAAAGCTGTCCTATTGGAGCTATTTTTCACCTGTGTTTGGGAAGCCCATATGTCATGCTGCAGGAAAAGAATGTGTCTAAGAGCTGAAAATGGCATTTCCCTTAGGACAGTAGCAGCTGGAATGAAAGCGGTGATGATGGCAAGTTCATTCAGTGTGTCTCAGAAATGACTTGAATGGGAGCTCTGAGGCTCAAGTGATGGGCGGGGCTGTGGGTCACAGGTCTAATGACCATGCTCAGGTGTTACCTGGGGTTCAGTGCCCTGCAGCCTAGGGACCTCCTCAAGGCTGCTCTGAGGGTGAGTCTCAGGGAGTAACTCCAATTCTGCACCTTCTTCCTGGCTCCCACTTCGGGACCAGGGACTGAGGGCAGGCTGCCGGGCAAGTCTCCTGGTGTCACGAGGGGAAAGAGGCCACACCAGCCACACCTGAGAAGGTAACAAAGGCTGGTAGAGATGCTGGAAGGGAGTGTGGTCATGGGTAAAAGAATATTGAGCAAGGAACATTTCCAGGGATTAACGTTTATTATACTTGCGGATTTGGCCCTTATTCTAAGAAACTTCCATTAGACTTTAGATCTTTAATGCAGATCAATATAGATTTCAAACTTTAAAATTGTCTCAATTATATAGAAGGACACTTCTCAAGATTTTTGACCGTAGGACCGCTGTATAATCCTAAAAATTATTAAAGATCCAAAAGGGCTTTTGCTACTGTGCGTTGGATCTATCAATATTTGCTGTACTAGAGATTACTCTGAGATATTTTTTAAATGACAACTATGACATATTATCATAAATACACTTCTTTCTTTTTTTTTTTTTTTTTTTTTTTGCGATGGAGTCTCGCTCTGTTGCCTGGGCTGGAGTGCAGTGGCCCGATCTCAGCTCACTGCAAGCTCCGCCTCCCGGGTTCACGCCATTCTCCTGCCTCAGTCTCCCGAGTAGCTGGGACTACAGGCGCCCGCCACCTCGCCCGGCTAGTTTTTTGTATTTTTTAGTAGAGACGGGGTTTCACCATGTTAGCCAGGATGGTCTCGATCTCCTGACCTCGTGATCCGCCCGTCTCAGCCTCCCAAAGTGCCAGGATTACAGGCTTGAGCCACCGCGCCCGGCCTACACTTCTTAATAAAATGTATTTTTAGAAATTGGTGAGAAGAGGATGCGGTGTTTTACATTTTTTGCAAATCTCTAATGTCTGGCTTGTAGCTGCTTCTGCATTCAATTTACTGTGATGTGTTGTTTTCGTTAAAGCATATGAAGAAAATACAATTCTCACAGAGATGTAGTTAGACGGGGAAGCTTAACAGTGTTTTCAGATCATCGTGGCTGTTGCTCTTTGATACTGCACCAAAATTTGGCAAGTGGTAGTTTTTAAAGATTAATTTCCATTCAGAACCAAAAACCATATCGACAGCCTTTTCCTACTCTATTGCATTAAAACATATCAGTGTTTCTGGATCTTTTACACATGCATGATTTTATAACACGATGCATTGATTTTTGGAAAGTATTTATTCACTTAGTAACGTAGACGTTCCAAATGTTGATGCACTCCATTATACAATAATTCTGAAAATCACATTTATAATATCACTATTAATGTCATCCAAAATATCTTTAAATATTGGGAAGGTATGTTAAGCATGTGGCGAAGAATCCAAGTTTTCTAAAATCTAATTAAGACTTAAAAGCTCAAATTTTGCCATTGGCAACAAACACTATCAGTTGTTTCCCTTGAAGCGACAGGCTCACTTCATTCCTTTTGAGAAAACGTTTGTCAAATACCCAGACAAAAATAGTTTATCAGTTTTTCTTTCAAGTAGAAATGTCTTCCATGAAAATCACAGCTGATCAGCTCACATTCAGTGCCACACTGGGGCTTTTCTTGAGCACCCAACACACAGGTGCTTTGTATGTTTCTGCCATTCCGTCACACAGAATGTTGAAAACACACACCCTCCACGGTTGAGAGGGAATGAAATGAAACGATTTTCACTGCTTAGTCAAGGACACGCTGAAGTGAAGCTGCCTTGTTTGTTTTTGTTGCGAGTGTTGATGGACCATAGTGAAGATCACAGTGGCCATCAGGACAGTTTGGTGCCATTGCCTTGAGTCCTATTAAGACCCCAGCAGATTTGCCCACTATTGCTTTTGTACTGTTGGCTAAAAAAGGCAAATAATTTTTTAGTGTTATTCTGAAAATAGCTCTGATCTCACAGATCCTTTGAAAAATTGTCAGGGATCCCAGGTATTGTTGGACTGTACCTGAGATCACTTGATATAAAACAATCTTATTATTATTGTTTATATGTATATTATAGAATACATATTTTATATTATGTATATCATATATATTTTATATTATTCATATCCTATTATATGTGTATTGTATATTTATATATTATACATATATAATACATGTATGCATTATTATATATAAATATATATATAATAATTTTTCAGGTTATCTAGGTCTCGAATCTGAGTAATCCAATCAGGTGTCTGGTAATGCCTTCTGCAGGTTGGGTAGCGTGGTGATGGCATGCGTGGGGCAGGTAGTGTAGTTCTGGGAGAGATCCATCTATTATTCATGGTTCCACCCTACTCAACTCTTTGAGGGTCTCAACTCTTTTTCATCCTTTTTGACACTCCACAACTCTTGCATAATAATTAACAGACATACTATAGTAGGCAAAAATGAATTTAAATCCTTACTTTGCTTCTCACTAGCCATATGATTTCTATGCTCAGGTTTCTGAGCATCTCTGAGCCTCAGTTTCTGCATTTGTGAAATGGAGATAATACAAAGCTACCTCCTAGGATGGTTCAGAGATTAATGAGGTTAAAACCTCCATTGATGGAGTGACTTCAGACAACACGTTGTCAAAGTAAGCTTGTGCAGCCTTGTGGCCCAGTGAGCACAGTGATGAACACAGAAGGATAAATGACCACCTTTTGGTTGGGTGCTAGGGTGAGCCTGCTGCATTTCCTGCCACTTTTCACACATGCACAATACCTCTATCCACTTTGGAATACAAGGAAAGAAATTGCATCCTGCATCTGTTTTTCGGTCACAGTTAAGCTGTGAACTCTCCTGGGGAGTCTCATATAGCTATTCTAATATAGCCTCATCACTGCAGCACCAAAATTGTGGAGACTTTTTATTAAAGATTATGAAATATTAGAGTTTATCATAGCAGATTTTGCATAGCATCAAATTTCTTTATAATCTATTTATGTACCATGGAGGAAAACCATTTTAATTAAAAAGTAGGATAAGCTAATTTATCTCTTGAATACCAAATGTCTTAACCTCAAAACCCAGGCTAAGGTTATCTTTACAAACACAGACTGTTTTCAGAGGAGAAAAAATAGTGAATTCAGTGAATATTTTGTTGTACAGTCCATTCTGCATTTTCCGTCTACATTTTATTTATTAACTCAGACATGTATATTCACTTTAAATGAAGCTCTTCTGATGCTTGACTTGGCTATGTTTGGAAATAGCCACTTGAGGTTGGTTCACGGAGAAAGAGGTAGCTGACCACACACAGACAGTGACTCTCCCTCAAGTATGCACAAGGTGTTCACATCTTCCCAAAACCTGCTTCCAGGACCCCAGGCCACAGTGGATGTGAGAGAGAGAGGATGTCATGTTGAAAGGCAGATTTATATTGCTAAGGCTCCCATAGCACAGTTAAAACCAAAGATCAAATCTAACCTGGCAAAACATTGAAAACAGTTTACAGCTGTTAGAAAAAGTTAAGCCATTAACTCCTTAGATAGCAGTGATTCCCGTTTTCTTTTTGTCCACAGCTATTTAGTATCTTTTATGGAAGTATAGAATATTTATGTCTGAACTGCACCAAACATTTTCAAAGATGGCATTTGGTGTATATATAACAAAATTAAACATATGTAAGATTTAGACCTGTTGGCATTAGTATTAATTTACAAACATTATTTATGAAGTAGAATGCTACTCAAAAAAAATTCATTTAACTTGTTGAACATTGGTTTTATTAATAAACACATGGAGAAACAAAAATGATAATATGGAATATTGGCAGAGATGCACAAATATTTACATTCTAATATATCATTTGGCAGGAAAATTTTTTAAAGCAATTTGACAAAATATATCAAAAGCCATAAACAGTTAATGTCTTTTGACTCGTTAATTTCACCCTTAATTATCTATACCAAAGAAATAAAAGTTATAGACAAATATTTATGTAAGAAGAGTCAAGATAGAACTTTATAATGATAAAAAATTGTTTCTCTCTAAATAGCTTAATTAAGTGACTGCTTCTGGGAATGGTGGTGTATCAGCCTAATTCAATATTATGTAGTAATTTTAAATTATGGGTTTAAATAAGTTTTCTTAATATAGGAGGCAGTCATATGATATAGCTGAATTTTTAAAAAACAGGATTTGACCACCATCATCAAATAGGCTTTATCCCCAGGATGCAAGGTTGATTCAACATACACAAATCATTAAATGTGATTTATCTCATAAACATAACTGAAGACAAAAACCACAGGATTATCTCAATACATGCAGAAAAGGCTTTTGATAAAATTCAACATTCATTCCATTTCAAAACTCTCAATAAACTAGGTATTGAAGGAACATGCCTTAAAATAATAAGAGCCATATATGACAAACCCACAGCCAATATCATATTGAATGGGCAAAAGCTGGAAGCACTCCCCTTAAAAACCGGCACAAGACGAGGATGCCCTCTCTCGCCACTCCTGTTCAACATAGTCTTGGAAGTTCTGGCTAGAGCAATCAGGAAAGAGAAGGAAATAAAGGGCATCCAAATAGGAAGAGAGGAAGTCAAACAATCTCTGTTTCCAGATGACATGATTCTATATGTAGAGAACTTCATAGTCTTAGCCCAAAAGATTCTTCAGCTGATAAACAACAACAGCAAAGTTTCAGGATACAAAATCAATGTACAAAAATCACTAATTCCTATACACCAACATTTTGAAATGTGTATGTATACATATATATATAGTATTATCTTGACAAGGTTCAGAAATCGTATCTTTTTAGATAGAAGAAAATGTGCTTGTTAAAATGGTTGCATCTCTCAGGATTACAATTAGGAGTGATATCTTTCTTTGCTTTTTTATACTTTTCTGCATTTTTCAAACCTTCTACCTTAAGCTTCTATTCATTTGCAATCAGAAAAACATAATCAAGAAATGCAATACAATAGTAAGAAATATACGTAGTCTTCTGAGATGTCAAATATAATCTTCAAATGATGAAAATCTTTGTCATGGCATTTTTGAGAAAGGGATAACAGATGTTCTCTTTAGAAAGTCAGGTTGTGTTTCAGAGTTGGAGAAGGGAAACCTGTCCACTGCTCCCTTTTTCGGCCGGGGAGTGGAATCATTAGTTGTGTTCAGTTTTTCAGACATAGCAATCTCTGCTTTCCACTTAGGGTAACCAACTTTGAAAAATAATGCAAATGACATCAAATTATTGGCCAAGACAAGACATTGGTCACTCAGCCCTGCCAAGGTGTCATGTCTGTTCCATCACGTTCTAACAGGGCAGCAACTCCAGATGGGAGGTAGGGCAGTGGCTGCCTTCTTATGGGGGCACTGGTTGGCTGTGAGAGGGGCCTCCTGGCCTTACTGCTGAGTGTTACCTGTGCTGCTGTGACAACAGTCCCATCTGCCAGGTGCAAAATCTGCTGTATGATGAACTATTCAAGTGATATGCCTGTGGTTGCATAAATCTAAACAGTCTTGACATTTTTCTGTACTCACAGTTCTCACTTTGGTTTTGTAACTGATGATGCATTAATAGGTGTTGGTTATAGATACCCACGTAGATAAGCCTATGATTTCTCCCAAGATTCTGAAATAGAGGGACTTTTCCTCTAGGTGTTTTTAAAAGCTTTTATTAAGGAAGCAACTGGTTTAATATAAATTCATGAAAAAATGGATCATTGGCTGGATATAGTTGTTCATGCCTGAAATCCCAGAGCTTTGGGAGGCCGAGGTGGGAGGATCACTTGAGTCCAGGAGTTTGAGGTCGCAGTGATCTATGGCCTTGCAATTGCACACTAGCCTGGGTGACAGAGAGATCCAGTCTCTAAAACAAAAACAAAACAAAAAGGGCTCATTTATAGGAGGCCAGAAGAAATCATTGCATATCTTGACTTGCTTAGCACTTATTCTGAAGAAGAAATATTGGCTTGAAATGCATGTTTATAACTGGGTCCTTCCCATAGTAGTCTTGAGCACAAATATCAAAGTTTTTTCTTTTTTTAAAAAAAGTAGAAGAAAAGGAGCAGTTTCACCCGTTTTGTACAGCATGTAAACAAAATGGCAGTCATTTATGATTGATTTGTTCTACCTACTTAGCATGCAGGGACTCCCCAGTTTTTAAAATTAATTAATTTTTTTCTTTCATTAGTTTTAATGGTACAACTGGTTTTTGGTTACATGGATGAATTGTGTAGTGGTGAAGTCTAGGATTTTAGTGCACCCATCACCCAAGTAGTGTACATATACCCAACTGCTAGTTTTTCATTCCTCACCTCCCTCCCCACTTCTGAGCCTCCAGTGTCCATTATACCACTCTGAATGCCTTTGCATAATTATAGCTTAGCTCCCTCTTTTAAATGAGAACATGAGTACCTGGCTTTTAATTCCTCAGTTACTTCACTTAGAATAATGGCCCCCAGTTTCATCCAAGTTGCTATAAAAGGCATTATATTGTTCTTTTTTATGGCTGGGTTGCATTTCATTTTATATATATATATATATATTTTCCCCCCCCAAGTCAAAACCCATGATTCTGCATGTCTGGGAGAGGCTGCCTCAAGGACTCCTCCTTGACTCTGCTTATTTTCATGGAGAAGGAGCCCCTCCATCCCTGACATCCTTAACAGATTCCCTTCTAGCTTCTCCCCTACTCCATCTCCAAGCCAGGTGTCCCTTCACTTCTAGAAATAATCTGCAGTGGCTGCCTAAGATGTCTTCTGCATGGAACCCAAATAAAAATGTAGTAATTTAAACTGGAATGTTCTACAATCATGTATTGCTCAGGTCTACATTATAGATACCCGGATGTACACATGTAGGTAAACAATTAGCAATTATGGTGGAAACAAGACTTCCTAACAGGTATTTTCGTGGAAACTTGAAAGCTGTTTCTAAAGCTGTTTATTCACGCAAACTCCATTATAGTCCTGACAGTAAACCTACATGTGCATGGTTGGGGACGGGGTTGGGCAGAAGGCCATGAGGCAGCAGCAGGTCCTTCACCCCGTGGCTCACTCACAGTGCACTCTTTAACCAAGTCTTCTTATGTGCACGCTTCTGGGGTTATTAAAATATGCCCTAGAAGCCTTGATACGCAAAATAAAGCAAAACATGGAATATGAAGTTTAAAAACATGAAATAATAAGTAAAAGTTTTGAACAGTATAGAAAAAATTTATTTCACCAAAAATGCATGCCTGGCTACACACTTATGAGAAAAACAAATTTTTTAAAAAATTATAACGCCACATGCTGGCAAAGATGTGGAGAAACTGGATCTCTCATGCATTGCTATTGGGGATGTAATATGGTGCAACCATTCTGGAAAACTCTTTGGCAGTTTCTGATAAAACTAAACATGCACTTACCATGTGGTTCAGCAATTGTTCTCTTAAGCATTTATCCCAAAGAAATATGAATTTATGTTCACAAAAAAACTTATATAAAAATGTATATAATGTCCATAGCAGCTTTATTTATAGTAGCTAAATTCTGGACAAAAATAAATAAATAAGTAAATAAATGCTTCTCACAGGTGAATGGTTGAAAAATCTATGGTCCATCCATAGTTTGGAATGCTACTATTTAGCAATCAAAAGAAATGAACTATTGACACGCACAATAACCTAGATGAGTCTGAAGGGCATTGTGCTTACTGAAAAAAAAAGCCAACTTCAAAAGGTTATGTTTATAAAACATTCTCAAAATGATAAAACAGCAGAGGTGGAGAATACCTTAGTGGATACTAGTGGACAGGGACAATGGGTAGGATGGGGCCAGGTGCAAACACAGAGAGATAGGGACAAGGAGTTCTTCTGTGGTATGGAACAGTTCCACCTTTGATGGTGGTGGTGGGTACATGGACCTATAATGGGATAAAGTTAAACGGAAGTATATATCTACAGATATACACAAGCACAGACACACAGATGAATGTGGGTTAAAAATAATGAAGGTGGCCAGGTGCAGTGGCTCACGCCTGTAATCCCAGCACTTTGGGAGGCCAAGGCGAGTGAACCACCTGAGGTCAGGAGTTTGAGATCAGCCTGGCCAACATGGGGGAACCCCATCTCTACTAAAAATACAAAAATTAGCCAGGTGTGGTGGTGCACGCCTGTAATCCCAGATACTGGGGAGGTTGAGGCAGGAGAATCATTTGAACTCAGGAGACAGAGGTTGCAGTGAGCCAAGATCGCACCACTGCACTCCATCCTGGGTGACAGAGTGAGAATCCATCTTAAAAAATAAATAAATGAATAAAAGAGGAAGGCAACTAGTCTAGTGGATAATGTTAACTGGGAATGTTCCTGTGTAGGTTTCCTGGCTCTGATATTGCACCACAGCTATGGAAAATCACAGCATGGCCAGAAGCCAAAGGACACACAAAACTTTACTATTTTTGCAACTTCCTAGGAGTCTGTATTGCAAAATTTTAGCTTTGTAAAAGTAAATGCCGAAAGATATATATATGCAATAAATGTGATCTATACATTAAAAAGTTGTGGGAGTTTGGAGAAGGGAGAGCCCCTTGTAGGGGTGAGGTCAGGGAGGGCTCCACAGAGGAAGCAGGACATGACTGTAATGTGGAAAGAGGAATGAAATCCAGCTTGAAGAACTGGAAGTAATTTTCGGAATGGCCAAACGGTGCCAGCCAGTCATACCTGGAAAAGGAAAACTGTGTTCTCAGACCACAGAATAGGGAATGGGGGAGGTAGAGAAACATACAAGGTATTTTTGAATGCTGGAGTAGATTTTCTGGGTAAAGGAGTTAGTGGGTAACTGGAAGTATAGATTACAGCAAGATTATAAAACGTCTTAACTTTTAAGCTGTGAAAATTGAGCTTAATCTGTAAATAGCAGGAAGATGTTGTAAATTGCAAGTGAGAGGATACAGTACTGGAAGTCGCATGTAAGGAAACTGAGTCTGGCAGAGCCCTAGGATAGACTGGAGTGGGGACGAAAAGGAAGGCAAATGAGCGATGAGTTATAATGCCATTTCACAGCCCAGCACAGGCATCCTGATTATGGCTTGCACTAAGCTGATGGTCACAGGCCTAGAGGGGACAAGTCTAATTTAAATGATGCTATGAACCTTGACCAGAAAGGACCAGGCCACTGATTGCCTTGGGGACCTGGAATCCATCCAAGGAGGAGCCTGGGAAAGGAATAGGGACAGGGAGAGAGCTTGGAAGGAAAGGTGTCACATTTCATCTGTCTCACGTTGATTGTAAGGGGACGGTGTGCCTTCCAAATGACATCTCTGAGATGGCTGACCTCCAGAGATGGGAGATGGCAGCTCAGGAGAGAGTAGTCAGGGCTTTACAAGAAATAATCAAGGCAGCCCAAGCAGGTTGGATCAGCAAGGGTGAGAGTGGAAAAGAGAGCAGAAGAGGAAGAACAGAAATGTAGGTGCCCCATACAATGTCTATGAAATCAGTAGTTTCTCACTTCATCCAGTCTTCTTGGCATTCTGTTCAAAGCCTGGCATTATACTGGGCAGGTCCAAGGTTGGCCACACACCATGCATAACCTTCTCACTCATCCTCCCCCACTGCTTCCTTAACAACTTCCTGTCACTCACTGTCGTCAAGGCAGAAGCATGTGCACTTCACTTCATCAACCATGGCAACCAGCTCTGAGTCCCCGGTGGAAGACAATGCGGGAAGAATCACTCATTGTCCTGGTGGCTACAGGCAACCTCTCGGAGCCCACAGAACCTCGCCCCTACAATTAATCCTGAATGCTAGTTCTCAAAATAGTGCCCCCTCATTTAGCTGTCAGCTGTCTTGCTCTTAGAGCTTCTGAAAAGAAATCACAATAGCTCAGACCTTATCTTTGGGAAGCTGTTTGTTTTGAGGGCTTTTTCCTTTGTTACATGCTTCCTATTGCCAGCAAAAATTTCTTAATCTCCCTAGAGGATCAGGTTGGCCTGTTTTAGATTTTTAAATGAGAGGTTGAGAGGAGGGAGGAGTGGGGCAGTGAAAGCCGCAGCTGCCTCTCCATATTTCTGCCTCGCAACCCAAGGGGATTTTGTGTAGGGCTAAATGGAAGCCCCTACAGAGAACAGTTATGTCAGGAGATTTTTCTGCATGTTCTCGTCATGTTCAAAATGTTCCTTCACACATAAATCGGAGAGGACATGTTACTTCTTTCCCCAGCTGTTTCCTGGTGAGTAAGAATTCCTGACCATGGGAGAATGTGAGAGCATGCAGTACTCCAAGATCCTTGGGGAAAACAATGAAAGCAACAGTTCAGTGAGCCATTCTCCATGCTCAACCAAAGACCCTTTGAGATTCACTGCCATTTTCTGTGACAGTGGAACTATAGCCTGATTTAGCCCAGAAATGCAGCCTCTGAAAGACTTCAGTCTATGCTGAAAGACATTTCAATGCACATTTTTCAGGAGGAACTGCTACTCAATTTTTTTTTTTTTTTTTTTTTTTTTTTTTTGAGACAGAATTTTGCTCTTGTTGCCCAGGCTAGAGTGCAATGGTGCAATCTTAGCTCACTGCAATGTTTGCCTCCTGGGTTCCAGCTATTCTCATGCCTCAGCCTCCCAAGTAGCTGGGATTACAAGCATCCGCCACCACACCCACCTAATTTTTTTGTATTTTTAGTAGAGATGGGGTTTCACTATGTTGTCCAGGCTGGTCTTGAACTCCTGACCTCAGGTGATCCACCCACCTCAGCCTCCCAAAGTGCTGGGATTATAGGTATGAGCCGCCACGCCTGGCCAGTGCTGCTCAAATTTGAAGCAGGAATATTTGTTGTTGGGAATATACCCTGAATCTATTACTTCATCAATTCCATTTTTATTCCATTTATAATGTATCATAGGTATTATTAGGAACTAACTTGTGTCTCCCCCTAAAATTTGCATGTTGGAGCCCCAACTCCCGATGTGACTGTATTTGAAGATAGAGCCTTACAGAGGTGATTAGGGTAAAATTAGGTCCTAAGGGAAGTGCTCACCTAATCTGACTGGTGTCCTTCTAAGAAGAGGTTAGCGTGCAGCCACACACAACGGAAGAGTAACCGTGTGGGGACCCAGGGTGAAGATGGTTATCTGCAAGCCAAGGAGAGAGGCCTCAGGAGGAACCAACCCTGTCAACAACTTGGTCTTGGACTTCCAGCCTCCAGGACTGTGAGGTAATAAAGTCCTATTATTGAGGCCAGCCAATCTGTGGTAATTTATTATGGCAGGCCTAGCAAATGAACACAGGTGTCTTTCTGAGACTTTACATATAGTTTTCAGTGTTTTAGGGGCTGACTAATATTCCACTTGTAGACGTGTAATTACATGTTAAGTAACTGAACATTTATGTTGTACCTAAAGGCCCCTATAATCAATAAGGTTGCAATGAGCCATCCTTATACATAAACCATGCACATTTATCTAATTAATTTCCTAGGATAAAATACAATAAAAGGAATTACAGAGTCAAAAGATCTGCTCATGCAACACATTTTTACACCTGGCCAAACTGGCTTCCCAAAAGACTGTACCATCTGACATTTCCATTGCAAGACTGGAGTGCCAGCACCCCAGTCCCCACCTCCTACCAAACTGGACCCTTTCAGTCATCTGCTCTGCAATGGCAAGCAAATTTCACAGAAATTAAAGAAGAAATTAAATAATGAAGTTGAATATCTTGGTATTTTAATATTGAAATTTCCATTTGTTTAATGAATTCTCTATTCTTTTTCACTTTTTCTGGGATTGTTTTTAGCATTTATAAATTTATGTTATTGCATAATAATACTTTTTTACTATAGTTACAATATTTTTTTCAGTTTGACGTTTTTAAACTTTGGTTTGTTTTATTTTTTATTTATTTGTTTGCATGTTTATTGCCATACAGAATCTTTAACAGGATGCGTTGTCAAATCTGCTAAGCATTATCTTTATGGTTTCTAGCATGGGGTATCATGCATGCAATGTCTTTCTTTTCTTGAAATGGAAAAGAAATCACTTAAATTTTCTTTAATTGTTTTTGTTTTTGTTTTGTTTTGAGACAAAGTCTTGTTCTGCTGCCCAGGCTGGAATGCAGTGGCATGAACAGAGTTCACTGCAGCCTCGACCTGTTGGACCCGTCCCACCTTAGTCCCCCAGCTAGCTGGGACTGCAGTCATATGCTACCATGCCCACCTTTTTTTTTTTCCTTTTTTTTGTAGAGACGGTGTCTTACTGTGTGGCCCAGGCTTCTTTTGAACTTTTTTGTTTTTTGGTTTTTTTTGCAAATCTCAGGGGAAAAGCAAGGATTAGAGATGTTTGCTACCACATTATTGGGATTTTTAAAAAATAAAAGCAGAGTTTTAACTTACCTGACAAAACACATCTGAGTAGCTGTGTGGAAGTGGCCCAGGAAATATGGCTGATGCTGGAGGCACCCATTCCTCTCACTGGGTCTCAATGTGTGCCCTCCTCCACCACCTACCCAGGTGTACCATTGTCCCTCAGGAACATGTGGAATGTGCAGCCTCTGGGGTCCCCCCTAGACCTACTGAGTCAGCCCCACAGGTTGGGCCTACCCCTGTGTGCTAACATGCCCTCCAAAGGATGCTCACAGCCTCTGCTCAGCTGCCCAGAGCTGCCTCCCTGACCCCTGGCCTCAGGTGCTTTTCCCCAGCAGTTTCCAGTGGATTCATCCTCACATCCTGTTCTTGTCATTAGGGACACACCTACTGGGATGAAGGTATTCTGGTAACAGCTCATTTGCTATTCACACAGGCACACACAGACTCACACGGGTGTTCAAAGCTCTCTTTACCTAGATGCACTGACATTACTATCCTTAGAACTGCGTGGAGTTCAGAGAGATACAGTTAGAGCACAGGTTACACATTGTGTCAGATTTCACAATTCCCTCTGCTTTGGGCATCGCAGGCTCTCTGAGAGGAAGCAGGTGCTGCTGCCAGTGCCAAAAAGCCTCTGTGGGTGAGATAGTTCCATGTCAAATATAAAAGGCCAAATGAGGTAAAACCTCCAATACCTATTGCATAAATCCTCCCTAAATGGGATGGAGAGAACAAAACAACAATTTTCCTTCAGGAGAAACTATAGATGATGCTTTTAAACATTATTTACTATCCTTGAATATTTTGAAACATGCTTAAATATCATATATGCCTGTTTTACATGTGCATAGGGGGAAATACATGATATAATATTCACCCAGGCAAAGAATTGGGGATATTGTCAAGGAGATACTTTTAATACTTCAACAGATCATTTTTTGTGGCTCTTTAGCCTGGGACCTTGTGCTGTGAGAGGCACAAGTTTCTGTGTTCAAGAGAACACTTTTTTTTTTTTTTTTTTTGAGACAGAGTCTTGCTCTGTCACCTAAGCTAGAGTGCGATGGTGCAATCTCAGCTCACTGCAACCTCCACCTCCCGAGTTCAAGCTATTTCCCTGCCTCAGCCTCCTGAGTAGCTGGGATTACAGGTTACCATCACCACGCCCAGCTAATTTTTGTATTTTTAGTAGAGACAGGGTTTTGCCATGTTGGCCAGGCTGGTCTCGAACTCCTGACCTCAGATGATCTGCCTACCTTGGCCTCCCAAAGTGCTGGGATTACAGGCATGAGCCACCGCACCTGGCCCAAGAGTACACTTACTTGCATGAAGGAGCAGTGAATGAAACCTGCTAAGGCCCCAGCATGCACTGCTTGGCAGCACTCATCTTCCTTGGAGCTGAATCTTCCTAGCAGGTTTCTGCTTCATTTAGAGCCATCAATACCTCAATTAGTGTCTGTTCGTCTCCCCTGGGAGGGACCGTTACACATGTCGCTTCACGAGCCTCTGAACTCTAAAACCCCCCTGAGAGCTTCTGGGTCATAAAATACCTCCTGATTAACAGTGCTATTTGCCAACAATTCCTTGCTCCTTCCATTCCCCCCTTTTTAAAGATGTATCAACCGACATAAACAGAAGATACAGAAGGGGTGCAGCCTGCCAACAGTTACATGGAATGTATTCCTGCAAATGTGCCATGCATCTGTTTACCCACTTCACTCCTGGACGCAGGGCTCATAAACCCACATCACAAAGCAGGAAAAAGCACTGGTTTTAGTTGCATGTGTGAGTGTGTGTGTGCACGTGCAGACACACTGGCTTGTGTTGGCATTTACTCGAAAGCTAGGACACGACCTCCATCTCTTAATATCATTAAAATACTACAATTCAGTTACATGAGAAGCATCTCGCCCCCACTTTGAGTTAGGAAAGTAAAGGCGCCGGTTCTGGCCTCCACAGGCCGGGTGTATTCCTTGTTCTTTCAGAAGAGCTGCTTTTCTGTCTGCAAAACCACTGGTGTTATTTTGTATCTCCATAGCCTCTCTAAGTCAGTTGTCCCCTCCACAAACCTATAAAATAGGCCAAGGTTATAGAGACCATCTGAGAACTTTAAGGTTTTCCTTTATGAGAAAGTCTTAAACAAGAAAGAAATGTATGGTTGTATATTTATTTTCTAATGAATGTAATAAAAAATGCATCATCTTGACTTTCACATAAAATTTGGAAGAAAGGTTTTAAGATAATTAAAAGGCTTTAGGGACCTTTGCCCTCTATCCCTCCAGCAGACACCCAGGCGGGTAAGAACATAAACACACATCCGCATCCACACAAACATGTACACATAGGCACACACGAAAGAATGGATGTACATGCATACAATTGCACATGTGCTCACACAGGCACATTCGTGGGTACATGTGTGCACACATGCACACAAATATGAGCCCTACAATTAATCTGTAGCAAAAATCTCTTTGAAAACACTACTGGAAACCCTATTCTTGGAAAGTAAGCAGACCGTCACCCCATTCTCTTCAAAACAAATTAACAAAAGGTGGCACTTAAAACATCCCTGTTTTCCTTTTATCTTTGACCTATGTTGTTAATATTCTAGGTGATATGATGGACACAGCCATTATATTATTTATCAAATTCATTAATATCTCATTTAAAATCTACATAAGTGAAATTTACTTTTAGACATATTTTATTTACTGTTCAACCTTTATAAAAACCACACTAAATATTTAACATTTTTAAATCAGCATGATCCCATCATCTTAACACTTTTTTTTTCTTACAATCCTTGCCTATACATATATATGAAAAGCTCTTTAGCCATAGAGGAATGTACAATGTAATTAGAAAACCAAGTCATGAATACAAATATTAGCTAGAAAAAAAACTAACCTTATAAGCACTTTATAGTCTACAAAGGTCTTTGCGTGTATTGAATTGTGTTGCTTCTCTCTATTGAGGCGGGCATCACCATTGCACCCATTTGATAGATGATTCAGAACATAAATAGCCACCTAATTTTATAGCTTATCGATCGGCAGAGCCAAAAAACCTCAGAGTCAGCTCTGCTGATTCCAAAGCCTGAGCTGCTTCTGCCATATGCACACAGGGTCCTAGAAAACAAGGCTCTGGGTGACGGGTGGGGGAGGGATGTCGCAAAGGACGGGTGTAAAGAAGTCCCCGGGAGGGGGATGATTGAGACAGATTGTGTGGTCCCAGCATGTGCATTTATAGCATGTTCCTAGATGATGCTGGTTCAGGGCTGTGTAATAACTCTGTGTATAAAATGAAAGAAACAACAAGCACTATACATATATGGTAGATATGCAAACATCAGATGGAAGGAAAGAAGCAAGACACAAATGAATGCAGAAAGGTTGATGCTATTTTACATACAGTTCGAAAGCAGCCAAGGGTGTACTAAGTTGTTCATGCATCCATACACAGGTGGGAAACAGATAGGCTGCGTGGCTTAAAATTCTGACTCCACTCCTCTCTACCTGTGTGACCTTGAACAAGTCATTCAGCCTGTCTGTGCCTCAATTTTTATACTCATAATTACAACACCTCCTTCCTAGGATTGCTGTAGATATTAAAAGCTAATGCATTTCTCAGCATAGAGCTTAATGCATATTAGCTGTGATTATCATCCTCATTATTACACCAGATGTTTTTTAAAGGACATTTAAAAATCCTTGATACTAGCATAGTCAAATGAAAAAGGAATGCTAAAAATGATATAACCCAGATAACCAAATTAAAAAAAATATATGGGCATTTTATGCAAGCCAATGGAATCATACCACTAATGCTCGAATGAAGAGGGCACAGTAGAAAATGAATATTAATACAGATGAAGATCACATGGTCAGAGTGGATTCAAGGAAAAGGCAAAACTTTAGAAATACAGTGGAGATTATAAAGTTGAAGGAAGGATCAAAATCCAGGGCATTGGCCCACTTTGGACAAGAATCTTTAGGTGGAGGAGATCCCTGGGACACCCTAAAGAGCGATTAGCTTTTAATTTCTACAGCAACCCTAGGAGGGGATGCTGTAATTACGGGTACAGAAATTGAGGAACAGAGAGGCCGAAGGACTTGTTCAAGGAGATAACCAGCCCAGCTTCCAGGAGACACAGCACACTAAACCGCTAGGAGCCACAGGCAGTGTGCTGTGCAGTGGGTGATGGAGACAAGACGTGGTAGAATTCACCACCCCATTGAGTGCTAATGGGGATGATGATTTATCTTCTCTGTTTCTCCATGAAAAACAGCTGTACATAAAGCAGCTGCTCAAAAGTTAGAACATGTCTTCAGACATGAAGACTCTGTATCTGTCCCCAAGCCACGTGGAAACTGCTGGTTCTGTTCCCATGGAAACTGCTTGCCTTCCGGGAAATGCATCTGAATATAAGAGTGAAGGGTGGCGGGGGTGGAATCCACCCCCAAGCTCCCACACAGGGTTGTTGGCAGGCTATTGACCCAAGACTTGTCCTTCTCATGGTCCTCTCCCTGGGCCGCATGGGTATCCTGGTGACATTATGGCAGGCTTCCCTGGAGCAAGTGATCAGACAGAAAGAGAGAGAACTGGTGCCCCCAAGTAGAAGGTAGAAGTCACAGTCCTTTTATAATCTGGCCTCAGGGTGATAAAATGTGGAGAGTTTGAATTCCAGGAGGTGAGATTGCCACAGGTCACCTTAAAAACTGGCTAACCCATGGCTCATAATATACTTTTGCTGCAATTAATATCCTGGACAGCACTTACCCAAGTTTTCAGGATGACATGATCTGTTTTCTTCCTTGTTCCATTTACTTTTTTTTACTATCATCAATGGTAGGAAATCAAAATCTATTTACTATTTTCCTTTTTCTACATAATGATTAAGAAGTTTCCTGCTGGGCATGATGGCTCATGCCTGTAATCCCAGCAATTTGGGAGGCCGAGGTGGATGGATCACCTGAGGCTGGCAGTTTGAGACCAGCCTGTCCAACATGGAGAAACCCCATCTCTACTAAAAATACAAAATTAGCTGGGTGTGGTGGCACGTGCCTGTAATCCCAGTTACTTGGGAGGCTGAGGCAGGAGAATCACTTGAACCCGGGAGGCAGAGGTTGCAGTGAGCTGAGATTGTGCCATTGCACTCCAGCCTGGGCAACAAGAGTGAAACTCCATCTAAAAAAAAAAAAAAAAGATAACGATTTCTTATTGGGCAAAATATAGTACCTATGTACATAACTAACCAGACAGACAGAAAAAAAAAAAAAAAAAGGAAGAAATGGCCTGCCTGCCTCCATGCGAGCTGGAGGAAAATACTGTTTTTGATATCTTTTGGTTAATATTCATACTCGTCTTAAAAAATAAATCAACTTTCTTCCGATAATGTGACTTGAAATAACTTCAGAGTGAATGTAATATGAACCCTAAATGCTCTTGGTCTTTCCCCTAACACCTTTAATCATGTCATAAGGGCCTGGAAAAGCTGCCAGCAAGTGGAGATGTTGTCATTCTTGTTAAAGCTTAGCATCAAATATGACCCACTCCAGCTTGGAAACATGAATTTGATTAATGGTTATAATCTAAGTAACTTCATTATGTCAGCATAATAACCCAGGCAAGGAGATATTTTAGTATGTGCTAAGAATTTATTAATTCCTGGCTGGAGAAATCATTTTCTTTATAAGGATTAGAGCTGCCCAGTAGGCAGCCTCACTTGCTGAAACTTTATGAGCAATAAGTATTTGGACGGGAGAAATGTTTGATTCTGCAGCAGGGATAATCACACTTGGTGTTTCTGCGGGGCCATTCTTCCAACACCCTCAGTGGGTTCCACTAACATAATCTCATCAATCCTCATTATAGCCTTAGGAGGCAGCAGGTCTCATTGTTCTTACAGATGAGGAAACGGAGATGAAGCTGAGAGGCAGAGACCACAAACAGGGAAAATACTGCTTGGCCTTTGAATGGCTTCAGAAAAAACACACAAAAAGTCTCAAGCCATTTTCTCTAGCAAAGTTCTACAGACTCTTTAAAAAATAATGTTTTGCTTGAAGAGGTCCTTTACATCCCTTGTAAGTTGGATTCCTAGGTATTTTATTCTCTTTGAAGCTATTGTGAATGGGAGTTCATTCATGATTTGGCTCTCTGTTTGTTACTGGTGTATAAGAATGCTTATGATTTTTGCACATTGATTTTGTATCCTGAGACTTTGCTGAAGTTGCTTATCAGCTTAAGGAGATTTTGGGCTGAGACAATGGAGTTTTCTAAATATACAATCATGTCATCTGCAAACAGGGACAATTTGACTTCTTCTTTTCCTAACTGAATACTCTTGATTTCTTTCTCTTGCCTGATTGCCCTAGCCAGAACTTCCAACACTATGTTGAATAGGAGTGGTGAGAGAGGGCATACCTGTCTTGTGCCAGTTTTCAAAGGGAATGCTTCCAGTTTTTGCCCATTCAGTATGATATTGGCTGTGGGTTTGTCATAAACAGCTCTTATTCTTTTGAGATACGTTCCATCTACACCGACTTTATTGAGAGTTTTTAGCATGAAGGGCTGTTGAATGCAGCACTGTTCACAATAGCAAAGACTTGGAATCAACCCAAATGTCCATCAGCAACAGACTGGATTAAGAAAATGTGGCACATATACACCATGGAATACTATGCAGCCATAAAAAAGGATGAGTTCGTGTCCTTTGTAGGGACATGGATGCAGCTGGAAACCATCATTCTCAGCAAACTATCGCAAGAACAGAAAACCAAATACCGCATGTTCTCACTCGTAGGTGGGAACTGAACAATGAGATCACTTGGACACGGGAAGGGGAACATCACACACTGGGTCCTATTGTGGGGAGTGGGGAGAGGGGAGGGATAGCATTAGGAGATATACCTAATGTAAATGACGAGTTAATGGGTGCAGCACACCAACATGGCACATGTATACATATGTAACAAACCTGCACGTTGTGCACGTGTACCCTAGAACTTAAAGTATAATAAAAATAAATAAATAAAATAATGTTTTGTACACCAGTGTTCACGATAGCCAAAAGGTGAAAGCAACACAAGTGTCCGTTGACAGATGACTGGATTAAAAAAATGCTGTGTACACATATCTTGAAATATAATTCAGGCTTGAAAAAGAAGGAAATTCAGACACAGGCTACAGCTTGGCTGAACCTTGAGGTCATTATACTAAGTAAAATAAGCCAGATACAAAAAGACAAATACTGCATGATTCTTCTTATAGGAGGTCCCCAGAGAAGTCAAATTCATAGACCCAGAAAGTAGAATGGTGGCTGCCAGGGCCTGGGGTGCCGGGAAAAGGGGATAATAGGAATTCTTTAAGAGGTGCCAAGTTTCAGGTTGGGAGGGTGAAAATGTTTAGGGGATGAATTGTAGTGCAGGCTGTACAGCAATGTGCCTTGCAGCTGAGAAAATGGAAATTTCAAGGACTTTATGGGAAGTCTCCTGTAAATGGACTCAGGCTCCAGATTGAGGGGCTTCCAAGGGTGTTCTGGCTTGAAGACAGACTAAGAATGTACTTAATCCACTGAAAGTGACAAAAATGACAATTTTTTGGTTATGTATATTTTACCAAAAAAAAAAAAAACAGAAACAAAAACCGGAGAATCCTGGGGAGAGCAAGCATTCGCTGTGACTGAGAAGATACTACTGTGTGTGTTTTTTTTTTTGTTTTTTTTGGGTTTTTTTTTGCTTTTTTTTAAATTTTACTTTAAGTTCTGGGATACATGTGCAGAATGTGCTGGTTTGTTACATAGGTATACATGTGCCATGGTGGTTTGCTGCACCCATCAACCTGTCTTCTAGGTTTTAAGCCCTGCATGCATTAGGTATTTGTCCTAATGCTCTCCCGCCTCTTGCCCCCCATCCCCCGACAGGCCCTGGTGAGTGTTGTTCCCCTCCCTGTGTCCACATATTCTCATTGATCAACTCCCACTTATGAGTGAGAATAGTCAGAATGGCTATTACTAAAAAGTCAGGAAACAACAGATGCTGGTGAGGCTGTGGAGAAATAGGAATGCTTTTACACTGTGGATGGGAGTGTAAATTAGTTCAACCATTATGGAAGACAGTGTGGTGATTCCTCAAGGATCTGAAACCAGAAATACCATTTGACCCAGCAATCCCATTACTGGGTATATACCCAAAGGATTATAACTCATTCTACTATAAAGACACATGCACACTTATGTTTACTGCCACAGTATTTACCATAGCAAAGACTTGGAAACAACCCAAATGCCCATCAATGATAGACTGGATAAAGAAAATGTGGCACATATACACCATGGAATACTACGCAGCCATAAAAAAGAATGAGATCATGTCCTTTCCAGGGGATGAAGCTGGAAGTCATCATTCTCGGCATACTGTGGGTGTTTTTATGGCTCCAAGGTGATGTAAGGAATAGGAACCACAGATTTAATGAAAGATAATGGTGATGCATTTAGTGGCTTGGGAAGATGTTGATTGCAAGGGAATTAGCCACTTCCCTCATTAAGGCTTGCCTCTGTACCCATTGCCTTCATGATGGGAAGAGTGGGCTCCCTACTTCAGATTCCAGATTGTGGTTAGTCATGTCTAAGTCTTACCCAAGAGACTGCCCTCTCCTCAGCTCTTCTTCTTCCCCTCCTCCTCAGGGTACCTGGGCTGTTTCTGTCTACTGGAAGCAGTATAAGATGCCTAGGAAGTGGAGTACTGTCCTGACATTCAGGGACAGCATCACGGGTACACGACCAGTCCAGTCCCACAAGCCAAAGATTGTCTGTAGCCACCATCTTGAATTCTTAACAATTTTGTCTTTGAAATTGTGTTTTGCAAGTGAAGTCCAGTGTGACAGTGGAGCATGAACAGGGTATGCGGAGCCACAGCTCCCATGTCATCCCACCTCCCATTGCCTTTCCAGAATAGATTTTCAGCTGTCCACTCTCCTGCCCCCTGGAGCCCTAGGCTCCCCTTTCCTGCAACTGCCCAGCGATGGCTATGGTCATCTAGTCCATGGGGATCTGGGTAAGTATGTGGAGAAGGTCAGAGACAGCCCCCTGTAACATTTCTGGATGTGGCACCCCTCCCTGCTTCTAGGTGGCAGTACCATAGAGCTTACAGAGGATGACTGGGCAGGGTGGGTCTCCAGGTCACTGAGGGTCACCTATTTGACTGAGAGATGCCTGGCTACACGTCCCCACCGTGGTCTGGGTATGATGATGGTGGGGATCCAGGCATGTGGGGGGGCACATGAGTGTGCATGCCAAGTCACAAGGCTGTTCCTGGGAGTCAGGGAGGGTCAGCACTTGACCAGTCAGTATCACCATGCCAGAGGAAGTGGAATATTAAATAACAAATAAAGGCCATCATGACAGAGAGAGGGAGACCACAGAAGGAAGGAAAAAGCTTTATAGTTTAGAACTTTAATGGTACCTTTTTCCTGCTTTTTGAACAAAGGGCTCCATCTTTTCATTTTGCTCTGGGTCCTGCAAATTATGTAGCCAGTCTCATCTGCTTAATTCTACGAGTATGCAATAGGCTTGCAGGAGATGTTTGGGTCTTGCCTTGCAGCTGAGAAAATGGAAATTTCAAGGACTTTATGGGGATTCTCCTGTAAATGGACTCAGGCCCCAGATTGAGGGGCTTCCAAGGGTGTTTAGGCTTGAAGACAGTCAGGGTGCCAGACACTTCTGTGGTCAGACACTCTGCACCCTGTGGGCCAGCCTTGGCCTCCTCCGCTACTGTAAGGCAAAAAGGCTTTGCACTCGGAATCAGAAGACCTGGATTCTCCTTCTAGAGCTTCCATTTACTAGTTGTATGACGTTAGGCTAATTACTTAATTTCCCCACCCTGTGTAATTATAGGTAAATGGAATTAAGAATCCCTTCTCTACTGAGAACACGTATGTTGCTGTAAGCTCATGATGTGAAAGTGATCTGAGACATGAAAGGACAGAAGGACAGATGCATTAACAAACTGTGCTGCTACTACAATTTAGTTTTCCAGATCCTGGAGGAAGGGAGGAGGAAAGAGAAGGGAAGAGAGGGGATGGGAAAGATTCATCACTTTAGGGATTAATGAAGATCATTTTACTGTATTACTTTTATGGTAATATTAATTTTTTAAATAAACATACTAAACAAAATAGAACTTTGCAGTAGGGATAGGAGAGAGGAAAGGGGAATAGGTCTAGTCACTTCCAGTCTTAAACCCCCTAGTTCTCTGTTTCCTTACTTAGAAATTAAGGAGAAAAGGGAGAAGATGTCAAGTAGAAATTAATTCCAAAATTATCTTATATTCTAATCTTTATTTTTGCCCATTTAAAGCAGGTGTTTGGTGTCTGGTTTCTATTTGACCAACTGCATAGACATTTGTTAATATAGATGCAAATCCAATGAATCTGTTGGAAATGTTTTGTCTACATGTCTCAATTCTATTTATAGCATAATTTAGAATCGACTTAAAATAGCACTTATATGTCTTGGGTCATTTCCATGGCTAGTGTTTTTATTCCATCATGTTGTCATATGGCCTAAATACTTATGCAGTATATGGAAAAGTTCTTAGCACACAGTCAACATTCATAAAAATTAGCTGCTGTTGTTATTATGGCACTGTGAAAGAGAAAACAAAAACAGCAGGAGACAGAAAATGAGGGAGAGTGAAACAGAAGAAGAAAGAGAGGGGAGAGGAAGAAGGAAGGAAGGGAAGAATGAAGAAAAAATTGGGAGGGAGGGAGGAACAGAAGGGTAGAGAGAAAGAAAGAAAGAAAAAAGGAAAGGAGGGGAAATGGCAGTTAGAGGGGGAAAAGACCTTGGGGATTAGCTGACTGAGTTGTTTCTTTTTTTATGGAAAGAGCTAAAACTCTAGCTTTTGATTTCCTAGTACTTTATATGCTGACTGGAACAACTCTTCCCTTGAAAATTTTATCTTCTGCCACCTCTCTCTTAGCTTTTGTGGCACTCTAACCCTGATCAATTCTTTGGAACTATTTAGGATTATTCTATCCTATTTAAAAATTGTGATAATTGAAATAGAAAATTCACAATAATTATTTAAGTAAGCATGAAAATGTAGTATTGATTGAAACATTTAGGCAGGACTTTTAAAGCAGGACTAATTGCCTCCATGACAATGCCTCCTAGATCCTCATAGGTTCTCGTTCGTTAAGAGTTTGCTGTGCAAGTGATCTGTCTTGTAAATTGTTCACAGGTTTTTACATATCCCCCAGACATAACACATCCTCAAAATACATAGATTTAAACTGTATTCCAGCTCTGAAGATTTTTGATTTCTTATTCCTGAACATAATTTACGGTTCTAAATGTAGCTACTAAATTTTTAGGTAATTTACCTTATCTCATATAGTTTTCAAGAATAAGTAAAATGTCAAGTGAACATGAGAGAAGGTATTGCTTTATTTATTTATTTTTTATTATTATACTTTAAGTTCTAGGGTACATGTGCATAACGTGCAGGTTTGTTACATATGTATACATGTGCCATGTTGGTGTGCTGCACCCATCAACTCGTCGGCACCCACCAACTCGTCGTTTACATCAGGTATAACTCCCAGTGCAATCCCTCCCCACTCCCCCCTCCCCATGATAGGCCCCTTTCAATCCAGGCTATGTATTTTAGGATCGTCTGGGAAACTTAAGTAAATCCATGCATAAGCCCCGCCCCCAGTGACTCCGAGCCAGTCTGCAGTGGGGCCTGAGCACTGACCTATTTTAAAAGCTTCTAGGTGATTCCGAGACACAGGCCAGGTTGAGAGCCCCAATCCCATTCAGCTCTCCTATGACTCAGGTGAGAAAGCCAAAACCCAGCACAACCGAGGGTCCCACCCAGTCCAAGCGGCAGGAGGTCAGAGTCAGATTCTCTGCTTCCAGGCCCCTTCTTCACCTTTCCTTTTGGTAAGACATATGTGAGGGGCACCACTTTACCCCAAGGGCCACCTAACCCCACATCACCTCTGCAGGCCAGGGTGTGGTGGTTCCTTTACCTGGGACACCAGGAGCCCAGTGTATCCCCACCCGGAGCTGCAGAATCCAGGCAGGTGGCTGCCATCTTACAGCTTGACCTTTGAGACCCACGCTGATGTGTGTGTTTACCTAAGGTAGTTTTAAAATAGTTTTAAAATAAAAAAATGTATTCAGTAAATTTTGATAACAAAGAAAACACATTTTGATTCAACACTGTCCATTAAAATGTGAACTGTGGAATCCAGGTGGTAGATACATGGCTGATTGGCTTCCTGTAAGTTTGAAATTTTTTCATAATAAAAATTTGGGAGGAATGTTTTAAAAAGGGCTTGAAAAAAAATAGCTTTAAAATGTATTTATGTCCCAGAGCATCTCCCTCTTTTGACCTCCCACCCGGGAACCCTGTAATTCCTGCCTCAGTTTCCCATCTTGGGCATTGGGCCAGGTTTATGCTGCCTCATTCTTGGCTCCACACCCTCCTCTGCCATATCTGCTCTGAATGCCTGGAGGGATTGAAAAACTTCCCAGGATACAGACTTCTTGTGCTAAAACACTGGAAGTCCTGGACGCTCTGGACAGTTGGCCATCTCCTATGTTGGGGGTGATGATGACAATGATGGTTTTCGAATAGGACCGATCAAATTCGATCCTGATGGACTCCTGTATTGGGGCTTTTGACAGCCATTCTTCTCTATAAAATGAAAGTATTGAGCCAGATGCTTGTGACAGGAATCTTGTCTCGTTCGGGATTATCCAGGCTGTTTGGTACTTTCTCCTGTTTTCTTTTCAATTGCTTTTTTTTCAATCTGTTTTCTTTTCAGCAGAACCAGTTAGGAGCGAAAACCATAAAAATGTATAAGGATTAATTTTGCATTATTGGTAGAGTCATTAAAAGACTGGAGAGTAAAGTTTGGAACCAATCTTTAATATCAGTGATTTACTGATATAATTTTTCATTCTCTCTGTATCCTTGGGTTAAAATTTTAATATATGCATCAATGTATCACTGAATTACTTGCCAAAACATACAGTGACATACTGTTCATATTTTAATTATTTAATTAATAATTAAGAAATGGGGGTTTACTTTTATTGATAAAGTTAATTATTGCTCTTAGCTTAATCTCTCCATCTTCTCAGTATCTCTTATACGATGGGAACACCCTTTAAAATTATTAATACAGTGAAACACTCTCCTAAGTATCATTCTGCTAAATGTTTATCAATTAGCTATTGATGGGGAGAGGATGGAGAAAGCCCTGATTTCTAGCACTTGCCAAT
This sequence comes from Chlorocebus sabaeus, assembly GCF_047675955.1. NCBI lineage: Eukaryota > Metazoa > Chordata > Mammalia > Primates > Cercopithecidae > Chlorocebus > Chlorocebus sabaeus. Next base: position 94,197,133 of record NC_132905.1, on the reverse strand, counting down.
TTCAGTGGCATAAATACTACCACCATTACCAATTTCAAGCTAAATGGGAAAGAGAGATGACTGTACTGCCAAGCTGGGCAGAGATGTGCACAATCTGATCTCCCTGGCCAATGACAGCAGCTCCACTACACCACGGCATCTTTATGCTGCAAAAAAGTAGGTCAGACAGATGCTCCCTTATATCATAAGAACTCAGATTCATTGAGCATTAAGGGTGCTGTTAGATACTATTATAGTTTATGAAGCAAATTTATCAATTTATACGATGTAAAACAGCACCTTCCTCAATGGGTAATTTTGCAGGAGAAGCACACAGTGCACAATCTTTGGACAAAGGCTTCTTGGATCTGGATCTCCCTTGGCCCTGATAGCAGGGTTTGCCCACAGCCTCTCCTTGGTACCAGTCCCTGTTAAATTACCCCATCCATTTGTTATGCTTCAGAAATCCTTGCAGAAAGGGCTGCTGTACAGACATGTCATCTCTAGGCATCCATAACTGTGACAAGTGAAAAGGTCATGCCTTCAAACATTAGCATTGCAAAGAAGCCATGATAATGATTCATTTTAAAAAATCCTTTCCACCATTTCTTTAAAGGGCTGAAAATACTTGAGCTGGTTAGAAGAACATGGTCTAGTCAGAGCATTTCTCTCTAAGTGCTGAATTTAATAACCAGAACAAAAATACCCATTTTAGTAGGGCACTCTTTCAAAGTAGAAATATAAATAAAACTAGGAGTATTTGCAGATTAAGATGGGCAAATCATAAACAAACCAGAGGTCTGTGGTTTGGCCAAGGTATTTCTCTCATCAAATGCAATAAAGCTTGCGATTATTTTTTTTTAAAGGAAAATAGAAGAAAACAAACAAGTCCTCAAAACAATGCTGTAGTTTTTGGAGAACAGTACTTCCAGTTGGTTATTTTAAAGTACCAGGGAATTAAAGTTCTGGGTCAACACCAGCCTTTGCAATGCATTGCTCCCCTGCACAGAGCTCCTAGAATAGGACAGAAACCCTTACTTCAGAATTGGCTCACTCTGATTGGAATAAAGTCAGTGAGTGTTAAACTACCCTGGATTTCAGAGGTGATGATGGTGACTTACCATGTTCTCACAGGAAAACTGTCTTTTTTTACATCTTACCATTTTACAGATTTCCTTTTTACAAACACTGCACAATAGGAAATCCTGACCATAGCCTTGAGATGCCCAGGAGACTGGGAGGCATTAAACATGGATTGATTTTCAGTTTTGCAACCAGATTTTCTGTATTTTGTTCTAAGGATGAGGGTGTTGTGGGAATCAGGACGCTCATCAGGAATTGGGGAATGGGGGATGATGGTGGTGGACAGGGGTCACCTTTCAAAGCTAAATTATATGTGGGTGTCATGGTTTCTGATTCACATTCCCCGGCTGTGAGAGAAAGAATGAGGAGTAAATATTTTCTTGTTCATAGGCCTGTAATACATTAGGTTACTTTTGTTGGCTTTGAGATCTCTAATTATCATGAGTTAGCCCTTTTCCCTTATGAGAAAAAAAATCTTGATTAGTGGATTTGAGGCCAAACAGAAGGCGCCACCACCTTTAGTTCCTCTGTGACAGCATGGTGAGCCTAGGCTTTCTACAGCCAGTAAGCCTCCAGCTGTTGAGGAACATGCCAGCTTACCTTTTTGTAGTTACACCCAATCTCTACTCTTTCAGTTCCCTCATTGAATTCAAATGGTTGAACTCAAATTGCTGAACTCAAATGGTTGAAAAGGAATGTTCCCTCACCGTAAATGCTGAATCTTAACCCCTCCTCTCATTCCCTCTTCTCTCTCCAATCTCCTGCCATGAGAGTGCAAAATGGTGCTGCCACTTGGTCAAACAATGTGGCAGTTTATCAAAATGTTGAACATGAAATTGCCATATAACCCAGTAGTTCCACTTCTAGGAATCTCTCCTGGAAAAAATGAAAACATTTGTTCACACAACAGCTTATACAGGAATATTTGTAGTATAATTACTCATAATAGCCCCAAAGTAGAAATAACCCCAATGTGCATCAGTGGGTGAGTGGATTTAAAAAATGCAGTATATCCATGAGCTGGAATATTATTTAGCAATAAAAAGGAACAAAGTACTGATACTTGCTATGACATAGATGAACCTTGACAACACTATGCTTAGTGAAAAAAATCCAGAAAGCTAGATACTAAAGAATACATGCTATATGATTCTGTGTATAGAAAATTATCAAAAAAGGCAATACAGGGACTGTGTTAGTCTGTTCTTTTAAAGACATACCTGAGACTGGGTAATTTATAAAGGAAAGAGGCTTAACTGACTCACAATCCTACAGGACTAGGGAAGCCTTAGGAAACTTACAATCGTGGTGAAAGGGGAAGCAGACTTGTGCTTCTTCACATGGCGGCAGGAAGGAGAAGTGCAAAGGGCGGAAAGCCCCTCATAAAACCATTAGGCTCTTGTGAGACTTCAATCACTATCATGAGAACAGCATGGAGGTAACCACTCCTATGATTCAATTATCTCCCACCAGGCCCCTCCCATGACACATGGGGATTATGGGAACTACAATTCAGGATGAGAGTTGGGTGGGGACACAGCCAAACCATATCAGGGAGAGGAGGTAGATTAGTGATTGCTTAGAACTTGAGTGGGGAAAGAGAAATGACTGTAAATGGGCAGGAGAAATATTTTGGGGTAATGTAAAAGCTCTAAGATTTGATTCAGTGATGATTATACAACTGTGTATATTTGTATTCAGGTTATAATGGTATGTATGTATATGTATTAGATTAATATAAATATATTTGTAATGGATTGAATAGTATCCCCAAAATTAATGTCCCCTTAGAACCTTGGAATATGACCTCATATGGAAATAGAGTCTTTGCAAATATAATTCGTTAAGAAGAGATTATATTGCATTAGGGTAGGTTCTAAATCCAGTGACTGATATCCTCATAAGAAGTCCATGAGAAGACACAGAAACATTCAAAGAAGGATGTAAATCATGTAAAGATAAAGCAGAGGCTGAAGTTTTGCTGCCACAAGCCAAGGAATGCGTGTGGCCACCAGAAGCTGGAAGAGGCAAGGAAGGGTCTTCCCCTAGAGGCTTTAAAGGGAGCATGGCTCTGCTGTTACCTTGATTTTGGAATTCCAGCCTCCAGAACTGTGAGAGAAGAAATTTCTGTTATTACAAGCCACATAGATTCTAGTAATTTGTTACAGGCACTCTAGGAAGCTAATGCAACATTAAGTGTACAACTGAAGTGCACACTTAAAACAGGTGAATTTTATGGTATGAATATTGTACCACAATAAAGCTGTTAATAAAAATAAACATTTTTCCTTGATAGGCTAGGGGAAAGGGGGGGATCAGAAACAAAGGCTGGGGACAGTACAGCCAGTTTTGCTGCATTTTAGAAATGCCGGAAGAGGAATTTCATGACAGTTGTGAACAGCTCTCTTTGATATACAGGACTCTTGGCGCCTCTTTCCTCAGTCACCAATTTGCCTACTTCCCATCTTATTACACGGTCAGTGCTGTGGGGCGCATCTCTGCCCCATGGCTGCTGACTCTGGAGAAACTCCCAAATGTAGGTTCTTCTGTGAGTGTCCAGGCTACAGAACTGCTGGTATTTTGACGTTTTATTATATGTCTCAAACCTCTCTGGTAAGCCATGAGACAAGGCATGACCCAGTATGTGCCAGTCTTAGAAGAAGCCACAGTGTTTCTATGGTAAAGTACCTTGGAAGGCTTATGAGGCAAGCAATCAACTACATAGTCTGAGCTTGACCTCAGAAATGGGGGAAGGAAACTTCTTCCTGTAATTGGGGAAATGAGATTTAAAAGCAAGTAAAAATATAGTTATGTTTTGATGAATTTTTAAACCTTTGTAGTCCTTTTTGTTAACATCTTATTCCTTTATCATATTTTTAAAATATCTTTAAACATTCATGCATAGTTATTTTGCAGTCTGTATCTGATGACTCTATCATCTGAAGTCCTGGGAAACTGATTCTCAATCATGGTGTTAGTTTTCTCATGTGTTCTTTAGTTTTAGTTTGTGAGCTCATGGCCAGTAGAGCTTTATCTGGGTGCATTTCAGTGGGCCTGGACAGAGAACGTATTCTTGTAGAGTATGTTAGCTTTTGCTAGTCTCCTCAGGCCATTATCAAACTACAATCACCTTCATGTTAATTCTTTAGCATGAATTTGACTCCAGACCTATGTAGAGTCAGCATTGTGAAGAGTGGTTACGAGCACTGGTTAGCAGCAATAAGGGATTCATGTAAAGTTGACTAAAAGTGGAGGTTTTATCTCCATTGTTGAAAATGATAGTTAGAAACATAGATGATCCCAGAAAAAGGAGGATAACCCTTCCTGTGAAGTTTTTTTTTTTTATAGACAGAGCAACCAGTAACATCATTGTATTAGTCCGTTTTTCATGCTGCTGATGAAGACATACCCAAGACTGGGCTATTTACAAAAGAAAGAAGTTTAATGGACTTACAGTTCCATGTGGCTAGAGAGGCCTCATGACCATGATGGAAGGCAAGGAGGAGCAAGTCACATCTTACATGGATGGCAGCAGGCAAAGAGAGAGAGCTTGTGCAGTGAAAATCCCGTTTTTGAAACCATCAGATCTTGTAAGACTTACTCACTATCATGAGAACGGCATAGGAAAGATCCACCTCTGTGATTCAATTACCTCCCACCAGGTTCCTCCCATGAAACATGGGAATTATGGGCATATAATTCAAGATGAGACTTGGGTGGGGACATAGCCAAACCATGCCAGTCATTCTGGGTGTGCTAAGGGATATAGGCCATGGCCCTCAACAGGGTTGGAAGAGAGCAACATGCCGTGGATATGAAACGGCATGGCAATTTCTGCTGAGGGCTCACTTACTCGAGTTTCATTTTTCTGCTACCTTTCCTTTATTTTGCCCGTGATTCTCACTCAGCAGTTTCTTGAATAAATTTCATTTCAAAGAAATATCTCTTGAAGCGTGATTTAGCTGAGTGTGTTGCCAGGGAAAAATCAAGAACGCTGCTTTGCTGAACAAGTTGTGTCCCTTTTGGTTTTTCAGTTCCTGCGATGATAACATCATATCCAAATACTACCCTGGCTACGCAGGGGCAGAAAAAGGAGATGAGCTGCACAGCGCATGGTGAGAAGCCCATTATAGTCCGCTGGGAGAAGGAGGACCGAATCATTAACCCTGAGATGGCCCGTTATCTTGTGTCCACCAAGGAGGTGGGAGAAGAGGTGATTTCTACTCTGCAGGTAAAAGCATAGCAAATACAACTCAATGGAACGAACTTTATTGAAAGAATAAGTCTTTCCTTTCACACAAGTGGGTGCAGATAAGTAGCAGATAATCTTTTGGAATTTATTTATGAAGCACCCTTTCTCTCCCCTTTCACACAGCGAGATTACTGAAGTAGCCTTCAAAAATAGTGCTTTAGCCTAAGTGTTAAGAATAGTGTCATTATGAATGCAGCAGGTAACCTAACTGTAATAAAAAAAAAAAAAGTGAGAAATAAGGTTTTTAAATGACAGTTAATCCTTGAGGAATGACGGCCTATGCTGTGTGCATGTTTTAACTTCCTGCAAAAAGAAAAATGAGATGGGCTTTGGGACAAAAATATTATAAAAACTATCTTGCTTCTTTGGAAAAATCCACAATAAAAAAAAATGCTGTCGTTAAGAGAGGATCACAAAAGCTAGAGAAAAGCACTGTGAGTAGTGAACTGGCTTGTGCTGTTATCGTGGGGATAGAGGATGATATTATAGCACACACAGGGTGGGGAGGTGGGGAAGCCCTGTGTTTGAAATGCTTATATTGGCTCTCAGACATTCCGTTCCTGGAATCCTCCTGGAAAAGGAATATGATGCGAGTCGTGCTGGCCCCCAGCCCTGGCTGCAGTATTTAATCTGTCTCTTTAGGCATGGTTGCTTTGGATACCATGAAAAAAAAATGTATATGTGGGATATATGTCAAGCTGACCACGACATCGTATATAAATTACACATCCAATTTAATGAGCTACACCTGACATGGATAATGTACATGAATCCTATTCATCCACCTACTTACAATTACACTGAAATAATTTGTCCTCAGAGGGATACGTGCATGTGTGTGATTTTGCGTATGTGTCGGGAGGAATGGGGGTTGTGTGAGTGAGTGTGAGTGTCAGTGTACATATGTGCGTGCTGGGCATGGCAGGAGAACTGAAAGAGTGGAGAGAGAGCTTTACGGCCCAAAGTCATTTTGCCTACTGAAAAAGATAAATTTCTTTCTGCTTCACACATAGATTTTGCCAACTGTGAGAGAAGATTCTGGTTTCTTTTCCTGCCATGCTATTAATTCTTATGGGGAGGACCGTGGAATAATTCAGCTTACAGTACAAGGTAGGAAGACGATAGCATAAGAGAATAAACACAGTCGTTTCAGGACGGCAGCTCTATGCTCAGCCTTGGGCACCTGTGTGGCCTCAACTTGCCCTGTAACACTTCCTAATTACCAGGAAATTTTGAATGTGTATAATGTCAGTGCTAAAGCAGAATTTTGCAGTGCCTGTGATTAAGCCCTGAAACAGGGAACGAAGCCCTTAAGAGGAGCCAGTCAAGATGACAAGCCCATCACAGTCAAGCTGCATGCACACAAGTACAGCGATGGAATTTCTTAGCTCAATTTTAGGAATCCATGTACTACATGACCAGAATGAAAGGGAAGTTTAACATTTGGGGCCAAAACATGTTTTGAGTTAGAGCTCCAAACTAGAATAGTGACATTTTATATCCTCCAGGCTTGGTCCAGTTCTTAAGGACTATGAAAATTGGAAGTCTTGGGAAAGTGGAATTTCTCTTCCCTAAAACGTGATTAGGAAAAAGAAAATGTTTCCAAATAAAAAGCGTCTGTTCTTGTCTAATGCAGACAAATCATTTGTGAGTCACGCTCAGCATTTCCACTGGCATTTCATGTCAGAGCTCCGTTTGAACTAACTCGGAGTCTTTCTGTTGATGGCGCAGAGCCCCCAGACCCTCCCGAAATTGAGATCAAAGATGTCAAAGCACGCACAATTACGCTCAGGTGGACCATGGGGTTTGATGGAAACAGCCCCATCACGGGCTACGATATTGAATGCAAAAATAAATCAGGTAAGTTCTTTACTTCCTCCAGCTTCATTTCCACCTCAGAAAGTTCCTTTATTTTACTCCTTATTAATGTGTTTTGCCTGTAAGTGCACAACTCAGCTCACAGTCACTCAGAAGCACCATTTCCCCCAGTCAGTCTCCCTCCTGGCCGAAGCGCATCCTGGCTTTCTGCTGTGGGAGTGGAGTTTTGTGTTGAGGCTCAGCTCTGCTTCTTTTTCGTTTTTAGCCAGCCCAGACTTCAGTCTTGCTTTCTGCTGGACTCCTTGATACTGCAGCTGCCTGTCGGCATGTGGGCAGTGGCTGATGGAGCCAGGCCCCTGCCGTGACCTTTTCTATCTCACCTGCTCCCTTCGTTTCCCATTTCCTCAGTTGGGTGACTTTTGCAGAGCCTGAGCCCATGTCCTGCACCCAGAGTGCCAAGCTCGAGCTGTGCTTGGTGTTGGTCGGATAAACTGTGCAGTGGTGGTTGGTGCAGAAAAAGGAATATTCACTCGGGAGCAAACTCCTGGAAATGCTCAGGGACCATCAGCAACACTGGCTGCTGCGCCCAGGACCACTCAGCCCAGAGCCCATAAATAAAACCAACCCTGCTGCCAGGGCCACTGCAGGTGTGCCCGTTCATTGCCTTCAAGGAACAATGCCGGGGCCATTTTGAACTTTATGATGCGTGGGGCGAGGGTAGAATACCACCACTGTGGCCCCCAGTCAGAATTTTTACTGTGTCTCATAAAAGATAGGAGGAATTCGAGCACCACGAGCATGGGAAGGGTTAATAAAATCCTTATAGGCCACAAAAGCAGCTTTATTTTTCACTTCCTGGACACCGCACCTTATTTCAGATTACCCAGTTGTGACCCATTTAGTATCTTTGGCACTAAAGCTGTAGTAAAAAATCAAGCTCAAGGCAGCTAGGAACCACAGGTCAGGAGTGAGGAAATGTTTCAGCAACAGCAAGCCAGGAACAGAGCCAGGAAATGGTGACTGCAAAGGAAAGCCAAGGGGTGACTCTTCAGGAATTCAGGAGAACAGAATTTGAAGATTGAGAAGATGGTGGATCAAAACAAAAAATAGTGTTGCGAAAAGTAGTATCTATGACTTGCTGGGTTGGAAATGCATGTAAGAAAAAATGGAATGGCTCAGGCCATCGGCCTCTGAGTTGCAACTGGGGACCTAGAAGTGAGGTGACACCGCTTACACAAAGTCTGAGGAAGGGCCCTCCAGGGGTTGATTGGACTGCAGGTCTCACCATAGCTGAGAAATGCTGCAGAGCCAGGGCCCTGGGCTCAGGGGTGAGGCACAGTGACCTGAGGGGAGGGGGAAGCTCGTGCAAGACAGTGCTGAGCTAAACAAGCATCTTTTGGGGACTAGGATGAACAGGTTTCCCAAGGGCCCAGGGAGGAGAGGCTGACTTTGCCTTTGTTCTAAGGAAGTGGGATTGCAAATTCACAGATACAGGTCTTGAAGTGAAGCAAATGCTTCTTAGGTGAGGCAGGCACATTTGAGCAGAAACTGGCCTGGAGCCTGGCGACAGTGATGAGAGCTCAGACAGGTGCAGTGAGCACTGTGGGGACAGGGACAGCCCTTTACCTTACTGGCTGCGCACTGGCTATGGGGCTGCAGGCTGCCCGTGCTGCTGGTGCCGGAGCACACAGGAGGCCACTCCTAGTGGAGCAGCTCAGGACCTCCCCTGTCCTCATAGAGGATCGGGCATTGCCGGATGCTGGTGGCAGGCCTAGGCTCAGTGGTTTGGGACCCAGCCTGTGTGGGATTTGCTGCTGGGCCTGTGCTGCACCAGCTCTGCACCTTCGCTTGCTCATCTCACCTGTGAAGTGGGCACTGCTGCATCCACCTCAAAGGACTGGCAAGGAGACCACAAAGGCCACCAGCTGCCCTCTGCCTGGAGTCCTCCCTTCCTTGGGCCACCCAGTTACTACCCCCTCCTTAGATCCCAGTTCCCAGGTGCTCACCCAGCTCCATCTCCCTTTCAATCTCCCTTTCAATCTCAGCACGTGGCATTATGGGACCTCATATATGTATCTCTGTGATTACTGACAAATATATTGATTTCACCTCCACCACGCTAGAGGCTCCTTGGGGACTCCCTGCACCTAGTAGGTCTATTTTCACCCAGCTCATTTCTCCAACACTCAGAACCACATCTGACATGTGGAGACACTCAATGGATATTGGCAGACTCTAAGAAGGGAAGACGTTGAAAATGCCTTCCTCGTTGCCTGGAGCATACTCAACATCTAATAGGTGGTAGCTTGTAGATTGCTCCAGCATGCAGGAAAATACTTACGAGTAAAATGCCTTTAAACCCTCTGTGTTAAACTACTTGCTCAGCATCTAAGAGTCCTCACTATCTCCCTACTCCCCAGGGGTTTCCCAAAGGCAGGGACTCTGGTTCTCTGTGTCCTGGGATCCCCAGCACCCAGCACAATGTCTGTCAAGTGAAGAGTGTACTGTAAATGTTTATTGCATTTAATTTACATGCAATTGAAATCTAAGAATCATTATTATCAACAGCATCTTTAAATGTATACATTGATCATGGTTTATATAACCAAAGCAGGAAAGCTCCTTGTCTATAAAGCTGAGTACAGGAGGGATTGAGGGATACTTTTTCCATCCTTCATGCTCTACTTCAACCAGAGACAGGGCCAGGACCAGTGGTGTGGCTTAGATGTTATGCAGCCTTGGAGCAAGTCATTTTAAGGGTCAGCATGGGTCCCAGGAGAATCACTGGGGAAAAGCCCACAGGACAAGCAGATCCAAGTCCATGACCAAGGTCTCCACCAGGACCCTACAGAACTCCCATTACTTTCAGTTTGGGACCCCTGGGAGGAAGGAGCTGTGCTGAGAGTAGACAGCACCTGTACTCACTGCTGTATGAGGTGTGTTAGTCAGATTTTTCATGTATTAGTTGCTTCCTCAAGAAATTTTTGGTGTATAAAAATTACAACCATAGTTTAAGTGAGTGTAGTTTTAGACTGATTACAAAGAAAACTGATCCTTCAAATATTAATAACAGCCTAAATGTCACTTCTTCCAGGAAGCCTTCCCTGACTACCTATTCCCCTTCACTATTCATAGCATGTCTTGGAACACTTGGTGGACTCGTGACTATTAACTTACTGTCTGCACCCCACTGGACAGTTGTCCCCCTATGGGCCATAGTGAGCTCTGAGGGCTGGAATTGTGTCTGACAAACCTTATGCTATGTCCCTGCACCTCTTATAGTGCCCGACAGGTACACTAGATTCATGATAATCATTAGTCGAATTGTTGAGTCTCAACCCCTGTTTCAGGCAATGGTGAAATTATCCCCCCAAAAGTTTTCCTTTACTTTTCATTAGTTTTACAGAAAGAACTTCTGCAAGTTAATGTTAACTCTATGAACAATCCTAGAAACAGAAGCTCACTAACCCAGGGAACACAGTTCTGTCTTTGGTCAGCTGTGACTGCTACAAGTGCTTACATTTATTGCACCAAAATAGACCTTCCTGGATCCAGCGGCTCTCTTCCCATCTCTTAACCCTTTGGCCAAATAACAGCCCTCCCAGGATTTGACAACAGATGACTTTCCTTGGTTTACTATTTTCCAGGAAACACTGAACATTCCAAGTCCTTGTTCTTGTATCTCCTGTCATCATCTCCTGGCCCCGCCAACTCTGGTCATGCCCAGTTGCAGCACCAGAGGGCGTCGTCTGACCAGGCAGAGGCACAGGGAAGCTGTCCCTTCCTTATCCAGAATATTCTTCTTCTCCCATAGCTGACAAGTACACAGGTTGCTTTGGTTGCCATAGTTTCTGATTCCCAGGGACTTCTGCTTCTCCTGTACATGGACCCAAGGCCACCTTTAACATCCCTTTGAGCATATTGTCTGGGGACCTCCAGCAGATCCATCTGCAGTTTGCTGCCTCCCTTTATTCCCTTCCTTGGAAGGCAGCCTGCCCTTCAGAGTCTGTTCCTCTGGTGGCCATCTCGTCTCCACAGGTTCTCTTGTTGCCCCTCCTGTCCACGGTTTCTCTGGTGGCCCCTCCTGTCCACAGTTTCTCTGGTGGCCCCTCCTGTCTACAGTTCCTCTGGTGCCTCCCTCTTGTGCACAGTTTCTCTGGTGGCCCCTCCTGTCCACAGTTTCCCTGGTGGCCCCTCCTGTCCACGGTTTCTCTGGTGGCCCCTGCTGTCCACAGTTTCTCTGGTACCTCCCTCCTTTCTCTGTTGGCCTCTCCTGTCCATGGTTTCTCTGGTGCCTCCCTCCTGTCCACAGTTTCTCCTGTCCCTCCCTCCTGTCCATGGTGCCTCACAGGTCTCAGACCGGGTTTCAGCACCATGGCAAGCTCCATCACACTCTGGAAGGTAACCAGGAAACACAGACTCTGACACAGAAGGTACACGCCCCCAGCCCCTCTCCTCTCTTGGGCTTACTACCCCTAGTTCACCCTGAGAACTGTTATCCTTGAGAAGAATAAGACAGAGGACAAGGGGCTCTGCTGTGTCCCCACACTTCCTCCTAGTCACCAACATGGAGGGCCCACTCCTTCTCCCAGCTACCACTCCATTGTTAAGCCTTTCATGTAATTCACCTCTAGAACTTTCAGTCACCCTCACTCGTTCTGGTCTTTAGCCTATAACAGCACTTCTTCATATCAAGTCCACGCTCTTATATTAGTCCTTGTTGCTCTTGCATTCATTGGATTTGGGGTATCTGACCCCTAAGACAAGCTCCCCAGCAAGCACCCAGTGCAACCTCACTGGCTCCTGTCAGCTCCTCACTCCCTCCTCACTGCACAGAGGCTGCAGTGGGACTCTGAACTGCCCCATCCTCCTACACCACCAGTCTCCCTGGGAGGAAGTAGGCAGTTGTGGTGGTTGATGCCTCTGCCCAGGCAACATGGAAGTTTCTGGAGCTGACAAGGCCAATGAAGATACAACCATCTTCACTGGTGGTTTTGTCTGGGAGTTGGCGGGCAGCCTGGAGAGGCATATGAGTGTCCATGGCTGCAGTCCCTTACACCAAGCCGTGGCATCCTGCCCACTCTTTCAATGAATGATTCTGACAACTTCTTCCTAAACCAGGCTGCAACTCTGAGCTTATACAGCCCTCTCAGTCTTCCTGCAAACCCACAGATGGTACAATAATTCTGGGCCAAAGTTTTCTTCTCTTACATTTGACCAAATGATTTCTGTGCATTGTCAACTTGCCAGAAGGTCTTCTAAGCAGATGAGATTTTCAGCAGGTGCCTGGAAATACCAAAATCCTGTCTTATTAGGTGTTTTCAGAGACTATGTGGATGTCATGCATTATAGAAAAATGACCTTGAGCTTGGAGATAACACAGATGAGGCCAAATCCCAGCCCTGCTTCTTACCAGCTGTGTAACAGGGCTTGAGTTTCTTGACTTTCACTAAGGAAATAAAAACCTTACCTTGGCAGGATGTTGTACAATTTTAATCATATAAAACAGTCTGTCCAAACTATACATCAGAATGACCAAGATAGGGAGTCTTTTTAAAAGCACAGGTTTCTGGGCACCATTCCCCAGAGATTCTGGTTTAGTAGGTCTGAAAGCAGAATTATCAAAAAGCCCCAAGGTGTTTCCAATGTGCCCACAGATTGGGGGCCACAGAAGTCATGTTTTAAAATGCCCAGCACATTGCCCTGATGGGAGGATGAAACCGAAAATTGAGATATAAATATAACTAAAAAGAATGCACCATTAACCAAATAAAGAGGTTCTTAGGAGTAAATCACAAACAGAAATGTATGAATGGACATCCAAGATCTGAAAAGGGCAAGTGTGACTGGGGAGAGTCTGGGAAGGCCACGGACAGGAAGGGTGAGGATGGGCTTTGAAACGGGTCCCCCAGCCCATTGGAGGGAGTGAGTGGTAGTTTCTACAGACAGGGAGCAAATGCAGCATCAGAGAGGGTTTATAAGTCACAGTGGGAGACTGTTGAACAAGGGAGTGTCACTGAGGTAGGGGCTGAGCTAAAGGAACCTATAGGGCATGGATGTGGAGGTGCCCAGTGACCACCAAGAGGGGACTGTCCTGTCCCTAACCAGGTCCACCATATGCCTTGGATTGGTGTAAGGGACTGCAGTCATGGACACTCATATGCCTCTCCAGGCTGCCCGCCAACTCCCAGACAAAAACCTCCAGTGAAGATGGCTGTATCTTCATTGGCCCCATCAGTTCCAGAAAATTCCATGTTGCCTGGGCAAAGGCATCAACCACCACAACTGCCTACTTCCTCCCAGGGCTACTTAGCAAATGTCTCTGCATCTTGCGGCACCTGGCATTCCTCCTCATCCTCCTAAACATCTCTGCAGAAGCCTGGCTTTCTCTCTGTGCGACAAGGCTCATAGGTGTGTGCCATTTCATTGCTATCAAATTTCCTCTCCTCATTTGTCTTCTATTGAATCATATTCTTCTCCTCGTCAATTTTTTTCCAACTCTTTCTATTTCATGTTTTTCCACCTCTAATCTTCTTGACCCCAAATATGCTTTTTCTTTGTCAACTGCAATATTCATTGTCAGCTTCTATTAGGTTCCATTCTCTGAGAAGTTAAAGTATTCAAAAGCAGTCTTTAAGCCACATATTTTTCTTCAATTCCAGAAAATATCTTGCATTTATGTTTAACACTGGACAGAGAAGTCCCGTAAACTGCCATACTCACCCTTAGTGTGACAAAGTGAATGACCCCATTCCCAAGACTCAGAGGTCCGTGTATTTGTGGTTTATTTGTTCATCTATTAAACATTCATGTACTGTTTGTCTACTGTGAGCCAGGCACTGTGCTAGCACTTGGGATAAAAGACTGGGTATGGCCAGCATGGCCTCTGCCCTCCTGGAGTTTAAAGTCCAGCAGGGAACACAGATTCAGATTATCCACGGAGGACTTACTTGTATGGTCATCACCACCAAGGCAGACCCTGAGGAGGGTGGGAATATGTAGGCACCATCTCTGTCTCCTGTCCTGGGGACTCCTCTGTTCATCCCCCTAGCCAACACCAGCTGTCGATCACCGACCTGCAATCAACAACTGCCCAAACTCTTTTGATATAAGAACCATGTATTGACATTCCCATCCTTGCTTGAAGCCTGAAAATCACCAGATACAAAATGTCATAGGTTCAGTGATAACATTTCACATGAAGCAGGTGCTGCTGTTATAATTAGCTGTGGTTGAAAAATAATTCCTACAACCAAGGATTTGGCACTGAATGATTTCAAAAAATAGAATCAAAAAATATGTTTGGTAATCAGGATTTATTCTGGAAATGGAGACTGGTTTGTATAGGATTATCTTATTTTTAACACACTCTGTTTGGAGAGGAAAGGATCTGGTATGGCTTGAAGTTTTGCTGGTTTTCAAATGCCTTTTAGAACCAGGGATTTTGGGGGGACCCAGGGGTACTATCCAAACCATAGTTCATTGTACTGTCCCATACAATGAGTGCTTAGGGTGACCATTGTCCATTCCACTAACCTGAGCTTCCGCCACTGGAAGTTGCCTTCTGAGATCTCCCCCAGTCGGCACTCTGTGCTTCCTCCATTGCCCCTCCCTGAACTCGGCTGGCTCGTTGCCCCATGTCCCTCGCAGCGTGAATAATGAGTGTGGGATGTCACATCCCCTCTGATGGCCAACTCTGCCAGAAAGCTGGGAACATTGCATTGAGAAATCACTTTGAGTGTAATTTTTCTTTCTTTCCATCTTTTTTTTTTTTTTTAATTCCTGCTTGTGAACTTTCAAAGGCAGAGGAAAAAAACTCACATCTCTATCTCTTCTTTTTTGAAAAACAAAACCCAAAAGACTCCTGGGATTCTGCTCAGAGAACCAAAGATGTTTCCCCTCAGCTGAACTCGGCCACCATCATTGATATCCACCCTTCCTCCACCTACAGCATCCGCATGTACGCCAAGAACCGGATTGGCAAGAGCGAGCCCAGCAACGAGCTCACCATCACGGCGGACGAGGCAGGTACGTGGGACCGGGTGGAATCTTGCTCCAGAGGAGCCCGGGAGCTAACTCTTGAGGGCTCAGATGCTTAAATGCAGAAGCAGACCTTTGCCCGTGCTAGGCGGAGGTCTTTGATGCGTGCTCTCCGTAGTTCTGTGCCCTGTAAAAAACGCAGACAGCGCTCTGCATCTTACTTTGAAGGCACTGCTCTTCAAATAGGATTTAGTTCAAGTTTCCCATATCCAAGACTTAAAAGAAAGACGTATGAGGCTAACAATCTGGTGAGATTCAAAGAATCATGCAGTTTTACAATTCCTTTATTTGGACACATAGAATCCAGGTTGATAGGAGAACCGTGAGTGTGTTTCTTTCCTGAGACCCTGTGAAGTCCAGTGTGGGAGGAAGCAGTAACGCTTAACTAGGAATCTGCAAGCATGCTTACTGTGCAGGAGATGTGGGAAGGGGAACAGATTATTTTATTGACTAGAAACATCAATATTTAAAAATAATGTTTTTGCTCTTTTTTCTGTTGCAAATAACATTATATTTAGTGTTACAAATTCAGAAGATAGAAATAAGCATTGTGGAGAAGACAAAACGGCTTCCATCATTTTCCCACCTAGAGCTAACCCAGGAACAGGGAGTGATAACTGGCTAAATAATTTCATCACCCACACACGCACATGCCCACAGACACGCACCAGTGTATACACACCTCTTAACACACTGTGGGCGACTCATGTTTCCTGGGGGGGAAATTAACAGGTGTGCAGAGAACTGAGCAATGAGGCAATGGTCCATGAATGCTGATTGTCAACCTGCCTCCTGGCAGGAGGAGAGGAAGCCACCGTGCTTGGGTTTCTCCCAGGATGAAAAATAAGGAGTGCATGCCTGGCTCATTTATTGGAGGGAAAGAGTGTCCAGCTCCCAAACCTACGTCTTCTTTTCCTGCCCACCATCAGAGCAGTCAGCCACTCCCTACTGTATGGAAGATGTCAGCTTAGTCGCAGGTCCCTATTTTTCCATCACCAAGATTAAGGTGATTGCCATACCCAGATGACTAACAGAAGAAGGGAGGTTTGTTCCAACTTTCAGTAGAGATTGATCTTGGCTTCCTTCCCACCACCTCATCTCTGCTACCTCCATTAACGGCATCCCAAATAGAAATCAAGCTTATGTATCTCTTAAATACTTCTCTGTGAAGTGAAAGTGCATGAAGCATTATCACACCACTTTAATACACTTGACCTCAGAGAATAGCCATGAAGCCAAGGCCACACCATTCAGCACAGTCTTCACAGTTTCCCCAACCACCCGCCCAGCACCAGCAGCCCCCACAACAAAGGAGCAGTCAAAAGAGTAAGTGACACAGTCGGAGTTAACAAGATCAGCTGTTAATGGACCCGAAGTGTGTCTCTCACCACATGTTTAACAAATTTGTAGTGATATCTCTCACCACATGTTTAACAAATCTCATATTGCCAAAGGGCTCAATTATTTTCAAGTTTGCATTAGTATAAACACCACTACAATGAACATCCTGGTGGTATGTCTTTTGCCATCTCCAAGATCATTTTCTTAGATTAAATCCTAAGAAGTCAGATGGTGGTATCAATAAAATGCAACATTTTCACTCTTCTGGTATCTGTAATCAATGTTGTCTTCAAGAGAATAGGTTAAAATGTACAACTCTTCCTGAACTGCAGAGGAATGCCCATTTCTCAATGTCGGAAGACGTCAGTTCTTGAACATTGTTTTCAAGAGTGAGTGACAGAAGACCTTTATGCTGAAGTGCCTGAGAGTGAGCCATTTCTGAGACTTGGATTCTCTGTATGATTTCTCATCTGCAAAATGGACATTATGATGCCTTTCTGCTCCTTACACAGACATAGCTTATCATTGAAAAAAATCTCAAGCTCTAAAAATACTTGGCATGTCTCAGAAATAAGTGGGAAATAAGTGTTAATCTGCTCCTGCAAAAATAGAATTGTATTTAATTATGTATGTAAACAACCCACTAACTTCCTCAGATCCCTGGAATTTCATTACGCTGGGTACTTAGGGAAAATAAGCTGTCCCCATCCTTCAGCCCAAAATGTCATCTCTGACTTCCTGCTCAATCTTCTCCATCCCTCTCAAGCGCTTTTCTAATCCTGCCCCATCCCAGCCACCTCCTCAGGATAGCAGCATTTTTCCGGTGATGTATTTTGCACCTGCTTTTCTGATTGCCATTATTAATGCTGCTGTTGTTGCTTTTTTCTTCGTTTCCTCTGTGACCTCTGCTGCGGCTGGCAGTTGCCATGGCAGCAGCTCTCTCCCTGCCAGAAGGCCAGGTGAACAGCCTCTGGGGTGCTGGTCTGCAGGGCAGCTGCCTGGCATGTCTGCAGACAGATGCAGACTCCTCCTCTTTGGCTCCTGGGCTGACCTTTTGTATTCTATCTGGGTGCTGGCTGTGGCAGCCCCACACAGCCCCTCTCCTTTAATATTCAGAGGAGCTAAGGGGAAGGAAAGGGAAAGAGCAGGTTCCAGAAATGGAAAGCTACAGCAGAGAACTAGTCTTTGTCTTGGTTCATAGGTTTGCATGACTGAAATTAAAAAATCAATTTCCTATGTGTAACTTACCTAGAATGGGTGCTATGGCCAAAGGCATCCCATTAGAGTGTTCAGCAGGGGCTGTAGACACTGCTGCCCCTTCCCAGCAGGCAAACCCAAAGGCACATCATTTTAGCAGCTGTAGCTGTCTTGAGATGACCTTGTCCTACTGCTCCCTTACTCCTCATGTGGGTGCCTCCAAAAGCTGTTGGCCCTCTCACTTTTATTGTAATGTAGTACCCAAGTCTTGGGCACACGAGGATGCCTCCCCGATGCTACTATTTTGCAACGACACTCAATGACTCCCCAGAGCCCCATGCCCAGCACTGACCTGCCTTTGCATGCTCCCACACCTCTATTGTTGTGCTGCTTCCCCTGTGTGGAAGGCACTACAGGTTCCATGTCCCCTTTTCTGTGCTCTTCCTTGAAAAGCCTAGTTCAAGGATGCCTTCCTCCCTGGTGCAGTATCTTTTTCCATCTCCCAGGTATAGTTGGGACTCCTCAGCTCAGCACAGAAGAGGGATTTTGCTGACAGTAGCCTTTGAGGTTTATCTTTATGTCTTCATGGACCCTGCTGTCCATGATGATATGCCACCTGATGTGGAGGGGCTGTGGCCCCCTCCACAATTCTGTCCCTTGTGTGTGTCTGGCATAAGGGAGATGAACGTATAAGATGAACATTTATAAATGTTATTCACAGTATTGCCTTTAGAATGGGTGTCGCAATGAGCAGAATATGTGTGTGTGCGTGTGTGTGCACGTGTGTGTGTGTGTGTGTGTGTGTTGAGAAACTATATCCTGGATTAAACCCACAGTGAAATTCTGAAGGGTGCCCTGGTCTGAATGTTTATGCCTTCCCTTTCAAATTAATATCTTGAAACCTAATTCCTAATGCAATAATATTAAGAAGTGGGTCAGAAGTTACCCCTTCTGCCCTGGGAGGACACGAGAGGAAGGCACCATCTATGAACCAGAAGAATAAGCCCTCACCAGACACCAAATCTGGCATCTTGATCTTGGAATTCTTAACCTCTAGAAATAAATTTCTGTAAGAAATAAACTTCTGAGCCAGGCACAGTGGTTCATGCCTGTAAACCCAGCACTTTGGGAGGCTGAGGCAGGGGGATCAGTTGAGGTCAGGAGTTCGAGACCAGCCTGGCCAACATGGCCAAACCACGTCTCTACTAAAAATACAAAAAAAAAAAAAAAAAAAAAAAAAAATTAGCCATGCATTGTGGCACATGCTTGTAATCCCAGCTACTTGGGAGGCTGAAGCAGGAGAATTGCTTGAACCCTGGAGGGGGAGGTTGTAGTGAGCTGAGGTCATGCCACTGCACTTCAGCCTGGGCAACACAGTGAGACTCCTTGTCAAAAAAAGAAAAGGAAATAAACTCCTGTTGTGTATCAGTCATGCAGTTTATAGCAGCCCCAAAAGACTAAGACAAGAACTTCATGCAGAAAAGTAGAGAAAGGTGAAAGATAGAAGAGGAAGGCCGAGGGGAAAGAAGACAGGGGAAGAATACAGCCCCCATCAGAGCTCCAGTGACCAACCATGAAATAGCTGCATCTGGGGCTTGAGGTGCTCTCCCCCAATCCTGATGGAATAGGGCATATTCCAGGCCATGAGCTGCAGCCCACGTCACACCAGGCCTGTGGATATGAGTCGGCTTAGTGTTGTGCAAAAGTTTTTAATTCGGTGTTAATTTTTTAAATCTAGAAATTTCAGCTGAAAATCTAAATTTTGAGTTGCTCTTGAGTTCCTGCTTGGCAGTAATGAGCTGGAGTTAAGCATGGAGTGGCCACCCCAGAGGCTGACCATACACCCTCAGTGAGCCACAGTTCCCATCCTCCATTCATTGAAGGGTCAGCACACTACAGTCGGTGAGCCAAATTTCACCTACAGACCTTGAACTAAGCATAGTTTTTACATCTTAAAAAAAAAAAAAAAAAAAAAAAAAAAGAATAACATGGGCCCATATAGCCCAAAATTTGTACTATCTGAGTCTTTATAGAAATGTTTATGGATCTCTGATGAAGTCTGGCCACCATGGGAATTTGAGTTTTAGATTTCTGCTGTATCCACTGCAAAGCTTAGTGAGGAAGGGATTTCTGCCATTGGCATAGTGTCCCTGCCTAATGTTGGGAAATCACATTGCTCCAACCCCAAACTACTGAGTGTATTTGCATGTGAAAGTGCATGAAGCATTATCACACCACTTTAATACACTTGACCTCAGAGAATAGCCGTGAAGCCAAGGCCACACCGTTCAGCACAGTCTTCACGGTTTCCCCAACCCCCCCAGCACCAGCAGCCCCCACAACAAAGGAGCAGTCAAGACAGTAAGTGACACAGTCGGAGTTAACAAGATCAGCTGTTAATGGACCCGAAGTGTGTCTCTTTGACACAGATCAGCCACGTGACACGTGACCTTCACAGCTGACCCTTGCTTCAGACCAACTTCCCCATTAGCAGCTGCCCCCTGCAGGTCGTGAGTCACTTAGTGCCTTGTGACCGAGTGTGGGGTGGCTGTCCCCTTCATTATTTTCACGATAAATCTATGCATAGAACGTGCAGCTTCAATTAGTGGGCGCTCGTTGAAACGCCACTGAATTTGACAGACCATCAGAGAATGGAAGGTGTGGATTATGGAAGGGTCACGACGCAGAGTCGCTGGGTTTCTAAGGAATCTGGCACTACGTTAAGTCCTTGCCTCATCTTTCCTCCCATTCCAGGACAGCAGCTGTGATCTGGAAGAAGAGTTTCCTATGCGCTGAGCTGGGGCGGAGGGGAGAGGATGGAATGAGGGCAGAAGGAATAAAAGTCAGGAGCATGTGAAACAAACAGGGCTAGCTGTGCTCATTAGCTCAGAGGGCGGCATCAATGTGTTCTTCAGTAAGAGTGAAATGCACGGCGTTCACTCAGCGAGAAGAGCCGAGCACACCCCATGCCCAACCAGGCCCTCAGCGATCTGCTTCTGTAGATTTTTGTCATTCTCCTCCATCCTGGGTTTGAAGAAATTTTGGAAATTAAACCTAAAGAAAGTTATCGGCCTTCTTGCTATCCCTCATACACATTGTGTATACCCCTGTCTGCTATCCTGAAATGTTCTGAAACAGTTCTGGAATGTTCTGAAATGTTCTTCCTTTCTTCCCTTACCACTTTCAAACATTATTCTCCAAGAATCCGATCCTGGCCACCCTATTAAAATTCATCCCGCTGCCCACTCCGCTGGGTCCCCTTCCTCCCTTACCACTCTCCTTCTACCAGTTGCTTGTATCACCAGCCAGTGTACTGTGTAAGTTGTTGACTTATTTAGCTTATAGTCTGTTTTGATCCCATCCCACCAGGACAGGTGGAGTTGTCTGTTCTGCTCACTCACTGCTGTATCCCAGGCACCTAGAATGGTGTTTAGCACATAGGATGTGCTAATTAAATAAGTAGGTTAAATAAATGAGCCATTTATTTAATAAATAGTTATTACATGACTTCAGCCTTTCCCCATCTGGGCACCAGCTATTCTTTGTCATACTTTGATTTTTACTAAACATCGTCTTGGTTCCCTTTGTCCAACACAGAGCATGCCTCTCACCTACCCACCCAACTCCTGTAGAAGACAAATGTGTGTTTGTAGAATTGTACAGCTACTCCTCACTACTTTTTTAAAAATTATATATTTTTTCTACTTTTGTATCCTAGTCTTTGCCTAGTTTAGGACCTGGCACATAGAAGGCAAATCTCCCATTCGAAACCAGAGGCAAAAACGTGGGAGTGGTTCCCACTGGGGTGATTGAGTCCATATCAATCAATGATGAGGCCCCAAGATGCTGGTTAAAGCCAAGATACAGAGACAGGGAGGAGAGTATTTTGGAACAGAATGGAGCACCAAGGCTTGAGTCTCAGATCTGGGAGGGACACAGGAGCTGCTGGGCAGCCAGAGGCTGTCCACCTGGGGAGGGACAGGAACAGAGCCAGTGTAGCCAGGAAGGATCAGGACAGGGAAGCAAAGCAGAGATCCATGCATTTGGCAATCAGGAGGCACCTGTCATCCCTGTGTTTTCAGCCACGCAGAATGAATTGCCCTGCCTTTTACCTTTGCAAGCATAATAGAAATTATAAAGATAGTCTTTGCTTATTACTGCTTTACAGATTGAAGAGTTTTGGCTTTTGTAGAAATGCAGAGTTTATTTTGGAAAATAACCGTTGTTTTTTTTTTTTTTTTTTTTTTTTTTTTGAGATGGAGTCTTGCTCTGTTGCCCAGGCTGAAGTGCAACGGCACAATCTCAGCTTGCTGCAACCTCCGCCTCCTGGGTTCAAGCAGTTATCCTGCCTCAGCCTCTCCAGTAGCTGGGATTGTGGGCATGCACCACTGCACCCAGCTGACTTTTGTATTTTTAGTAGAGACCATGTTTCACCATGTTGGCCAGGCTGGTCTTGAGCTCCTGACCTCAGGTGATCTGCCCACTCTGGCCTTCCAAAGTTCTGGGATTACAGGTGTGAGCCACTGTGCCCAGCCTTGGAAAATCACCTTCACCTCTAGCCTTCTCCATCCCCAGGAAATAAGCTAAATATTCAGGATGGGGCTAGGGGGTGGGGAAACCAATTCTGCTTTCTCTATATATTACATTTGAAACCATGTAAGTAAATTCTTAAATGTCCAATGTCAACACATTTTTCAAATTTAGTTAAATAAATGGATATACCTAATGATTGACACTTAATGCATTTTGCATTGGGAACTCAATCGGCTTTTGATTGTAATTTTATAGGTATCATTGGCAATCAGATGAGAACCTGTGAAAAAATTACAGCTCAGGAGTTATACAGAAAGCAATAAAATTCTTAAAGGAAGCAAATTTTATATAATTTAAAACATTTTTAAAGTAATGTTTTAGAGACATAGTAGAAAACTTAGTGTCCTTTGTAAAAGACAAGCAAACAAAAAACCTTCCTAATGATATTGGGCATAGCCATAATGTGTGTTTGTATAACTTAAATTCTTTTGGTTTGTCTGGACTGTTTTCATCACTTTTTTTTTTTAAGAGGAGGGATCCAAATGCTCTCACTTCAGGGAACAGGCAGAACAATAAATATATTACCGACAAATCATGGCAGCATTGGCAGGCTAAGTAATTAAGCTGTTACATTCTTAAAAACAAATCTGTCCTGGATACAAGAACTGTACCCCCTCTCCTCTTCAGCGGGGACCTTCATAAAATACCAGACTTGGGCCTGGCGTGGTGGCTCACACCTGTAATCCCAGCACTTTGGGAGGCTGAGGCGCATGGATCACTTGAGGCCAGGAGTTCGAGACCAGCCTGGGAAACATGGCAAAATCCCATCTCTACTAAAAATACAAAAGTCAGCCAGGAATGGTGGCATACACCTGTAATCCCAGCTACTTGGGAGACTGAAGCAGGAGAATCGCTTGAACCTGGGCTGTAGAGGTTGCAGTGAGCCAAGATCATACCACTGCATTCTAGCCTGGGCGACAGAGTGAGACCCTGTCTCACGAAACATAAATACCAGACCAGATTGGAAAAGCAAGTTATTCCCAATTCATGATTACATTATGGAATGTGTGCTTTCTGATAGAATTGAGGACATTCTTGTAAACACTATGGTGGCACCTTTGGTGTAATTATGAATATATCTCAACTGGAAAATCAAGACTGCAACTCTTGTCTGCCATCTTTCTGAGAGGACCAAACCAAAGGCCACGCCCCAGAGAGCCAGAGGATTCAGGATGAGACAGTGCCCCTGACATTGCCCCCAGTTCCTAACAAACTGGCTTCTTGTTAAATTCAGTTAAGGGTTACTAAATTAAAGTAACGCAGCCTTAGTATAGCTGTCAGACTCAAAAATCATTTTTCAAGGATTTGTATGGAAAACGGTGTGCTTTTCATTGGGCACAGAATTATCCCTGTGTGAGGGAAATCCATTCCATGAGTTTGTATTGAATTTGATGTCCAAAGTTTCCTGCCTAAGAGCTTGACCCCATGTGCAAGAAATTGGGTACAGAGCCTTAACAATAATTACCACCATTAGCTGGAAGCCAGCCTCTCCCTTGGCTCCTGTTCTGTCCTGGACTTTCACTTCAGTTCTAGCAGAGCCTTTGCACTTTTGGAATTAATAGATCTGAGAGGCTGCAGCACTCCAGACTGCCAGTTGGCCCTGGAGCTGCTGAGGAGAGGGATGCATGCTCAGCATTTCAGCATCTACAAATTGCTTTACCCGTTCAAAGTAAGGACTCACTCTGGGCTCAGTTCCTGGTGCCATGTAGAATCTGCTGGGTGTCCAGAGACATGCAAAGACAGACACGCAAATGTATACGCACACTACAGGGACAGGTCCCCAGGCCCAGGCAGGGATAAACTGCAGCAGGAGGCCCACAGACACAGGCAGCAAACCCTGATGGAGGGAGAAGAAAGCTCCAGGGAAAAGGTTGGGATCTACCCAGGGGTCCCATGTGTTTTGAACATGGCTGGGACGTGGTTCATAAGGAGTGTGCAGAGTAAGAGCATGGAGAGGACAGCGAGGTGCCATCTGGGAGCAGAAAATTACTAGGATGGGTGAACAGTGTGAATTGTGCTCTGGGGCCATGTCCCTTTTAAAAGAGTACAATAGAGACCAGAATTAATGTTTAGGAACTAAATAGAAACTGTCACCAGGCATAGAAGTGAGGTGGAAGTGGGGCAGCAGAGTGAGAGATAGGGATGCCCATAAGGGCGATGGTGGAGAAAGCAGAGGACAGGAGCCATTTGGAACAGATGCCAGGGACAGCATCAGCAAGTGTGTGAATGAGGGGTGCAGGGAACAAGCAACCCAGAGATCGAACTCTCATCTCCTGTCTCTCTCCAGCTCTTGCCTTTTAACACCTTTGTTTTAATTATGAATACATCTTAACTGGAAAATTGAGGCCACAATATCCCCGTTTCCTTTTGAACTCATATTTCTAAACCATACAAACCATATATTCTGGAGAATCCGCTTCGTTTCTTGGCATTCTTATAGCATCATTCTCTCCCAGTCCCGCCAGCCCCAGCCTGCGGAATCAGCTTCCTTCTGGGTCCTCAGTGCGCGGACAGAGCTGTGGAGTCCCATTATCCTCTTGGAGTAGCAATCCCTGCATCTTAGAGCACTGACTCCTGGGGAGGGCCACTTTGATAGAGCGCCTTAGTGCCCTAAAACACAGGGTGCACCCTTTTCTATAGACCATAGCCATTTTCCAAGCCTTTGTTTTGTTCCTAAAGCTCATAACTCTCTCCTTCATGTTTCCATTCTGATTTCCTGCTTGGCTTATTGTCCTATTGTTGAGAAAAGCAGCAATTAGATTTCAACCTGCTTCTTTCAGCCAGTAAGTTTACCTGTGTCTGCCCTCACCTGGCTTCCCTCAACCAGTAAGCCTACCTAAGGCCTTCCATACCTCTGCCCTCCTCCCATCCCAGAGGTGTTTGTTCCTATGCCGGACTCACTCCATAGCCTGTATCTTCTGCCCTCTTCAGTTTCTGCCAGGACATTCATTATTTCTTCAAGTTTACCTTTCGTTGTTGTTGTTAAATTTCTCCCATTTGCTTCCCCCATTTAAAAACACTTAATGATAATTATATTATGATTAGAATTTCTTATATTTACTGAACATATTGTTTTCATAACAACCCTGTGACACAAATTCTATTGGTCCATTATATAGAGAGAAAAATGGAGTCACAGACAAGCTAAGTAACCCGCAAAAAAAGCACACAGCTAAACAAGTGATACAACCAGAATGTGAACTTGGACAAAAAAACCTCAAATGGCCATCAGCTTAGCAACTACATCATGATACTACTCAGAACTTCCTCTTCTGTTATAAAAAAGGAAGCCAGCTTTCCTTGGTCATGCCCTTCCCCAATCTACCCTTTATCTTTAAAGTATCTTCACTTTCGTGTTACTTCCAAACTCTCCAAAATGAGTTCGTATTCACTACTTCTGCTTTCTTATCTCCCGTGTGCCATACAACCTTTTGCAAATGTCCACAGAACTGGCTTTCTGTAGTTCTGCAGTGATCTCAAAATTGTCAATCCAAAAACATGTTTTAATCTAAAGGACTCTTTCCCTCTGATCTCTGTGTCGTCATTTGCTTCTGCTTCTCAGAAGACACCTGTTTACCTGCTGCCTTGCATTGCAACCTTCTTTCAGTGTGTATATCTGATAGCTCATTCTGAACTCTCGGTTGGCAAAATGTTTACATCTCTCAGTTCTACACCATGTACCTAGTACATAGCACATTTCCAACACATGCCAATCAGCTCTAACTGGGATGTAATTGGGATTGTCTCTCATTGGCCCACTGACTTATTGCACACTCAGCGGAAATAGGTTGCTTTGAACTGCACACTTTGTTTTCCTCTTCAGCATTGCTTCAGCCCTCTATGGCTAGAGCCCCTGGTTCACAAGGGTTTTTGTTGTTGTTTGTTTGTTTGTTTGTTTGTTTTGAGACGGAGTCTCTCTCTGTCGCCCAGGCTGGAGTGCAGTGGTGCAATCTCAGCTCACTGCAACCTCTGCCTCCCAGGTTCAAGCGATTCTCCTGCCTCAGCCTCCCGAGTAGCTGGGACTACAAGTGCCCACCACCACACCTGGATAATTTTTTGTATTTTTGGTAGAGACGGGGTTTCGCTGTGTTAGCCAGGATGGTCTCAATCTCCTGATCTTGTGATCTGCCCGCATTGGCCTCCCAAAGTGCCGGGATTACATGCGTGAGCCACTGCGCCCGGCCACAAGGGTTTTTAATTGAAGAACAAAAGCCATGAAAGACACCCAAAGGCAGAAGCATCTTGATTATTTTTGCCCGAAGTCATTCTAATCAATTGAGAAACCCCAGTACCACATCACTAAGCAAAGCTTCCAGCGGGGAGAGAAGGATCTTCAGTACACACCATGGACAGCATTTTATAAGGGAAATTTTGTTTTGCAACTTTCTGTTGTACCCCTTAACTTGTTCAAACTTGGGATTGATACACGAAATTGTCAAAGACGTGGTGAGAAGGAATACCGTGATAGGTCCTCAAGATTCACATTTCCAAAGAGCAAATAAATAAAGGCCAAGAGTTGGACACAGTAACTCTACAAAACTGATGTTTCCCACGACTGCTAAAAACTTCTTTCTCTGTGCCAAACATGGGGATGGGATGACTTCGGGGACCGCCTTTGGCTGTGTAGGCTTCGATCTGCTCCAGCACCCTTCTCTAACCTGCCTGTGGGTTTTTGGTCCTTACAGCTCCTGACGGTCCACCTCAGGAAGTTCACCTGGAGCCTATATCATCTCAGAGCATCAGGGTCACGTGGAAGGTAAACCCAGCAAACACTTGTATTCCCGGTGCTTTCCCCCCAGGGCAAGCCCTTCACTCCTGTTCAGTGTTCCGACACCAAGACTCTCAAATTTTACAAAACTTAGTTTTTCAAAATTAACTGGAAAGCCCTTTTCCTAAAATGCAGTATTTGTATCCACATTTTGAATACTGTCACAGCAAATTCTGCATCTCAGAGAATAAAGTGGTTTTATCTTTTTTTTTTTTTTTTTTTTTTTTTTTTTTGCTTGAATCTTGGTCAAGGTCCTAAGCAGTGGTCTCTACAGAAATAGTGAAACTGAAGTCCCTGACTGCTTGCTCTCATTTCATCCCAGCAAAAATGTTTTCAAATTGCTTTTTTTAAAATGACAAAGCATGCGGTGGCAGACAGTCCACCGAGGTGGCAGGAAACAGGCCAGGTCCTCACTGTGCCACTAACTTGATGTGTTCTCAAGAAAGCCCCTACATTTTCTTGCCAGCGAAGCGAGCTGTTGAATCAACTGACTCCCAGGGCAGTGCTACCCCATGTGTGGCCCATAGAGGCTGACTGGCTGCTGGTTACTTTAGTGTTTGTTGTAAGTAGCTGGGAGAGAAAGAAAGCTTGAGCCACAATGTAAACAATTGCATCACTAAGCACATTGTTTCATTCAACAGCCATGGTTTCCATAGCAAACTTCCTCAAGTAAGGAAGCAGTGTTGATTCTGGAGCAAGCTCATCACCAACCACCACTGTTCCATGACCTTCAAGTCAGTAGCATGGCCCTGACCTGGTGGGCCATGGTATTAGTCATCCTCCTGAGTGTGCTCTTGGAGGTGACTGTCTTAGGCCAAATTCCGTTTCATCCAGAATGTTATTATCGAACCAAGAGTTCTGTAAGATTGCATTAACTATCCCAGCTCTGAATTTCTCTCATTGCATGTGATTTTTTTTTTTTTCTTATCTCTTTCCTCACCCTTTTTTTTCCTGTGGTGTCAATGGGAGAAGAGGGCAGCCAACAATCACAATGAGGTCTTCACATCACACACCTCTTCTAACCATTGCATCTGTTTTTTTGTTTGATTGTTTGTTTGTTTTCCCTCTAGTGTGGGTTCTTTCATAAGATGACCAGCCTCTGTAACAAAAATGGATTTTCAGTGTTGGGGCGGATACCACCTTTGGGATTACATGCATTAATGTAGCCCCTTTCTGTCAGCGTTTCTCAACCGCAGTCAATGAGTTGTGTTTCCCGTGGGCAGTGTGATATGACTGTTTAGCTGCACAGACAGTGCAGGCCGAGGAGTGTGGGGGGCGGTGTCATTGGTCTTTGTGAGCACATTCACCACCTGCGAGCATCACACACACTGTAGAATAAAGACACTCAGCAAGTCGTAACCCCACACGCATTCCCGCCACTCTACAAATGGAATGCTGACTCACTCTGTCTTGAATGGAAGACTGTGAAGTTTTACCCACTAGCTTTACACATTCTCTTGTGTTTTTCCCTGAAAAAGACCAGGTATTACTATGGCCTCAAAAGCTTTTTGGGTCTTTTGGGTCCTGCATGAGAGAGGTGTCTGTCCACAGAGGATCTAGCTCTTATAACTAAAAATGGAAACTTCTGAGGCTTTAAAAGGCATTGTATCCTTTCTCTCTCTCTAGACAGCAGCCACAAAAGTCAGTGCATTGCAGTTAAATTTCTTTTTAGTGCCAAAGGATGAACATGTTGTGGGACTATTAAAAGGAAGCCTGGCTTTCATTAGATTGTGAATCGACTGTAATATATTGTTCATGGAGGAGTGCAATCTATCTCTGTAGTGGGCCTTTGTGGCATGGCCTGTCAGCAGGCAGACTTGTCGGTGATCTAACTGACTAATGAGGTAGGGGCTGCCCTGTTACCAGCTTATCATTTCATGTTGGCCTGTTTATATAATGAGCTTTTAAAGGACAACACTGATTCAATCGAATTGGATGCTATTATGTGAAATCTAATGTATGTGTAAAGGACAATATGTTACATACAACATGCCTTTATTTATGGCATAAAATCCAGAATATCTGTTTTGTGTAAGGAGAAAGAAAGAAGGAGAAATAGCGTCAGCCCCAAAGAGGGAGCCCCACCTCTGTCAGTCAGAGTGGACATATGCAGTCGTGGGAAGTCTAAGGTGGGAGCTCATTCATGGTCACGGATGCTGATCGGAAGTAAAAGATGCATTCAGTGGAGAGATACAGGGTAAAGGAGGAAATAGCTCTGGGGTTTTGGTGGGAAAATAACCATTTAGACTCTAAGCCTTTTAAAGGTAAGGGGCGCTTTGGTGGCCTTTCTCTAACACTGGAGATAGAGATTACATTTATTTAATTATCATTGAACAAGCACTGCTTCTATAACAACATCCTCTATTGATCAAAATAAGCAACTTTCCCCTTTTATTTTATTTATTTATTATTTATTTTGAAACAGAGTCTCACTCTGTCACCCAGGCTGGAGTGCAGATGGCACAATCTTCGTTCCCTGAAACCTGTGTCTCCCAAGTTCAAGCAGTTCTCCTGCCTCAGCCTCCCACGTAGCTGAGATTACAGGCACGCGCCACCACACCCAGCTAATTTTTTTGTATTTTTAGTAGAAACAGGGGTTTTCCCCATGTTGGCCAGGCTGATCTTGAACTCCTGACCTCAAGTGATCCACCCACTTCAGCCTCCCAAAGTGCTGGGATTACAGGTGTGAGCCAGCGTACCTGGCACCCCTTTTATCTTAGTTATTTCTTTCACCAAAGAAGAGCTTCTGATTTTAAAATCTTTCATGTCCAGCAAAGGTTGCTCAGGACCTAGTGAATGCAGCCATCCTACATCAGCTAGAGCACCCAGATTCAGGCCCCTTACCTTGCCCCACGTTCCCAGGGATACCTACCCACGCAACAGTCCACAAGTATCATCATCTTTCTTGTCAGTGTTCCACGGTTTGTAACACGCTCACCTCTCCTGTCCTTTCCTGCTCATTTGAGGCTCAGATTGTGCATGACTGCCCCCGTGAAAATGGGAATTTCCAAAGTGCAATTAGAGTTTCACCCTCTGTGTTATCCATCGTTCTTGGTGATGGCTTAGCGAGGTCCCCACCCCATGGCTTCTGCAGTCTGTTTCGTGTGCATCCCCTCCACTGTTCTGGGAGCTCCTTGGTGGCAGGAAGAGAGGCTTACTCAGCTCCGATCCCTCGTGGCTGACATGTGTTCCATGAAAGAATGAATGGGTTGAGTGAAGGAGAGGTGAGTGTGTATGTGAGTTGGGAATGAAGAGGCCTAGAAGACAAGTGTTCCATATCACAATTGCCTGTGAAGCCTTATGTGTTTCTGAGACTGCCATGGAGAAGGCATCCCAGCTATTAGGATCTCCAGACAGCAAACATGCTGAACTCAGGCCTAACTCATGATACAGCGAAATGCCCCAGCCTGTACAATGGCAGGCACCCGAAGATGTGAACCACGCTCAGTACACCAGGCGACCAACCGCTTTTCATATGAGTTTCTACTATAGTAATTTTCAATATAGTTCATTGAAAAGTAAAGGGCAATAGTGGTCCAATTTGTGATAAGTTTCATGGGAAATGGACATCTTCACATCCCAAATGTAAGCCCATAGAAAGATGTTCAAGAACCACGAACGTATTTGATGTCTATATTATGCAAGATAAAGTCTTGGAAAGGGCTCTTAAATACTTTTACAAATATTAAGTTAATTAAAGTGCTAACCGAGGCCTTGACAGAAATTCAAAAGATGATGTAAGTGGTTCTGAATAAACTAAAATAAATGACAGTAAAGTTTCATTTGACATTCTTGGAAAAACAAAAGGATTTGTGTAAGCAAATACAATTTAATTTCTGGCAGATTTTGTTTCTGATTCAAAATCAGAAAGAATATTTAAAGCTATAAATAATTGATAACATATTTGATAAAGTACCTGAAAATTGTACAACTAAGGAATTCTTTGGTTTTTCAGAAAATTCTAATTTTTAGTTTATCTCCTAAAGTATCTCTTTTAGCGGTGTCTGTCACCTTCTCTTGTAATCAGTCTCAGAATCAACTTACCCTCCTTTTATGCAAATTAAGGACAAGGTGATTGCCAGCTACTTGTGTGCATGCTTGCGTGTGTGTATGTGTGTGTTTGCCATGGTCACTCCTAAAATAAAACTTTCATTATTTGGAATATTTAATGATTACATACATCGCAAAACATTTATCCAGAGAATACAATTTAAGACAGATACCTTTTTCATATTGATATAAAATATGTGTTGTTGTTTTATTTTTGCATTAAATGAGAAATCTTTACAGAACCACAGACTGTCCCAAAAATATGAAATGGTCAATTACTTAAATATTCTTGTGCTGAGAATAATGATCAAAGTGATAACTTGCAATAAAAATCTGAGAATAATTTTACCATTTTCTTGGCCCTCAGTATTGTACCATCTGGGTGAAAATTTTACTTAAAATGAGCAAAATTCTCATTTAGAATTAAGAAAGAGAAGTATGATTTCTGTAAAATATTAAAGTTGAATATTTAGAGATTTAATTAAATTTCAGTAATCCGAAGAATACTTTTAACCAGAATATCACATCTCCACTCTCCCCAATAATTCCAGCTAATTATGGCATCATTACAACCTATTAAGTTTCAGAGTTGAGCTCTTACAACAGGAAAATGGCTCAGTCTGTCATCTAAAAACAAAACTGCCATATTTCCAGTGACCTCAACGGTAATGGTTTAATAAACTGCGGGCTCCACTTGCCTTCTGCACTGAAATCCCTCTACGTCCAGGAAAGAACAAGGTACCTTCCCGCACTAGTATTTCCTGGCCAGGGGTTCCTGGGACAGCTGTCCTTCCGGGGGTTTGCTGCCTGCCAGGCACAATGCTCAACTTCTGCACACAGTATCTCATTTTATCTGTGAGCTGGGAACACGCAGTTTTCTGCAGAGGGAGATCCTGAAGTCAAAGGAACTTGCCCAAGTTCTGAAGGCTGGTGACTGTCAGATTGAGGACTTCCACCCAGGCTGCCTGGGTCTGCCTCCTGGGTTTCTGAACAGTCAACAAGTTGATGACTATGAAGTGCCAAGATTGTAGTTCATGCCTAGTAATGCCCAATAAATATTAACTACCTTTACTATTCCTTCCAAACTCATGTTATAAATTATACCCAACCCCATAAAAATTAGAGAAGATATATGAAATTTACATCCTTACCTGCTATCCTTTTCTTTCCAAATTATGAACTTAACCTTAGAGTAACTTTAGTAGTGAGTAGACACCCTTTTTTCCTATATCAATTGAAATTCAAAAAGGTTGCCTTGAAATAAACTTTACTTAATTCTTCAACTATCACTTTAATCTTTAGGCTGTGAAAAATGGCAAAAGTTTGTATTTGCTTTTATGAACTAATCCATTGGCTCTAGCATTGGTTTTATAATATAGCCTTATTGAAATTCCTGAAAATCAACATTTCTTACAAATACTTAAAGAATTTTTGGCCCTTCTCATATTAACGAGTCTAACCTCCTTCCTTGATAACAAGAAAAAAAAATTCAAAATCTCTGGTCATCTGTATGAAGTAAGATTGTTCTTCTTCAACTTTTTTAGGTGGACTAGACTCTAGATTCCAAGAGGGTTGAGGACAAGTCTTGTGTGTTCACTGTAGCCTCAGCAGGAGTGCAATAAATTCTGTTAAATTAATGCATAAACCATTTACCATTATTTCCTTTTATCATAAAAGGTTCCTATCAAAAGGTGGTGCTTTAAAAAAAACTGTGGACTTTCTAGAAAGCCATAGGTGACTAAATTTGCATATTTTTGTTGTATATATAAAATATGCGTGTTCCTTTAATGAAACCATGATGTTTCTTTATACCATTTGGAATGTATTCTACATCTTTCCATCTATGTATTGGGTTATTCCTCTCAGTTTAGCCATGTGATAGGCCTTCTTCAAGGACTTCAGTTCTCTGTCCCAGGAGAGAGCTGCCAGCCTGCATGCACAAAGGGTCTGGCAGGTCTCCTGACCTAAGCAGGCAGTTCCCTTGGTTTCCAGCTTCAGAGTGCAGCCAGGAAGATGCTGGCTGCATTTGCAAGAGCTACTGGCGGCCACAGCGGTGGAATCTGGGTCTGATGCTCAGGTAGGCTGGAAAGAGATGCTGTCTGGGACTGTCAGGCTAAGAGGCAATTCTTGATTCAAAACCCCACTGAAAAAGCTGTACCTGTCCAGCAGAGTGACCTTGACAGGACACAAATCAAACTTGGCCTAGGGCTTACAACCAAGGCCGTCTGTCAAGGCTTACAATCAAGCCAGAAATCCTGTTAGATGGTTTCTTCTGAGAGCTTCACATTAAGTCTGGATGAACACAAAAATATCTAAGTGTAGGCTCTTTGATTTTTTTTTTTATAACGGTTAGGTTATAAACTGTAAAGTTGCAATACAATTTTGGAAGCAAGTATTGTATTTTGTCTTGATATAAAGAGCATATGGTCAGAAATGCAAATAAGTTTGCAACTAAAGGGTATTTTGGTCATTTATTGATGCTCATCCTTAGGTCTTTTTTTAGTGCATCAACATTACATTTTACAATTGGACCAGATCCTGAAGTTGTGACACTAGGTCAAAAATTGTGTATGGTCAGAATAATATTGAAAATGACTTAAATTGTCTAACAAGCACACTATGCATAATATTCACTAGGAAGCTTTACAGTAACATATATGTACAAACATGTAATATTCACAGTGAAAACTGAAGAGTACATGTACAAATATAAGTTGACATTATTTCATCACATTTTATATAAAGTAGCCTTAGCATAAGTTAAATCCATTTCCAACAAGTAAATTATGTATAATTAGAATACAGTATAAAAAGTACTGGATTAAATTTCAGAAAATTAGATACAATGCCCATCTCTACACCTAACCAAAATGACCTTAAGCAAGTCACTCAATTTGTCATTATTGGAACTTGAACCCTTTTCTCTAGTTCTGAGTTGAGTGTTTTATTCATTATATCATAACCAAGAAAGTAGCAGTGCATTTTAATGATAGATTCTCCTCGCTCCTCCCCTCCCAGCGCTGACTTGATAGCCATAGAGGATAATGGATGTGGGCCCACTCTGGAATCCGTAAGGTGATCCCTCGATTAACAACCCCAATTTCGATCCCTATGCTAGATTCTGATTCCACCCACCCCACCAATGGCTCTGGACAACACTGCCATTTCTGATGGCAGATATCTCCCAATAAATGTAAATATTGTGAAATTTTCCCAACAAAGAAATAGAAGTTTATTTTCAATAACCTAATAATAGATGGATGGGGTTGGGCACAGTGGCACATGCCTGTAATCCCAGCATTTTGGGAAGCCAAGGCAGGCAGATCACTTAACATCAGGAGTTCGAGACCAGCCTGGCCAACATGGTGAAACCCTATCTGTATTAAAAATACAAAAATTAGCCAGGCATGATGGCTCATGCCTATAGTCCCAGCTACTTGTGAGGCTGAGGCAGGAGAATTCCTTGAACCCTAGGAGGCAGAGGCTGCAGTGAGGCAAGATTGCGCAACTGCACTCCAGCCTGGGTGACAGAGTGAGACTCGTCTCAAAATTTTAATTAATTAATTTTTAAAAATAGATAGGTAGTAATTTAATAAAAGTATTCAGAAGACCATCTTAGACAGTTTTATTGGTTCTCATATAATGCTAACTCTGCTTTTCATAGAGAACAAATCAGAAAATCAAGCTAAAGCGAATATGGCATTGAGCATTATGAATGCACAGATGCCATACAGGGAGAGCATAGGTGGATATACACTGTTTAATGTGCTGAATGTCCTCAGACAGCAGTCCTTAAGTCATCTCGCTGATGACATTTCCCATCTTTTCAGAGAAATCAAATGAGATAGATAAGTTAGTAAACAGGGCACAGATGTTAGAATGAAAAATCAAAGGAAAACGTATATCCAATCAAGAATTACACAGATATCATCAAATGGCATCTGCTATGTCATGGACCCCTTTCCTAAGGCAAAGGAAAAAACATGGCATTAGTTTTATTGTTTAAAACTTGGCTGGACGAAGTTGGTTAGGGTCCATCATAGGAAGAAACCCAGCCAGGAGAGCATGAATTAGCTGCCCTAGCACACGTAATTTTCAGACTATTTTCAAGGTAGCATGAAGCAAGACAGAAAAACACAATGTGTGCCTTCAAATGTATATCACTAGTTCAAATACATTTAAGTTAATACATTAAGATGTAACTAACTCTATTTCAAGAGAGCCCATAACATTTTTAAAGCCAAAGTCTTCATTGTATTAAAAACTCTGAAAGCTCCTTTAAATTCTTTCAATTCCTATAATAAACGCTTCCTGTTCTGAGAAATTTAAGTTGAGACCAAAAATGAAAGTACTTTGTGCTTTGAGTAATTATAGATGTATAAGACATAAAACCATTTTACCTTCCTGTTTTCCCCGCCAGTAACAATTTAAAGTTGGAAACAAGGTTTGTTTTTCTGTAAATAACAGAAGAATTTAGGTGGCAGATTTTAGGAAACAAGACTTCCCACTGAGGGAGAGTGTGATTCAGGGAGCGCCTGTGTTGCTCCCGTGGGCCTGTGTGGTATCTGTGGCACGTGTTGCATCTGGACTTGTGCAGTGTTTCCCCCCAGCATAAGCCAGAGTGTTCACAGGGGCCCTTGGTCTGAATGCTTCTAGCACGTTCCTAACAGGGAACATACAGTAGCCTATTGGACAACTCTTTCTTTTCTTTTCTTTTTGTTTTTGTTTGTGTTTTGAGACAGCATCTCACTCTATCACCGAGGCTGGATGGTGTGTAGTGGCACCATCTCGGCTCACTGCAGCCTGGACCTCCCAGGCTCATGTGATCCTCCTACCTCAGCCTCCTGAGTAGCTGGGACTACAAGTACATACCACCATGCCCAGTTAACTTTTTGATTTTTTTTTTTTTTTTTTTTTTTTTTTTAGAAACAAGGTCTCACTATTTTGCCCAGGCTGGTCTCAAATCCCTGGCCTGCAGTGGTCCTCCTGCCTCAGCCTCCTAATGTGCTGTGATTACAGGCATGAGTCACTGTGCCTAGCCTAGACAACTTTTTCAATATTCTCCCCCCAAATACCTATTCTTGCATGTTGGTGTCTAAAATTCCCTTTAGTTAAGGCTAAAGCCTTTCATTACCCCAAAATAGATAAGAGGCTACGCATGGTGGCTCATACATGTAATCCTAGCACTTTCCCTCATCTTCCTGTCTTCTTCTGAGCCCTAAACATTCTTCTAACCTCAGCCCATTACCCAGTTCCAAAGTCACTTCCATATTTTCAGGTAGCTCTATAGCAGTGCCCCCACTCAAAAATGGTTTCCAGTTCATTGGTTCTTTTGGCATGGATGTGAAGCACTCAGGAATTCCTTCCAGTTGTAAAATTAAAGCTCACCTTTCAGCGGGCAGGCTTCTTCTGAGACCTGGATCTTCTTTGGTTCTTCTGGACAGATACTTAGCAAAAATAACAAAGGCTGCAACAACCGTGCATGTGATTGATGCCGCTCACTCCTTTACAAGCGCGCTCTCTCTCTCTCTCTCTCTCTCTCTCTCTCTGTTTGACTGTCACAGCTTCCACTGCCTCCTGGCAGTGCCATTCCCTGCCATTCCCATCTGTGTGCCCCTTCCAGCCCAGGGTCACTCTCACCCACTACCTGCTGTCAGCCTCATCCCTGTGGACTCCAGGACTCAGTTTGTCTCCACACTTACCCTCTCCTCCTATATCACGTAAGGGTTCTCTTAGTTATTCTTGAATTTATATTATTAACAAACATGGAAGAGTGGGAGGGAAATGGAGGCAGTTCCAGTTTAAAGACCTACAAGGTAGACAGAGTCTGCCCTGTGCACCTGTCAGAGCACTGGTCGGGGCGACTCCTGGCTTGGCTCCCTGCCCCAGCCTCCAGCTTCCCAAACCCTGTCCTCCTCAGTGGAAAGGGCCTGTTTGGTCCCAAGGAAGATTCTTCTTCACCCTCCTTTCCTCTCTTTTCTCATCAAGACATCCAGGTTGCCTCCAGAGCATGCAGACCCGGTGGTTTGTTGGGGTGAGAGGTGGATGTGGATATGTCTTCATCTCACTCAGCTCCAACCCTGCCCAACTGGCCTCCTTACCAGCCATGTTGGATCATGACTGGCCCTCCACTGGTGCTGTCTTACAAAACTTCCGGAATCAGACACTGTCTTCTCCCACCCCATAAAACTACTTCTGAGCATTTTCCATGGCCCCATGACCATGCCTTTGAAATCCTGCCTCTTGTGCTTGTTTATCAGATTAGGGTCAGGGAGACCCTCCCTCCCTTATCTCTGTGGCCTTTCTTGGGCCCCTGCCCTGTCCTCCTTGGCCACACTACCATTACAGGACCTCCATTACCTGCAGAGGGTCTACTCTGGGTTGAGCCTTCCAGGCATGTGTGGTGGGCCAAAGCCCTTTGGGTTCACTCAACCACTGCTAAATAGTTGGGGCCCAGCCTTAGGCTCACAGACTAGCATACCCCCTCTTTGGCATCAGAGCACACCCTCTAAGTCCCCACTGTCAGGCACAGGAGATAGGTGGGGGCATTCCCAGAGGCCACCCCTCAGAGCTGATTCATAGAAAGCAAAGCCCGAATTCCCTTGTTTGGTCCTTGGCAGAGAGCACTGATAGGCCTCTGTGGCTGGTAGGAAATACTAACTGTGCCTAGCAGGTGGTATGAGGTTTGAAGAACAACAGAATTCAGAAAAGGAGTGTCCCAGCAAGAGAAGCTATTTTACGGGTGTGTTTGTTGGCTGGATGAATACAGTGGAAGCTATCCTACACTTTAGAAATGGAATAAATGGAGTTTTGCTTTGCAGTAGTTAACCTCAATTCCATATCGTAAAATTATCAGTCTGTTTCTAGCATTCAGCATTTATGTCTCAAGGCAAAGCCCACATACACCCTTGGCCACCCTTTCCTCCTCGGCTGCCAGGTCTGACTAGAATATGGCAGCTGCAGCCTGCAAATAACATTCTTGGCTCTCAAGACAGCGCCTATTTCAAATAATCTGTCATTTATCATTTATTTATCAAACTGAAATTGCATAGCCCCTTAGTTCTAAACACTGTCTCATTATCAGGTTATGTGGCCCTTTTCTATTTCATGAAATGTGGACACCTCATCCTTTTCTCATCCTTTCCTAGCTCCTCGAAAGATAATGACTTTGGGGGAGCGAGTCACGTGCCTGTGTATCTCCCCATTATGAGACCTAGGACACAGATAGTGTTTTTAATACAGTGCAACTCTAAGGAGAGATATATGAACAAAAATATTGTTTAAGGCCAGAAGCAGTGGTTCACACCTATAATCTCAGCACTTTGGGAGGCTGAGTTGGGCAGATTATTTAAGCTCAGGAGTTGGAGACCAGCCTGGGCAACATGGCAAAAACCCATCTCTACAAAAAAAGATACAAAAATTTGCCTGGTATGGTGGAATGCTTGTGATCCCAGGTACTCAGGAGGCTGAGGTCGAAGGATTATTTGAACCTGGGAAGGTTGAGGCAGCAGTGAGCCATGATCTCACCACTGCATTCCAGCATGGGTGACAGAGTGAGACCCTGTGAAAAAGAGAAAAGGAAAAAGAAAAGAAAAAAAGGAAGGGAGGGAGGGAGGAGGGAGAAGGGAAAGGAGAAGAAAGAAAGGAGAGAAGGAAAGAAAAGGGAAAGGGAAAGGAAAGGGAAAAGGAAAGGAAAGGAAAGGAATTATTTGAGGCAGTAATGTAAAAAAATCTCCTCTCTCTGACGTAACTCCCTCAAAATCCATTGTCCATGGACCAAGATAGCCAGCTGGTTCTCACACCACCCACACACCTATTGTAAAGCGGAATCCCTTTAGTGCTGCATAAGGTAGATGTTTAGATTGCTCCTAAGACCAGGAAGGTCTAACAGTTTTATGTGCATGTATTCCCTTTTGTTCTGCAAAGAACCAGGAAAATGGGTTATTGGCTAACCTGAGAAATGGGGGAATGCACAGTGACTGCTTTTTAACTAAATAGTCTCTTCAAGCAAAGCCAAATCTAAATCACTGAGTGACTCCCGGTGATAAGAACAGTGATTCTCAGACTTGAGGGAGCTCCAGTATCTCGGAGGGCTTTTGAAAACACACCTCACCAGGCTCCACCCCCAGGGTTTATTCTAGATTCAGGAAGTCTGAGTGGGTCCCCAGTTCTTGCAGCTCTAACAGTTTTCCAGGTGATGTGGATGTTGCTGGTAGCCACGATGCTACTACATACAGGCTCCATAGGTTCTGTCCTATAGGAATGTCCCTAGCTTCATCTGTGCTTGTACCATCCCCCACCCCTGTGATCACCATGGATACCTCACCTCAGAGTCACTTGAGCCTCTCTCCATTCCTTGGTGTCTTCTGTCCTTGCACCTGGATGCAGCTGTGTTAGCCAATTGCTTTGCCGACAGCATTGCACCCTCCAAGGCAACGTCCAGTCGCCCTTCAGCTCAGGTGAGGTGTGCTCTTCTCTGGCAATCCTTCTGCCCCCAATTTGCCCCTCCATAGTACCCTGGGCAAACCTGCAGCACTGCAAGTATCATGCAGTTTTCTGAACACTGATTAACTCATAGGTGTCCCTGGTGTGCCATGCCTTGTATAGAACAGATGCCCAGTTAAAGTTTGTTCAATGTGATGCGCCCATTCACTGAGCAAGCTTATGGAGTGGCTACTGTTTATGTTGGAAAGCAGGTAAGGGCGGGGGGCGGGGGGGCTGCAGAAAATGCACAAAGATGAAAAAGACTGTCCGCCCAACTTGTCACATAAGGGAAACGAGGACAGATTACATTTTAAGTGGATTTGGAGGAATCTAAAAAGAAAATGTTCAATTCATTTCCCAACTAAATTATTCAACATGCCTGAGAAAGACAGGGTTCTTCAAACATGAAATTCTGCAGTGACGCTTTTAGCTGACTCTGGCCAACAGGTGAATTCTGCACATCCAGCAAAAGTCATTTCCTTTCGATGGGAAGGGGGTAGGAGGCATATGGGAAACAGAATATGGCTGGTGGTCTTCAGCACAAGAGATGCCTGTTCTAATCAGCCACATCCAGGAAGGTACGGTGGGCATTTGCACATCTACTGTCTTACTGTCCCTTTAAATGTGAAGCATCTGCCACCGGCGGCTTGCAGCAGACTGATTAGGAAGGACGTATAAAATACAGTCACTTGCACACCGTGCAAATACATTGACACGGTGCAACTGTTGTCATGGAGATCAAAAGAGAAGGTTTCTTAAAGGAAGTGGGGGTTGGGAGGGATTTGGAAGCTGGAGAAAGGGCGTCTGGGAGGATGAAAGGAGGCTGTTTAGGAGGACTACAGGAGAAAAAAAAAAACCTGCCAGGTCAGGAAAGGGGAGAGAGAGGAAAAAACCTGCCAGGCCACTGCAGATAAATGAAAGAAATGAGAAGAAATCAGGATCATTACTGGATCCAAAGACAAATGAATGGGGGAGTAAAGTTCAACACAGGAAAAACAATCTGTGTGTGAGAAACCTAACAATGAGCAGGCATGACCTTCTCTTGGATTTGCATTGCATTCAACAGGATTTGAGAAGAGGCAAACAGAAAGCACTCACTTTGGAAAGCAGTCTGTTGTTTGTAAATACGTCCTCAAGGATTTCTTTAATTTAAACACATTTCTAAATTTCAACATTTTCCCCTGTGGAAAGGACCTCATTTTATTGAGTTCTTAAATAGGAGTAGAAGGGAGCCCTTAGGGTTTTTTTTTGGGGGGGTTTTTTGTTGTTGTTGTTTTTGTTTGTTTGTTTTTCGTTTTTTTTGTTTTTGTTTTTGTTTTCATATACTTACTTTTCAAAGGACTCCTTTAATTTGTCTTAAGATGACTGGTTACCAAGTGAGATTTGCTGTCAATCTGCAGGTCCCTCATCATAAAAACATGTAACCCACCGGCTGACTGAGTAAGTGAGCAAATTCTCTTTCTGGAATCATTCTTTTAAGAAGGACAAAAATGAATGACAGTGTTCAAATAAATTGGCTCATCAGAAGCTATTTGCATCCCTGGTGGGGCCTGGGCAATGAAGCTCAACCCCTCCAAATCCTGCCTCAACCTGTCATCCTTCTGTGTAGGCCAGCAGGCTAAGTCCCAGCACGGAAGCCAACCCTCAGCTTGAATCCACACTTCCCGGCTGTCACATTGGACCGCTGAGTTCTCTGCTTCTCTTCAACAGCTAAGCCAGGCCTCTCTTCAACAGCTAAACCATGTGTCTGCAGTCGAGGAATTCCTTCTGACTTCATACCTTTGCCATCAGTCCTTTACCCAGTTAGAGTATAAACCTGTATCTGCGATCATTCTTACCCACCTCTTTTCTTGCACCTCATGTGTGTTCAAAACCATTCTCTTCTCCATCTGCAAGAGCATCTTCTGAGAGCATCCCAGTGTTGAAGCCCTGATTTAGACAGGGGGAAATAGTAAGTGAGATTACATTCTGTAGGGTTCCTTGCATTCTAGAGCTTGCAATGCTATTCTTTGAAACCACATGTTTCATCGAGAATGGTGGCCACCAG
Organism: Chlorocebus sabaeus; assembly: GCF_047675955.1. Lineage (NCBI taxonomy): Eukaryota > Metazoa > Chordata > Mammalia > Primates > Cercopithecidae > Chlorocebus > Chlorocebus sabaeus. The sequence goes on along the minus strand of NC_132905.1, from coordinate 94,155,481 downwards.
AGGAGGTGGAAGTGATGAGTGAATGCCAGTGGAGACAGGGAGGGAGAGGGCTTCTTGGTGGGAGTGGTCTGGGGAAGAGCCCTGGTGAGCCAGAAGCTGAGCTGGCCTGCAGAGAAGGGGTAGGGGGGTATTCGTTGAAAGAAGAAAGAGCATTTTTTGACGACAGCTTTTATAAGGTGGGAATATGTAAGAGAGTTGGGATCCCCACCCTCTTTCAGGCAGTCAGAGAGGAACCCAGGTGAGCAAGCAACACCCAGGAGGCATTAGTCTTGAAAGATGAGGCAGAGATCAGATCTCACAACAGGTACTAACTGAGATCGGGAGACAGAGATCAAAGAGGCATGGTCAAAGTGGTTTCGTAGGAAATTTGTGTTCTCCAATATCATGCAACTCAGATTCGAAATATGTTTCCAGATCCCTACCTGATTTCTTCTTTTCCTTTTCTTCTTACCCCACCATTAACCTCATTCACGAGGAGTTTCATGAAAGTGAATCATTATTTCTACCCATGTGTCAATTGTTCTACAGTACTAATTAACAACCTTAATACAGTGTTCTAAAGATCATTTCCCTATGAGGATGTATTCTCTATACCCCAGAAAACCATCTCCCTTTGTTCCAAGTAGACACATGCTCCAAGCAAAATTGTCTATAGCATCATTCAAAACAATTTTTCCAGTAAAGGATCTTACGCACTAATTTTTCTTGGGAATATGAAGCCCACTGCCAGACAAATGGATTAAAATGTCTCCACGAAACACACCTTCCACTCCTACTGACTTGTCCATAACTCAGATTGAGCCTCTAGTGTCATTTTTGAAAACCTGAACTACAGGCCCTAACATTTCTTACACTTAATATACAAAATCCCTACATTTATGGATTTTTTTTCAGAGGGTGTTTTAAAATACATCCACAAGGATTTCTTTAAATACATTTCTAAATTTCAATCTGACTAGTCTATCTACAAATTAATAAAATAACTCAAACTTTCCCTGATAGAGTAAGAATTTTTGCTTGCTTTTATGCATAAAAATATACAATTTTCTCTTCATGTGATCCATTAAATTTTCCTCTGATTAGAAATGCTATGTATAGTATAACTTTACAAAACTAGCAAACTTTGCAAAAGGGTGAACAGTTCTCTGAGGTTCTATGAGTGGTTAATACCAAATACAACTTTGGAAAATTCCTACTCTATACTTGCCTTGAGATAGTTGTTTTAACATATTTGACTTTTTGTTTCTTCATCTGTAAAGAAGTATACTTTGTGGGGTTTTTGTGGGAAAGAAAATGAAATAATATACATAAAGCACCAATTACAATGGGAAGCAAACAGTGTTCAGTAAGTGGAAGTGGAGGTGGTAGAGGTGGTAGTAGTTGTAGTGGTCATTGTGGTGGCATTCATGTTGGTGTTGGGATAGTGATGGAATGATGGATGGTTGTGGTGATAGTGATGTTGGTGTTGGAATAGTGATAGAGTGACGGATGGTTGTGGTGATAGTGATGTTGGTGTTGGGATAGTGATGGACTGATGAATGGTTGTGGTGACAGTGATGTTGGCATTGGGATAGTGATAGAGTGATGGATGGTTGTGGTGATAGTGATGTTGGTGTTGGGATAGTGATAGAGTGATGGATGGTTGTGGTGATAGCAATGTTGGTGTTCGAATAGAGATGGAGTGATGGATAGTTGTGGTGGTAGTGATGTTGGTGTTGGGATAGTGATGGAGTGATAGATGGTTGTGGTGACAGTGATGTTGGTGTTGAGATAGTGATAGGGAGATGGATGGTTGTGGTGATAGTAATGTTGGTGTTGGGATAGTGATAGAGTGATGGATGGTTGTGGTGATAACAATGTTGGTGTTGGAAGAGATGGAGTGATAGACAGTTGTGGTGGTAATGATGTTAATATTCGATGGTAATGGAGTGATGGATAGTTGTGGTAATAGTGATGTTGGTGTTGGGATAGTGATAGAGTGATGGATGGTTGTAGTGATAGTGATGTTGGTGTTGGGATAGTGATAGAGTGATGGATGGTTGTAGTGATAGTGATGTTGGTGTTGGGATAGTGATAGAGTGATGGATGGTTGTGGTGATAGTGGTGTTGGTGTTGGGATAGTGATGGAGTGATGGATGGTTGTGGAGATAGCGGTGTTGGTGCTGAGATAGGGATGAAGTGATGGATGGTTGTAGTGATAATGATGTTGGTGTTGGGATAGTGATAGAGTGATGGATGGTTGTGGTGACAGTGATGTTGGTGTTGAGATAGTGATGGGGAGATGGATGGTTGTGGTGATAGTGATGTTGGTGTTGGGATAGTGATAGAGTGATGGATGGTTGTGGTGATAGCAATGTTGATGTTGGAATAGAGATTGAGTGATGGATAGTTGTGGTGGTAGTGATGTTAATATTGGGATAGTAATGGAATGATGGATAGTTGTGGTGATAATGATGTTGGTGTTGGGATAGTGATGAAGTGAAGCATCTTTTTAGTAATAGTGATGGTAACATCAAGGATGATGATGGAAGTAGTAGAGGTTGAAGTGTGGTTTGTTGGTGAAGTTTGTGATAAATATGGTGGTAAAGTTGGAAGAAGTGATAGAGGTGCTTCTACCTTTAGGTTATTTCTATGGCAGTGACGTTGATACTGGTGGTTGTAATGTTGGTGATGTCAGTGGTGGAGATGCTATTGGTGGTGGTGGTCGTGTTCACAGTATTTTTGGCAGAGATGAAGCTGGTGGTGATGATGGTGGTAGAGATGGTAGTAGTGATGGTGGTGGCTTGGCTGTGTGGGGGACCTGAGGGAGTGACACTGATGTTGGCAGTGGTGACAGTGACCTGCAGAGGTGGTATGCATTGATTGGTGGTGGTGGTCATCATGGTGGAGGTGCCAGTTAGTATTGTAATTGAAATAGAAAGATAACCTAGAGATGAGTCAGCACACTACCTTTTTTAAAAAAACAGCTTTATTGAAATACAGTTAGCATGCTGTAGCATTCCTATTTTAAGTGTATGATTCAGTGGTATTTCATATGTTTACAGAGATATGCAGCCATAACCATAATTGTAAACATTTTCATCACCCCACAGGGAAAGCTTGCAACCACTGGCAGCTGTTCCCATCCTCCCCCACTACCTTTTAAGTCTGTTTTTAAATTGTATAGTTTGGGAAACTGCAAGCTATGAAACTGAAAGTATATGTTCTTTATAGGAAACACATCTCACTTCCTCAGGTGCAACAATTTACTCTGCATGAAAACAGTAGATCATATTAGCACCCTGAAAAAAAAGGATGTAAAAACACTACTGCCATCAAATAACTCATAACTCCACTCAATATATTTCATTTCAAAATTGGAATATTAAGAAAAATAGAGGATCGCTCTCTTGTTTGTTCCTTGTGATATAGTCCCTTAACTTACCGCAGTATATTACACATCTGGAAGAATAATAACCAAAAAAGCCCTATCTCATTAACAGCCAATTGAAGCATGGACTTTAAAAATAAGACAGTCATCTACTTGTGGGACTTGAGTTCAATAAATAGAAACAGAAAAACTATATTGTGAAGATGTTTAACATAGCATTTGTGGTAGTAAATAAACCCGGAAAGAACAATATCCCCAACAATTAAAAAAAATAGTTAAATAAAATAAAACATCACTATGATGGAATATGATATGTAAAGACTATGAATTAAAGATGGGAATATAATCATAATAACACATTAAATGAAGAAGAAAAATTCAGACACCAAGTTGCACAGGCTACAAACACAGCTATGTAGGGCAAAACACTTTACTTTAGATGAATAGGCTGAAATGCTTCAAAATGTGAATAGAGTTGCATTGGATAGAAATGGTGGTGGTTTACTTTTATTATAAAAATGAGATAATTATTCTGCACAATATTTTGCAGAAGTATCAACTAAGAAAAAATAAGCTTTATTTTGGAACTCACAGGACTAAAATGTAGTTCTTCTAAGAAAAATGTAAAGAATTTTCTTTTTCTTGTTAACAAAATATTGAAATGGAACAGAACAAAAACACCTGTGTTGTCTATTATACTTAAGCTTCTTAGAATGTGTTTTCACCCATGGGGAGGAAAAAAAGGGAAGATTTCTCCATTCTACCTGCAAAACAGATAACAGGCAGGATTAATCCTGCCAAACTGGAGGAACTACATGTCAGCAAGCAGGTCCCTTCATTCTTGTGGAGGATTTAGCTAAATTGGTTACTCTATGAAAACATTTTCTCACAGGCATTTGACTCTACTGTCTACACTTCTTGACCTGACTCCACATTCCCCATACTGTGAATCCAACTTGCTGTCTTAGGGAGCCTTCAAGCCTCACTGGGAGCCAGTTGAACAATTAGAATATTTAATGGATGTAAACCTCATTTAAAAATAATAATATTTTATTTGGGTCACTATATCTAACATTAAAACACTGTGTAAAATAGGGGAAATCTCCTTGTTGGTAAATTTGACTTATAGGTGATATTGGCAGAGAAATTAATTTGATTAATTAATTAGGTTACATAAATGCAATTCAGTGGTTGCAGCAAAACAGTTTTCACGTAGAGTAGTTGAATTTTCAAAACACAGAATCTTGAGATCTATTTCTAAACAGTGTGAAAAGCCATAGCCCATCAATGCAAAAGCCAGCACATCTGTGGATTCAGAGGTGCATAGACATTTGTTTATAATAAAAAAGTATGAGCTCTTCTACCAGGATCTAACTCTGAGCCAACAGATACAAATAATAAATGGTTTACGTGGCTGTTTCACTGACACCTGCTGGCACCATGAATATACTACATTAGATTGGCTATTGGGAAAAGCAAGTGGAGTTCAAGAAAATCATAAATGGAGAAACTTGCTGTGAATAATAAAAATGATTTTACTGCTCTTGAATAAGTCAGAATGACTACTAATGACAGTCTGAGGCATGGAATCCCCTGGGAAGTTATTATTAGGCAATCCATAAGTGTTTGCTGAATCCATCAATGCTGCTCATCAGCTCAAAACCTTCCTCTGATTTCTTCCTGTCTGCCCTGCCCTGGTCACATTTGGCAGGTTTTCAAGGTCTTGCTCCACTCTGTCTGTTCCTTCCTGACTCACCGCTGGGCAGGTGCACACCCTCTGCAGGCTCCACTCACCCCATCCTCCTTCCACTTCGCTGAGCCATGCCCCACCAAGCCTACCTGGGCTCTGAGTCTTCCCACCACTTCAGAACACCCACACTAACACTTTCTGGGTGCCTGCTGGCCTTCACCTCCCTACCATGCATGTCCACACTTCATAGTTCTCTACAGATTCTTAAGTGCTTATTTCCTCTCTCCAGGTCGATTATAAGCACTTTCAGGATGGAGAAAGCTTTCAGAGCCCTGAGAGATCTAGATCCATAATTTGTACTTAAATGTATGTGTGTATATGTATATGCATACATATGTACATGTATACATATATACATATGTATGTATGTATACATACATACACATTAACAAACATATCTGTTGACTGCCTGAAAGTCTACAAAACCTTTATTTCCTAGAGCCTCATCTTGCTCATCTTGGTGGCATTCATATACCTTTTTTTTTTTTTTTTGAGACTGAGTCTTGTTCTGTCACCCAGGCTGGAGTGCAGTGGTGCAATCTCGGCTCACTGCAACCTCCACCTCCCAGATTCAAGTGATTCTCCCATTTTAGCCTCCCAGGTAACTGGGACTACAGACGCCCACCACCATACCTGGCTAATTTTTGTATTTTTAGTAGAGACAGGGTTTCACCATGTTGGCCAGGCTGGTCTTGAACTCCTGACCTCAAGTGATCCGCCTGCCTCAGCCTCCCAAAGTGGTGGGATTACAGGCATGAGCCACCACACCCGGCCTTATACCATTCTTGAAAAGGCTCCGGTTTCTAAATAAAGTCCTACACATCAGCCTAAATCCTACTTTGACCTGGTGGACCATCTTCACATCAGCAGGGTGGAGTTAGCACCAGCCTCTCTCTTGCCCCCAATTTAATCACCCCCAAATGATTCTAGAATGACTCAGGGCTTCATGAAAGAGATTACCTTTCTGTAGCGTGTGCACTCACCTTCACATGCCAGTTTTCAACCTGGAAACACCGTGATTCTGGGATATTTCCTTAGAATATAAGCTCCATGAGGATAGGGGTCTTTTGTTTTCTTACATTTCCAAACTCAATTCTGTTCCCTGGTGCCTGGAACAAGGCCTGGCACAGAGCAGCGAGCCCAAGAGTTCTTGTTGGGTGCAGGCCTGAGGGTCAGTCACACCCCATCGTAAGTGTACCTGGAGATGCCACAAACGTGATCTGTATTTTGACACTTTCTCGCCAATTAGACAAGTCAACCAGGACAGCATGAAGGACAGAATGAGAGTGCAGGCTCTGGGGCCAGACACCTGGGTTCAGATTCCCCTGCTGCCACGTATACTCAGGTGACCTCCAGTGTCCATTGACGGTCCAATGGCTCAGACGGATGCACTCACGGGTAAAGGAAGGGTGCCTGGCACAGACCAAGCACTGCACGTGGCTTTGCGGCTGCTACTGGACCACTGCCCCAGCATCATGGCAATGACTCCACTTTATTTCTGCTTTCCTGCGTGGGTGTGGGCATTGATTTCGCGCTCGTCCTACCTCAAGACTTCTTTAGTGTGTTCTTTTCTCTCCTCTTTAGGCTCCCAAGAAACATTTGCAAAATGGGATTATCCGTGGCTACCAAATAGGTTACCGAGAGTACAGCACTGGGGGTAACTTCCAATTCAACATCATCAGTGTCGACACCAGCGGGGACAGTGAGGTTTACACCCTGGACAACCTGAATAAGTTCACTCAGTACGGCCTGGTGGTGCAGGCCTGTAACCGGGCCGGCACGGGGCCTTCTTCTCAGGAAATCATCACAACGACTCTGGAGGATGGTAGGTTCGGCCGGGCCCTGGTGGTGACTTTCCCTCCGCAAAGGTTCCCTCTGGTCTCCCCCGGGGCTCCCCCAACCTCACCGCCCCCCCTCCCCTCACTGACTTTGCAGTGACCTGCAGGGCCTGGGGTCTCAGGTGGGAAAGCCTTGCCTCGTGACCTCGCCCACCTCGCTGATGCGCACCCCTCGGTTAGGGCTGGGTTGCAAAGCCAGCAAGTCCCTCGCTTTTCAGACTCTTCCTCATTCATTTCGGGTACAAGAATTGGGCTTTTCTGGAGTGGAAAGCAAGGCTCTCCGTATTACTGCAGAAGTCTCACAAGAATGCAGAAATGCTATTTGCTAAAAAAACTTTCTCCCAAATGTTAAGAAGGTTTTTTTTTGATTTATTTTTTTTTAATTGCTTTCTGTTTTCAAGCATTCTGAGCACAGAAAAGGAATTTTCAGATCGCACAGTGATCGATCGCCCCCTAGCGGCCAAGATGAATTAATTAGCCCTTCCACGGTGATACAGAATAACCCAGAAGCTCAAATTTCCAGTAGTGTTTGGAAATAAAGAACCCTGGTATCCAAAGGCATAGTGTTTTAGGCAGAAAGTTAAGATATGGGGTTATTTGTAGCAATAAGTGGTAGTTTTCAAGGCAGCAAGCTGGAACTGCATTTACCTCTTGTGCAGTTAGCCATTTGATCATAGCTCCGCCTCCCAAGTTCACGCCATTCTCCTGCCTCAGCCTCCCAAGCAGCTGGGACTACTGGCGCCCGCCACCACGCCTGGCTAATTTTTTGTATTTTTAGTAGAGACAGGGTTTCACCGTGTTAGCCAGGATGGTCTCGATCTCCTGACCTCATGATCTGCCCGCCTCGGCCTCCCAAAGTGCTGGGATTACAGGCGTGAGCCACGGCGCCCAACCCTTGATCATAGGTTTGAGGAAGCAAATATGACTTGCACCTGTACTATCTGACAAGTTTTGCAAAGAGAGGAGTCTTCAGTGACTTGCAACTTGAACACTGGAATTATCTATCTTCATAATCTTTGCAATAGTAGTTAAATATGCCTTTGTTATTGCTTCAATGCTCATTTTTCATTAAGATGTTTGTTTCAGCCAGTATTTTGCACCCCCTCCTAGTGCCAACAGTTAAGATTTACAAAAGCTCAGTACTAAAAATGCTTTCAATATTCTTCTGACCTGTCTCCTCGTCTGTGGTCTCTCTTCCCTCTGGGGAAAGGGATGAGGATGAGACGGGAAATCTGTGATTATATGTCTACTTTTTAGCGCTTTACAATGGTTAAGCTTGTAATTTATATGCCAGATGTTACTAAATACAGAGGTACTGTACTCTATAAAGTAAATGCAACTTAAAGAAGTAACTTCCAAGAGTAAGGGGAAAATAAATCAGACAAACAATGATCTTCTACTCAGGCAATAAAATTAAGAAGCTGTCCTAAAAGTAAAGAAACTAAGTTGGAAAGAGAGACTATGGAATCCATTAGAATATATGCATTGACTCATGATATTTTACTGAGTTATAAGATTTATATAGAGAAATGATCTTTGTTATTTTTTCTTTCATTTTGGGGTTGAGTGCATTTTTTTGCTTGCGTATTGAAATATTAAAATATGTTGCTTTTACAGTATTGCTTTGCTCATAAACCACCCCCAGTTATTACAGATTCTAATTATTTGATTTCAGTGCCCAGTTACCCCCCTGAAAATGTCCAAGCCATAGCAACATCACCAGAAAGCATATCAATATCCTGGTCCACACTTTCCAAGGAAGCCTTGAATGGAATTCTCCAAGGGTTCAGAGTCATTTACTGGGCCAACCTCATGGACGGAGGTAAGAGGACTAAACTAGGACTTTGGGTTTGCCTCCAGAGAAGGCATGATGGTATTTGCAGGCCCCTCCTAACTCCTAACAAGGGGCTCAGGATACGGTGGGCACCTGTTTATCAATAGACACTTTCCCCTTTTCTGTCATCTCTCATTCGACATTTGAACAGGTCTCTCTGTTTAAAACATCACACACCTTCTAAACCCAATTTGAAGCCTAGGCGGGAGCGGCACTCGGGAAATTCAACATAGATGTATTTTCCTAATTATGAGTGTCTATGTCAAGTCTCTGCAGGCAGCACCAAAACCTCCATCTCTACCTAGAACATTCTATGTGATATGTATTCTAGAATGTTGGCCCCTTCCTGTTTCCCAAATAGAACTCCACGGGGAAACGTTAAAGTTCCTATAGTTGTACTGTAAGTGGGTGTGGGAAGAGTGCCCAGGCACATGGAGGGAGGCACTCAGGAGGGGGCCAGGAAGTTCAGGGCCCTCTCATTTTGTCTCCTGTTCCTCTTTCTCCTCTTCCTTCCCCTTCTCCTCCTCTCTTTTCCTTGTTCTTTATCGTGTGTGTGTGTGTGTGTGTGTGTGTGTGTGTGTGTTTCAAGTTGTAGGACAAAATTTTCTTGTTTGTTTAGGGCAAGACTTTGAAAAAGTGACTTTCTCAAGTGGCCATAATATTGGGGCCACAAGTTTCTTGGAGCACACCTCATTGTCTTTGCCCTCAGGCTACAAGTGGTGCCTGCCAGGCTGGGCCGGGCTGTGTGAGTATCCTGGGGGCAGAGCGAGGCTGCAGCCCCCAACAGGAGAGGCCTCTGGAAGTCTGCTCACTGTCTCTGTCCCAAGCCTGGGGGGCCCACACCTGCCTCCTCCCCTGCCCTCCATTTGCAGCCCCCTCCTGCGCCCCCTGTCCCTGAACAGTACCTCTCCTCCTGTTTGGGGCGGCTTTTCTTTTTTTGAGAGAGGGTATCCCCCTGTCACCCAGGCTGGGATGCAGTGGCAGGATCTCAGCTCACTGCCACCTGTGCCTCCCGGGTCCAAGCAGTTCTCCTGCCTCAGCCTCCCAAGTAGATGGGATTACAGGTGTGCACCATGCCTGGCTAATTTTCAGTATTTTTAGTAGAGATGGGGTTTCACCAGCTTGATCAGGCTGGTCTTGAACTCCTGGCCTCAAATGACCTGCCCCCCTCGGCCTCCCAAAGTGCTGGGATTACAGGTGTGACCCACCGTGCCTAGCCTGGGGCTTCTTTTAACCCCTGCAACTGGATTTGATCCCTGATGAGTGCTCACCTCCAATTTTGGGCAGATGCAGTCAAGGACCTATCCCTTCCATGCTCAGGACCTCCTGGATCTGTTCTACCAGGCAGGCCGCTGTCCCCATGCAGGTAAACATAGGGCCGCACAGGCGGCAGGAGCCTCCACGGTGGGTGCAACAATAAGGCAAGAAGACACATGAGCAGCGCAAGCATTACTGGCTCAGCGAGCGCAGGCCTTTGAGCCTTTCTTAGCTCTGCTTGTCCCTAACTGGATGTGTTTCTCAGGACTGAGACCAGACCTTGTGCCTTTGATGCCGCGTGTAGTACCTGGAGCAGTACCAGCCATGGGAGGCGATCTAGAATGACCCCCCTTGGTCCTACAGCAGACACATTTGCTAAACACTCGCTCGGCCCTGAGTTCATGGGAAACACCAAGGTTGCTGTGTCTGTCCCTGTCGAGGTTCCAGACCAGGGACCGAAGGAGATGCTAATGAATATGGAACCACAGACCCAAGAAGGGCAGATTTAAGTAGATGATTCTGTAACACCTTCACCGCCCCCCGCCCCCAACCTAAAGACAAGCTTTTAAAACACCACAGAGTAGAGAGCGATGAAAATTTGCAAAGTCATCTATTTTATGGACAAAATGCCATACGACATCATTACATATGTTCCTTCTGATTTCTACTCCTTATATTGAGTGGGTGAAATTAAATACCCTAAACGTTCTTCTAAAGGCAGTGTTATGCTAAGATGTCTCTTCTGTTGTTCTTGTTGGAAATATTTCTAGAATTCAGTGGCGACTTCATCCACATGACCCGTCTTTTCTAAGATCACTCACATTTGCTAACATTGCCTGCTGGCATCTCCATCCTAAAACGAAAGATGTGGCTTCATACCTTTAAAGCTTTGAAAACTTGAATATTCAAAAACATAATTCTTTAAATAAAGAAATGCTTGGGAGTGCATGCAGCTTTTTAAAGACACTTTCACTCATGGAATTAAAATCAAAGTGATGAGATAAATGTACAGTGTAGAAGTTCTGCATGTAATTTCCTAAAGATAAGCAAGAAACCTTCAGAAACAGGAACCTGCCTGCGAATGGTCGCTCTTCCTGCTACCCGAGAGATTTCGTTTATGAAGCAGGTCAGTTCACCAGGCTACTGGACGCTTTCGCACAAACTCCTCATTCTGTGGCCTCCAGGGCTGGCTGGATTTCCACAGACATTGAGCATGGAGTGACTGTGTAAAGCCACACCTTGAGCAAACATCACAATCACACTCCACACACACACGCTCATCACAACACATAACCTGCACCCATGCGACACATATGCCACACACCCACATGCACCACATATCACACAGCAGCCCCACACACCCCATACACACCACACACCACACCACACACACACACCACACACACTACACTGACACCACACATATACACACCACACATACAGCACACACCAAAGCAGACACACCCCACACACATACACACACCCCATATACACCACATACCACGCCCCAGACACATCACACATACACCACACCACACACCCCACATACACATGCACACACACCACACATACACCATGTACCACACCACACATACACACCACACATACACATGCACACACACCACACGTACACCATGTACCACACCACACATACACACCACACATACACATGCACACACACCACATGTACACCATGTACCACACCACACTACACACCCCACATACACATGCACACACACCACACATACACCATGTACGACACCACACATACACACCACACATACACACCACACATACACACCACACATACACACCACACATACACCATGTACCACACCACACATACACACCACACATACACATACCCCACATACGCTGCACACTATGCCACACATACACACCACAGACACAACACATACACAAAGCCCACATATACTGCACACCACACCACATATACACACACCCCACATACACCACACATACACCCCACATACCCCACACACCATACCACACATACACACCACACATACACCACATATCACACCACACACACCCCATATACACCACACACACCCCACATACACATACACACACACCACACTTACACATACCCCACATACACCACACACCACACACTCACCACACACACCTCACATACACCACATACCACACCACATACACACCCCGTATATGAGACACACCACACCACACATATACAGACCCCACACACAGCACATACACTCCACATACACATGCACACACACACCACACCACACACACCCCAGTACACCACACACTACACCACACACACCACACCACACATACTCCACACACACCCCACATACACCACTCACCACACCACACATCACACATGTCATGCTACTCACAACGTATACCACACACATACACCATACACCCACATACCACACACACAGGTGCACACACACCATTCACATCACATACCACAAACACCACACACACCACACATTCACACAGGCTGAGAGAGGCAAATATTGTTACTACCACTGTAATTAGCAATAACCCGAATACTTTCCAAAATATGTCTAAGAAAGAATTCTGTTGTTAATATGATCAGATGAAATAAAACTGGTTAGTATATTTGATAGGGCAGGTTAAATAAACAATATTTTGATGGATTTTCTGATTTTTTTTTTTTCATGGTCAGAAAGTTAAATCATGGTTGAGGCCTGACAGAAACAGTTTATTTGAGATTGCTAGGACAATTGTATCCTTTGAAAAGTTACCGTTTTTTGTTTTTTTTTTTTAACCTTCCACCTCATCCATCTTCCTTCATGACAAAAATGGTAAACTCGGAAAGGAAGCAATATTTAGGTGCCAACTAGTGTATGTAGGCAGCTGGGGGTTGCTTCTGAAGCTATTCCCACACCTATTTTGTTTTCTGCCTTAAAACCCTCTGAGAATGAGGCAGGATATAAATAAATACACAAAACTATTTTGTTTAAAACAAAATTTGTAACAGAAAAAATCTGATATCTATATTTATTTTATATATATTTTTAATTTTATTCCCCTCATGGCCTCAACTGAACAGTACACTTCAGTTAACGTGTGTGTGTATGTGTGTGTATGTGTGTGTGTATGTGTGTGTGTATGTGTGTGTGTGTGTGTATGTGTGTGTGTATTAAACAGCTCTATAGGGGCATGGAAGATAGACTGTAGAAATTCATGTTTAAAAATAAAAAGACCTAAAAAGAATGGCAAACTAAACACTCAGTTTTGTGTCTGGCTTTCTTTTTTTTCGTCCTTTGCTTTTTATATCTTCCATATCTGCTAGTCACCCAGTAGCTGTCATCAGGAAAATACCCTTCCTTCAGAGTCTATGAGGCATTCTAGCAAATAGAGCCAACTCTGGCTTAGGTCGTTTTCGAAATCTTAGAATTGGGGTTCTGACTGCTTTTGTCTTCATGGTTCATGATAAATTAGTTGATCAAAATGACTTGAACCCTCTAATGAGTAAACATCTAAATGTTAATTCTAATTAGTATATTAACCATTAGCATTTTTAATCATTTTGTTTTAAGTGTTTCCTTTTTTGTTTGTTTGTTTGTTTGTTTGTTTGTTTGAGACGGAGTCTCGCTCTGTCACCCAGGCTGGAGTGCAGTGGCATGATCTTGGCTCACTGCAAGCTCTGCCTCCCGGGTTCACCCCATTCTCCTGCCTCAGCTTCCCGAGTAGCTGGGACTACAAGCACCCGCCACCATGCCTGACTAATTTTTTGTATTTTTATTAGAGACGGGGTTTCACCGTGTTAGGCAGGATGGTCTTGTTCTCCTGACCTCGTGATTCGCCTGCCTCAGCCTCCTGAAGTGCTGGGATTACAGGCGTGAGCCACCATGCCCGGCCAAGTGTTTGCTCTCTTTAAGAAGATCAGAGAGGCCAGGTTGCCCTTCTCCCTCCTCACCAGGCTCCTCTTCCTCATTCTGTCTGATTCAAGAGTTGCGTGGCCGGAGGGGTCACAGCTTTCTCCTGTATTGTGGAATGATCCTACTTTCCCTGTGAGGTGGACACCCTGCACTCTTGAGAAAAAAAAAACCTTCATCACAGTCTCATAACCAGCTCCCAGCACCCTACCCTGACCAGCCCCTCCCCTCAGCTGTATTTTTATTGACTGTGTGTGTATATATCTGTAGGAATGTGTGTGTGTGATCTTTGACAGTGAAGTTTCTAAATCTGAAAAGATCTTAATGAGTTCTATATTTAAACTTTGTCTATTAGCATTTGAGTTTTTAATTCGTTTGTTTAAAGGCCTGGCTCTGTCACTCAGGCTGGAGTACAGTGGCACAGTCACAGCTCACTGCAGCCTCCAGTTCCTGGGCTCCAGCAATCCTCCCACCTTGGCCTCCCATGTAGCTGGGACCAGAGACATGAGCCACCATGTCTGGTTACATTTGGGTTTTTTATCCTAATCCAAAAGACTTGCATTAAATGCATTCAGGAAAAGGAATATAATTGAATATGGAAAGACCCTTCCTTCGGAGATGAGGATTTCCAATCCATCTGGGGCAACGAAGTATTGATATTTTGACTGCCTGGTGACCACACATGCGCAGACTTTCTCCTCATTTTCATAAGCTTGTTGAGATTTCCAAATTGTGACCTCTAACAGCTGGCACCCTGCTGGCCTCCCTAGAAGACAGGAGTCCAAAGGCATGTCTTCGGACCATCCTCACCCTGCTCTCTCCCCAGCAAAGCCCCAGCCTATAGAACTGCTTCTGGTGGTCCCAGGCCTTCGGCTCCCACTGGAGCCTGGACTGTGGGAGCCACATGGAGCCCTTTTACCCCTCTTCTTGCAACTCCTAGAAGGCACAGGGGCTCTCTGGCGTGTGAGGGACAGGCCTCAGTCATCCCATGCAGTATTTGCCACTCTCCTTTAATGCTGTATCCATTCCACATTGATCCTTTTGGTGACAAAAAATTAAAATGAGCAAAAGACATTCCACAGTCATCCTCATCACAAAATACAGGGCTATTCATTTGTGAACTTCTGTGAAATATCCTGGACACACAAGAGAAAAGAAAAACAATGAACAGGAAGGAAATACCGGGCAGGCAAAAAGCAAAAGCCCGTTTAATCTGGCAGACACGACGGCTCGTGGGTGCCTCTATTTTCAGCCCATTTTCTGCTTTTTCCCAGAGCGACTGAGGAGAGCAGCTGACATCTGCAGCCTGTGCCCTCAGCCACTGTGCTGGGCTCCTTGATCCTCTCTGTCCTTTGACTTCCTTGGCTGTAAAATGAATGAGTTGCAAAAGTAATGGAATAACTCTGCTGGTTGCATAAGTTACTATCTGTACTTAGAATAGCATAGCGCTGGCACCTAGGCAGGCATGCGTGTCACGTCCACTCCCTACACAGAGGCCAGGGAGAGTGGGAGGTATTGACAGGCAGCTAGCATTGCCCTCTAAATGTAGCCAAAGCAGACCTGTTCAACAAGGTACTCCCCGGACCTGCTGGTCTCTTGGGGTAACCGACCTGCTCTGGGTACCAATGTGTCACTGACAGCCCCTTCCCCTAGGGAAACAGTTCTCAGACCCTTCTCATGCTCTGAAGATGACTCATTTCAAAACCCATCAGCCAAATACCAAGGAAGTACATCACTGGTAAGTTTTCTCAAATGGCCGTGTATCGTATGCTGGAGATGAGAGTGCAGAGTTTCCATCTGTGAATATTATCAGTTGATCCCACTCCTGAAAGTGAAGCATTTTTAGCTGACACCAAATTTCTGACACATAGGCCTGTCACTTCAGGATTGAAGCTGAGAGTTCACTCCAGGTAAAAAGAGGGGTTTGCTGAGCCACTCAGTTTAGCGCAGGTGTATTTTTTTTCTAATTTAAATATGTTATCTTTTCAGCTTTTTAAAGGTATAATTGACGAAAATTGTGTATATTTCAAGCATGCAGCTTGTTTTGACGTATGTATCCAATGTGAAATGCTCGCCACAATCAAGCTAATTAACAGCAGGTCCACCACCTCAGATAGTTGCCCTTTTCTTCCCCTACCCCCAAATGATACAAAGTTCCAGTTATGCAGGATGAGTACGTTCTGGAGATCTGATGGATGCAGTGGTGACTATAGTAAAAGATACTGTATTGTAGACTGGAAACTTGCTAAAGAGGGTAGATCAGATATTGGAGATGAAGTTAGGTACTTAAAAATACATGTATGTTAAAGTAGAGTTTGTTTAAAATAACGGTAAAACCCCTCAGCTTGCAGAAGCTTCCTAACGAATAGTTAGCAGTGGAACTGCCGCATGTGCAGTGCATGTGGGCCTCCAAGTGTGCAGTGTGTGTGTGCCGCCGCGTGTGAAGTGTGGGTATGCTGCATGTGCAGTGTGTGTGAGCCGCCAAGTGTGCAGTGTGTGTGCACCTCCGAGTGTGCAGTGCGTGTGAGCCGCCATGTGTGCAGTGCGTGTGTGCCTCCAAGCATGCAGTGTGTGTGCCGCCGAGTGTGCAGTGTGTGTGTGCCGCCGAGTGTGCAGTGCGTGTGTGCCGCCAAGTGTGCAGTGCATGTGCTGCCGTGTGTGTAGTGCGTGTGTGCCGCCGAGTGTGCAGTGCGTGTGTGCCACCAAGTGTGCAGTGCGCATGTGTGCTGCCAAGTGTGCAGTGCGTGTGTGCCACTGAGTGTGCAGTGCGCATGTGTGCTGCCATGTGTGCAGTGTGTGCATGCCGCCGAGTGTGCAGTGCGTGTGAGCCACTGTGTGTGCAGTGCGTGTGAGCCACGGAGTGTGAAGTGCATGTGTGCCACCGATGTGAGCCGCCAAGTGTGCAGTGCGTGTGAGCCACCGTGTGTGCAGTGCGTGTGAGCCACCGAGTATGCAGTGCGTGTGAGCCACCGAGTATGCAGTGCGTGTGTGCCACCGAGTGTGCAGTGCGTGTGAGCCGCCGAGTGTGCAGTGTGTGTGTGTGGTACTAAGTGTGCTGCTCGGGGTGCAGGGGACATTGCTCATTAGCACCTGCTGAAGGCCGAGTGGCAGCCCTGGTGCTGGCCTTGGGTTGATAACACTTAACTTGGAACAAATTGCTTCGTTTTCCTGACCACCGTTCTGCCTTGTGTTCTGGAGCAGTTTGGTGTGAATGATCTTTTCCAAAGGGCCGCATGACACCATGAGCTCACAGGATGACTGTGCACAGTCCCTTTGAGGAATTCCCATGTCCAGATGGTGGCTGGACGGGTGATGGCATGGCACAGGGACAGTCAGTGGGGACAGCGCGGAAAAATGAGCAGAAATAGGCTCAGACGTGGGATTTTGTTTTCTTATTCTTGTCCTCCAGAGCTGGGTGAGATTAAAAACATCACCACCACACAGCCTTCCCTGGAGCTGGACGGGCTAGAAAAGTACACCAACTACAGCATCCAGGTGCTGGCCTTCACCCGCGCAGGAGACGGGGTCAGGAGTGAGCAGATCTTCACCCGGACCAAAGAGGATGGTGAGTGACGGGTGGGCGGCGGGTCCCAGCAACTGCTGGAAGGGCTGGGTCAGAGGGAGCTCACTTGCCTTTACCCTGCAGTTCATCAGGCTATTCTCAGTGCAAACCTTTGCCGCCTTCCCAAAATATCCCAGTGCAGTTTAGAGCATTAGCTTCCTCTCTTGCCTTTGCTTGATGTATCTAATCCATTGCTGCTTCTTCCTCTCTATTTTTTCTTCTTTCTTTTTTTTTCCCTTTGGCCAAGTATTATTGTAAATAGAAATTCATTTTATCCCAGAGCTGTAATACTTGTCATACATGTTTTGTATCTTGTTAGAATAATTTTAGTGGCTCTTCAGCTATTAGTGTAAGCTCTGATTAAATCCATCCTTCCACTTCTTGAAAATTATGTACAGGCTGAAGTTCTATTATTCTTTGCCAGCTGAAACACTTTAGAATAAGTCTTTAATTTGAGAACTTCATGTTAATTTTTTTTTTAATTCTTGCAAGAATTCATGGTGATTTAGTAAAAATTTAAATTGCTGCTCATTTTGTTCTACAACAATAATTCTTGCTGTTCCTTACAATTTGGATTGGGTTATGTGACTATTACCCAAACCTACAAAAACTGTACAACAAAGATTCTGTACTATTTTAAGGGAAACTCTGAGGGGCGTTAGCCAAGCCTGTTTGAGGAACAGGTAAGTTCTGATAAATACTACCGTGGTAGTGAGAAAAGTAGCCTCTACCTTAGTAAAGGAAGGAGCAACTGATGTCAAATTGATGCCCACATAGAACCTTCCCAAAATATTCCAGCACAGAAGTATACGTTGAGATGAGACATTAGCAGACCTAAATGCTGTGTTGGATTGTCTCTGCAACTTTGTCATCTTGCCGGGACTCTCTGTTCCCCAGGCAGCATAGGGGCGGGAGAGTTGTTGGCCATTGCCGGTCGCCTCCCACGTATGGGCAGGTTTGATGTCTATGCTGTCTCCCCCACTACTAGAGCATCAAAAATGCTGTAACTCCATCCCATATCTGTTCTGATGGAAGCAAAGAACACCTGTTCAGGGGGCATGATACGTTCTTCTCCTCAGCCTTTCTGCCCCTGACCATGACTCTCTGTTATTCTAAGCCTGCCGTCTTCCACCTCACTCTGCTCTCACCTTGGCAAGCCAGGCCTGGCTCTCCTGAGCAGCCCCAGGCATCTACTGTCACCTGGTATTTTTGCTGCTTCTGTAGCCCTTCTCACATTATGATGTCTACACCCAAACTAATCCTCGTTTGCTTTAGTTTTTTTCTATAATGCACAGGTAGTTCTTCCAGGGAATGTGCAGGTGTCAGCCAGTTCTGCTGTAAGAAATTGGATTATTTAGGGAAATCTAAGTTTCAACTGTAATGCCATTAGGAAGTCACACATCAGTAGAGATCTCTAGAAAGCTAAGTCCTGAGTAGAGACAGCCATAATTTCATTTTTAAAAAGTGTAATAGACACAGAGCTGTGCATATGCTGGCTCTGTCACCTGCTCCCTGTGGGACTTTGGGCACCTTACCTAAGCTTCTCTGGACTGGATTGTCCTCATGGACAATCTGCTGTAGCAATCAGCCTGCACAGAACCAATGTATGAGAGCTGAAGTGATATCTGAAAACACCTGCTTGCTACAAAGTGGGATGCTTCCTGACACTCAATATTTGATGATTTGCTCTCTACTCCTTCAGAGCAAGAGTGAAATACTCTTTTTTACATTGCTAAGCAATCATGCAAATGTCACTGGAATTATTATTTAAAGAGCAAATTGATCATCCACAAAAAGTTTTGCATCTGCATTTTTAGAAGAATGTACAGAAATCCAATAAGAAGGGAAGGCTCTTCACAGATCCTTATTAATTCACAATTTTAGATCAATTTTAAATTAATATTCTAGTTTTAAGAATCATAGAGTTCTCTTTCAAAACTTGACCCCAAGGCCCAAGGTCTAATTTGTCAATCAATTATGCTTTGCTTTTGTTTCCAGTGCTGATAGTGTGTGGAGCTGGGATTGACTATGGAAAACCCTGCCTTGGGTGCCCCAGTTACCCCAAGGAGGATGCCATGGATCCCACTTTTGCTGGTGGTATGGGACAAGGACTATGCAGTACTGAGTATCAATATTTATTTAAGATAAGTGTGTATTTTCAAAAAGAAGTGGAGTAGTGGATCACTTGAGGCCAGGAGTTCAAGACCAGCCTGGCCAACATGGTGAAACCCTGTCTCTACTAAAAATGCAAAATTAGCTGGGTGTGGTGGTGGGTGCCTCTAATCTCAACTACTCCAGAGGCTGAGGCAGGAGAATGACTTGAACCCAGGAGGCAGAGGCTGCGGTGAGCTGAGATCATGCAACCGCACTCCAGCCTGGGTGACAGAGTGAGACTCCATCTCAAAAAAAAAAAAAAAAAAAGAGGTGGAGTGAAGATTAGGTGGAAGAAGAGAAAAACTAGAATAATATCACTTTATCTCCCAGGTTCACATGAAAAATTCAATAATTTAGAAATGATGAAGAATTGTGTCAATCACTTTTGTAGACTCAATACCTAATATAATTAGGCATTCCAGCAGTTTACAGAATTAAATGCAATTTTATTTATCTGATTGGAAGAAGGGACAAAGGCCAGTTCGGAGAACAAATGCCCAGTCGAACTGATCACAGATCCTATTAATACCTCAGTGAGAAAGCTTTGTAATTTTGAAGTTTGGATTACACTTGCAAGTTCAATTAAATTGTGTAAAAATACAGATTAGATTTCCAGTAAAATAATAATTACCAACATTTACTCAGTTCCTTCTCAATAAGATACTATTTTAGGCTCAGGTTGAAGTGTCAGTGTTTATCAATGTTCTTGCAAACAAAGAAAGACAGCTACATTAACAGGGACCATCCGATTCAGTCGTCTATGCCAGACACACGTCCTGCACCAGTCTTCCTAACCTAGGGAGCCTGGAGGCTTAAATTGTGTTATTAGGTCACTGATCATACTAAAAAGAGAAAACCCTAATAAAGGCAAAAATTTACTTTTGCAACAGATTATTTGCAATAGAAATATTTGTTTAGAGAACAAGTCTGTGCTTTAAGTAGTTTCTCTACCTCTATCTAAAGATTCTTGGGCTCATAGACATATTCACAGGTCCACGGACATATTGTCATGTCTTTGGTCATAATCTCAGGGCCATGGACATAGACTCGTATCCATAACTATAGTCTCGGGTGCATGGACATATACTCATGTCTGTAGTCAGAGTCTCAGGGCCATGGATATCATCTTTTATCCATAAATGTAGACTCAGGTGCATGGAGATATTTTTGGGGTCTGTGACAGCTGTTCACAGTTCACATTCTCTTTCCAGGACTGCTCAATCAATGAGAACTTGTACCCCTATTATTGCTGCAGAAACACAAAGGATGACTTGGTGATCGGGCTTTCGGTTTTTGAGCACAAGAACAACTAATCCTGACTTCTAAAACAGTTGTGAAATCCTAATGCCATTTTATTTGCCAATACTATAATATAAGCCAAGCCATAAGGAAAGAGAACACAAACAAAATGAATCTATTAATCTTCCAATTGCTATTTTCACTCTGAAGGCAAAAGCTAGTTTCAGCCTTGATCCCTTTACACAAGAGTAAACTTTGCATATGTATCAATAGAGATAGTTAAGTTCAAATATTGACTGAACACATCACTGATGTACATAACTCTGAAGGCACATGTGAGAGGGCTGGCAGCAGGTGTAATATGTCATCTCTACTCCCTCCCCACCGTCAATTAGCAAGTCTTATTGGGAGGAGACCTGAAAGTAGAGCTAAGAGGAAGCAAAAAAATAAGCTGACATCCAGATACCTCTGAATCCTCCGACCACTCATACCTTGAGCCATACGTACTTATGAAGGTGTGGATAGTATGTGCCTGTGACGTGTGCTGGGGTGATTATATGACCACATCTCAGTGGAACTGAAAGGGGGTAGATTGCATGTTGTGTTTGCATAGCCACCAGCGGTGCTGTCCCTCAGTAGACACTGGGAAGTACAGCCAATCAACACTGCTTAGGATTCCGGGGCTCTACAGCCTGTGGTAGTGTGCCCTGTGCAGTGGCAGGTATACCAGCAACACGACAGACAAGATGTCCTAGAATAGGTTCTACCACGTGGTTTTCCGCACTCCCTCCACTGCAGTGGTTCTCAAACTAGGTTCTTACACAGCCCAAGGGTTATTGGGTGGGCCCCGGTGGTAAGCAGGAGGCCCAGTGAGAGACTCCATTCTCTCCCTGACCCTGGCTTCAAGAGCCACCCCACTTCTACTTGTGTTATGTGCTGGGTTTCCACGTGATGGTTTGGTTAAAGGATCAGTCAAACATTTAGAGAATGTTTGAACACTCCTGCTCTAGTGAGAGGAAAGGCCGAAAATACCAGAGTCTTATGGACATGGGAAGAGAAAAGGGACATATGTGCATTGCTTGGTGAGATGACAGCTGTGAACGTGACATGTCCCTCCAGGACTGTAGCATCTGCACGGCACGGCATGGCTCAGGAAAAGCCACTGAAAAGTTGTGGGCTCAGAAGGATCTGGCTACCATGGCGTACCACATATGTACATGCATGTTTGTGCACATGCGCATACACACACACCTGCCTGTGGCTGCTTACTAAGAGCAGAAAAATGATGGTGAAAAAAAATGAAGCTGACTGCAGTGTTTGTGTGAGTGTTTAGCCAGACTTCTATCTGATATTCATACTTCAAACCAAAGCTGTTTCAGAAAAATGATTTTGGTATTTTACATTAAGGTATGTTACAGGAGGGCTTACCCACTTGTATTTATTTTCTGTGCTGTGAAACAGATTGCTACAACCTTAACACCTTAAAGCAATACAAATGTCTTATCTCATCGTTTCCAAGTGTCAGGCATCCAGGTCTGGTTGAGCTGAGTCCCCTGCTCAGGGTCCCACAGATGAATCAAGGTGTGAGCTGGGGCTGTGCCCTCATCTGAGGTCAGGGTTTCCCAAGCTCACAGGTTATTGGTGGGATTTTTTTTTTTTTTTTTGGCTATAGGGCTGGAGTCACCAGCTTCCAGAGGCTGCCTGTTACCCCCTGTCACACCCCCTACCGCATGGCGGCTTCCTCTTTCAAGGCCAATAGGAAAGCCTCACGTGGCTTCCAATCCCTCTGACCTCTTCTGTCTCCCTCTGACCACCATCTCCTCTTCTAAGGGGTGCATCTGATTAAACCCAGCCCACTCAGGAAACTTTCCTTTTCATTAACTGAAAGTCAAGTGATTAGGTGATTAGGACCTCAATGATACCTGCACAAGCCCTTCACCTTTGCCACATGGCACAACCTGCCCATGGAAGGGATCTGTCCATCGTAGTAACAGGTGCCACACCCATTCAAGGGGAAGGAATCACCAAGGCACATACACTAGAGAGCAAAGATCTTGGGACCCATTGTAGAATCCTGCCTACCACACAGACATGAATGAAATCAGTTTTCCACTCTTGAAAAATCTGTATTGAGGATCTAGTATGTTCCAGATACTGGCCCAGGAACTAAAAATGCAGAGAAACAGGATGGGCTTGGTGGGGTTTGCAAGCTAGTGGGGGAGACAGATGTTGATAGATCACCCCTGAGTGTCAAGTGCAATGATGAAGAAGAGTCTCGACAGAGACGTGGGAGCCCTGACCTGACCTAAGCTGGTGATCAGGGAAGACTTCCTGGAGGAAATGACACATACTAGACCCTGAGAGATGAGTAGGAGTTGCCAGGGAGAAGGCAGAGGGTGGGGAAAAGTGCAGACAGAGGCATCCCAAGGCCCTGGATCATGGCAGCCCAAGGGCCCAGGGTGGGAGAAGCAGACCACGTTCAGGGAACTGAAACAGAGCTCAGTGTTGGGGAGCACCAACGAATCAGGGGGAGAGCCCAGCTGCTGACCTGTCATGTCCATGTGGACCTCCAAAGGGCTCGTCAAGTGACAGTGGGAAGAGAATTCCAGGTTCTGGTTCTTGCAACTGAGAAGATGGGGGGAGCCCATTTCCTGAGATGGGGCAAGAGAAGCGCAGGTTTGGATAGAAGACGGTGAGCCCTGTTGTGA
Source organism: Chlorocebus sabaeus (assembly GCF_047675955.1). Classification (NCBI taxonomy): domain Eukaryota; kingdom Metazoa; phylum Chordata; class Mammalia; order Primates; family Cercopithecidae; genus Chlorocebus; species Chlorocebus sabaeus. Next base: position 94,131,867 of record NC_132905.1, on the reverse strand, counting down.
CTATGTTGGCCTAAGGTGCCTGTGTGACCCCTGGTGGAAACGTCTCAGCCAACTGGACACATGAGACACAGAAGCATTTACAGCTCAGAAGGGATGTCCAGGTGCACTGGAGGAATGTAGAAGAGAGAATTCTCTGAAGGCCACATTCTTTACTGCAATCAGTTAAACTTGTATGCAGAACTTCTCTCTACAATGCCCAGGAATTCATGAAAACTTCCCAAGCTTGTTTTGAACTTCATGAGAAAAACTCAGATTACCAAAATGGGATGTGGTCACTAAGAATGTTTCAAGAAAATATGTCCCAGACAGACATACACCATTTTTTACTCCATCCTCTGCCGTCTCTGTCTTCTGCAACTTTCAGTGTCTGGTGTTTGTCATTCACCACTGAGTCACAAAGTAAAGGCTAGTATCATTTAATGACGTTTAATCTAAGGACATAAGGATGGTTATTAGAGATAGCTAGAACTTATTTAGTGCTTATTCTACAGAGAACGATAAATAAATCATTTACATGAAGTATCTCTTATAATTCTAACAGCAAAAACATAAGCCGGCACAATTATTGTTGTAGATTTATAAATGAGGGAACTAAAGATTATTAGAGAAGTGAATCGACTTGCTCAGGACATGGAACTAAGGGGTAGAGCCGCATGAAACCAGCAGTGAGGCTCCAGGGCCCACACCTTTAAGCTTTATGATATTGTCCAAACCAGAACGAAAATGTTAAGTTCTTGCTCTGAAAAGATTAGCTCAGTCATCCAGAAAACATTTCCAAAATTCCGTGTTCTTCACATCTTCTATGTTGTTATTTTATTGTACAAAGTTCTAGTAACCATACAAGGAAAGACTGTGTAAGATAGATCATAAATCCATGTAGGAGTCGTCAACTGCGAGTTTAGATGGTGCAGTCAAAGCCCCTTGATCGGCTGTGACACAGGCATGCTCATGGAAATCCTCAGTGGAAACAAGGAATCACCAAACTTTACAGTGGCCAAGAACTACCTGAAATGCTGCATTTTAACTTAATACATATAAATATGTATTCACTCCCTAATCTTTCTCTAATCACATGACTTAAGATCACTTCAAGTTTTGGGTGAAAACATTAGAGTTCTGTGCCATCTTTTACTCCATGAACTGTGTATTTAATGTGTAGCATCTGCATTTTTCAACTGGTGTCTCAAGAGCATGTGACCATTTATCAACGATCTATTTGCAAATGGGGACAAATCCACATGTCCCATTCTTCTCAATGGTCCTGACCAAACATAGATCAGCCTTCTTCCTTCCTTCCTTTCTTCCTTCCTTCCTTGCTTTCTTCCTTCCTTCCTTCTTTTCTTCTTTTCTTTTTTTATCCTTCCTTCCTTTTGTCTTCCCTTCTTCCTTCCCTCCTTTCTTCCTTCCTTTCTTTTTTCTTCCCTCTTCCTTTCTTCCTTCCTTCCCTCCTCCTTTCTTCCTTCCTTCCCTCCTTCATTCCTTTTGTTCTTCCCTCCTTGATTTCTTTCTCTCTTTAATTTCTTTCTAACTTACCTCTAAGGAAGCCTCTCCAAAGCAGTCCCATTAACTGTCATAGAAACAGCTTTCTCTTGCACTTGAATTTCATTGGTTTATGTAATGAATTAACTTACAGTATTACCCGTGACAGGTTCAATTGTCACGAACAGATTGGAAACAAATAGAAGTGACTCCTCTTCAGCAGCTATTCAACTGGCTGGTGCTAAACTACTTGGCCTCCTAAAGAGAAGATATCCAGCAAGAGTGTTCACTGTGGTGAACACCAACCAGGGGCTTTATGGAAACGACTGAGAGTGTTGGCTAAGCTGGGTGTCTACTAGGATTAAAATCCTCAGGAAACGTTCACTCTGCCCTTGTTCAGGAGGAGCCCTGGCAGCTCTGAACTAGGTTGTGGATGTCTTAGACATTGCCCTTACCTATAGGGGTTTGTTCTCATGGGATTTCTTAACCCAGGATCTATCACTTATGTGTGTTACCTTTTCTAGACCTTCCACTGTCTGCAAGACTTGCCAAAACTGGATTTTATGTTTTCAAATGGTGACTATGTCCAACCCAAGTTCGTTCTCACCAGAGCCCTTGGTTTTGTTATGCAGACTTAGAAGAGTCAAGATGACAATTATGAGATGCACATTCAACTCCAAAACTATTTACTGAGCAGTTGCATTGCCATCAAAGCAGCAAAAGACTCACAGCTTTCTCCAGGGGTTTGCAAGGGACTTATATTGGCTTGAATTTCAGTGCCTCAATCAATATGCTTGCCCTCCATGTGGACAGTGAGGTTAATGAGGAACAAAGCAAGAGCTCTGATGTCTTTCTCACTGGCACCTATGACATTTTGGCATCTTCTGTGTCTTGGTCATCTCACCCCACCCCCCACCTCTTCAACCTGGAAAATAAAAGAACAAGCGGAGTGGGACATGCCTTCAATCTTACTCCCAAATCATGCTTAATATTGCTGCCACCATGTTCTGCCTTCTTAGCTGGTTTACAGGGGAGAGTTTGTCTTACATGGATACTGTGAATCTTTGACACAATAATCCCTATTCATCAACAATATTTCCATTTCTCCTGAGCCCAAAGTGGTGCCATTACAAAATGACTGGGGTGAGGGAGGGTGGGGTCTCCTTGGCTGAGGTAGTTCACCCTCATGCTTCTCAAATTCGGGATCCAAAAGGTTCATCCCCAGTACATTCAAAGCCAAAAACTGCAGCAGAAATAAGACTGATCCAGAAGTTAATTGTCCAGTTATCCAGAGGCAGGAAGTCTCCAGGCACTGAAATGGGCTGGGAAGGCTCCCCAGGACAACAGGGACTAGAACTGACTGTATCAGGTCCTAGAGCTACAAAGAACCACAGATTCCAACATTAGGAATGTATTTGCTGTCTCTGAGTTCTGGAGGCCGGAAGTCCAGAATCAAGGTGTCTGCAGGGCTGGTTATCTCTGAGAGCTTTGAGACAAGCATCTGTTCTGGGCTTCTCTCCTTGGCTTATAGATGCCGTCTTCTCCCTGTGTCTTCACATCATCTTCCCTCTATACATGTCTGCCTGTGTGCCAAAACTGGCCTTTTTATAAGGACACCAGAAGTGCTGGATTAGAGGCCACACTAACAAACTCATTTTAACTCAATTGCCTCTGTAAAGACCCTACCTCCAATGACAGTATCATTCTGAGATCCTGGGGGTTAGGACTTCAACGTTTGCATTTGGGGGGACACAGCAGAACCTATAATGCTCATCCTCAAAGAGCTGAACAGTGAGTGTGGAGTGGGGTCGTGTTGGGAGGCGTGGGCCCGCAAGCCCAAGTCGAGGCCCCACCTTGTGACTAAACGCACGGCTCTTCCAGTTCCAGGTCCTCCCGCGGGCGTGAAGGCAGCGGCGGCCTCAGCCTCCATGGTCTTTGTGTCCTGGCTTCCCCCTCTCAAGCTGAACGGCATCATCCGAAAGTACACTGTATTCTGCTCCCACCCCTATCCCACAGTAAGTTGGTAAATAACCAAGTGCCTTTAAAGCGTCTGCCAGGGACGAGCTGCAGGTGCTCGTGCCAGACAGTTTCGTTCCTTTGTTTCCAACCTACTTGGGTCTTTCCAGTGGTTTTGTTTTGCCCCTGCTGTCTCCACATACAAAGCAAAGTCCTCATTTACACCTCATTTGAAAATACGCTCCTGAATCATGACAAGGGGGACAATTGTCTGGAATTATTGTTTATTTGGTGAGTTCCCACTAAACTGCCAGCAGCCTGATCAAAATCAAAGCCCAGAGGCCTTAATTGTGCCTTAATTGATAGTCAGTGGACAACACCTATTGATTTTACTGTTGGACTCATCATGACGGGCACTTCACGCCTTCCCTCCCTCCAACTCCTTCCCTCCCTCCTTCCTTCCCTCCCACCCCATCCCTCCCTTCTTTCCCTCCTCCGTCTCACACTGGGAAAAGAATAGCAGGCAAAGCCCTATTGTGCTAGAAATGAGAGATTTTCATGAAGATCTATTACCTTTACGGTTACAGCAGTCAGCCTGGTTCATTGTGAAGGAACTAAAAGTTATTTACTATTTCAAAGTGTGGTTTTTGTTATCATTCGTATTATTCCCGCTGAATAATAATTATAAAATTAGACTGCCTCTGAGACCGCACCAAAACATATCAAAAAGGGAAATTTAAAAAAGAAACGTTGAAATCACCCACCAAAATTGATGATGTCTTCATGGAGACATTATGACATTTTCTGCGGCAGGTGCTGTGTGTCTTCCATCTTTGCATCTCCAGCTTCCAGTATAGAAGTTGACACATACAGCCATTCACTAAGCGTTTGTGGAGTGAATATACACACTGGTTTTGTTTATTTTCTGGTAAAATACACATAACGTAAAACTTACCATCTTAACCACTTTGATTATCGAGTTTATCAGTGTTAAATACCTTCACGTTGTTGTGAAACCGTCACTACCATCCATCTCCAAAACTCTACAAAACCAAAACTCTGTCCCCATTAAACACGAATTCCCCATCCTCCCTCCAGCCAGCCCCTGGCACCCACCATCCTACTTTCTGTCTCTGGATTTGACTCCTCTAGAGACCTCATGCATGTGGAATGATACAGCATTTATCACTTAGTGACCGGCTCGTTTCCCTTGACATGATATCCTCAAGGTTCATCCATGTTGTAGCATGTGATGGAATCTCCTTCCTTGTGAAGGCTGAAAAATATTCCCAAACAAATTTATGGATTAGTCTTTTAATCAAGGTGATGTGTTTATGCAAGCTCAGAGTCCACAGGGGCCCTTGAGGCCTGGTGTACCCCAACAGTGAGTGTGAGCGAGAGAGTGTGTGGGCTTGCTTGGCCCATGAAGGTCCGTCTGTCTGCTGAAAAAGGTGTGTGCTCTACTGCTTATGCGTTCATGGCAGTACGCTGTCCTTGAAGTCAATACATAAATGTAAATGGTCTGAGTTAGGCTCCACAGTGTTTTTATGGGCTTCTTATATGGTTTTCAATATACTGTTAATCCTCACTTGCTGAATCCTACCATCAAAGCCCAGAGATGTAGAGCACCGTAGACACAGAAAAAAAACTGAGCCATTGTGCCCTCTACTCAGAGTGGCAATTCTTCGAGGACCCCCCACCCTGCCCAGGGTGGCTTCTGATTTTCTCCTTAACATTGACATATATCCCTGTATTCACCAAAGAGAGACAAAAATTATTGCTGAAATAAAGCGTACTCATTTTCCACTAGAACTTGAATTGTATCTGTATTAGTATTCACTCGTTCATTCATTGATCTCTTTGCTGTGGGATTCATGTTTGCTGTTTTGACTCTAACAGGCTAGAAAGCACCTAGCAGGGTACAGAAACACCAGCAGCTTCCTCTCGTTTTGTCTTCTCAATCAGATCTTTATCTGTAAACTAAAAATCCCTACCTGGCTTATTTGAAATGAGTCCTTAGTGACTGATGCTTACTGAGAAAACCCCTCTTTGTGGGTGATACAGGCTGTATCTGGCTCTGTCCTCCCAGCCTGAGAATTACATACAATAAAAAAAGGAAGAAAAAACATCCTATCCTGAAAATAAAGTCACACAGGTGTTGTTAGATGGGGTAGAAATGCGTTTCCCCGGGATTTCTCCTGTCTCTTCACCCACAGAACAATGGGATTTGACCTGCCCAGGATCTTAACAATACATTCTCAAAAGGGACAGTAATGAGGGCCAGCCAGGCATGGTGGCTCACGCCTGTAATCCCAGCACTTTGGGAAGCCAAGGCAGGAGGATCACTTGAGACCAGGAGTTTGAGACCAGCCTGGCCAACATATGAAACTCCGTCTCTACAAAAAATACAAAAATTAGCCAGGCGTGGTGGCACATGCCTGTAATCCCAGGTACTTGGGAGGAGGCTGAGGCAGGAGAAACTCTTGATCCTGGGAGGCGGAGGTGGCAGTGAGCTGAAATGACACCACTGCACTCCAGCCTGGGCAACACAGCAAGACTCCGTAAAAAAAAAAAAAAAAAAAGACAATAATGAGAACAAACCAACCAGAAAAAGGTGGGAAATAACAGCTGAGATTTTTATCAGGGTATCTCTGTGTTGCCTTTTGACCATATTAAAAAGACTAGAGACATAGAAATATGATGAGCAGGTGCCTGTGTTCTTCCAGGCGGTGATACCTAGAAAGTGTTACAAGGAGGTCCCAGAACCCCAGAGCACCCTCATCGAAGTGAAGTGAACTAAAAACAGTTCCATCTCCATATCCACATTCCTATCTGTCTATCTTAACCATCATTTAAGACCATGAGGCCTATTTTTTACATCAAATAATATCGTTGAGAGTCAAGGTCAGAGACAATTGTTTCTCTTCAGAGGTGAATATTTGTAAAGAGTATCATTCTGTTTTAAATATGAAATGATCAAGAAGCTTTAAAGTACAGGAAAGAAGAGTTTTTTTTTTGTTTTGTTTTTTGTTTTTTTTCCATCAGTTTCTGCAATTTGACTTTCAGTAAACTGGATGCTGTCAAGTTTTCTGAGGTATTTGCATTTCTGGCTGTGTGTACGAATGACCACCAGAGGGCAGTATGAGCTCTAGATATTTTCCTTACTCATAAATCTGAATTTTTTTATTTGAAATGATTTCATAGTTGAATGTAGAACATAGGGGGATAAATCAGGACACAATATGCCTTGTAATTTGATCCTTTTTATAAGAGTCCCTCAGATAACCCCCTCGCTGATGTCAATTTCTCTCAAGATCCCAAATTCATCTCCCTTTCTTGGGAAAGGACCTTGTTAAAATAGACAAGCTTTTTAATCTAATATGTGACATATAATGTCTGCTAATAGGCATTTATTTCATGGTGCTGTCTCAGTTTAGCTTACAAAAAGCCATTAGAATTTGAAACATTGCATGTGGCCTGATGACAAGTTAGAGTAACTGAGAAGGAATCTGCAAACAGGTTGTCTAAAGATGGTGCTGACTGAACATGAAGCTTCCCTCGGGGGTCCAGCAGTGCAATGAGATATTAAACCCCCCAATCAGAGATTCAAACGGCAAAATCTCAAAAGTCATTTGATTCAGAGCCTCATCCCCATCATTTGCAGATTCTGGCTGTTAATTTTAATATATAATGGTTTGAATGATCAAACAATCTATTATAAGCAATGAGAGTCCAAAGATGTGAGACAACCCTTTTAAGGTCCCAGGAAGGAAACAGCCAAGCTTCATTTCCTCCCTGATGCTCCGGTCTACATAAAAGCAGTCTGTAAAAATTTTACATCCAGACTGCTTTTACTATATACACATTAAATAAGCATTATGATGTAGACATTGTCTATTTCACAATGCTAATCTCATTTACAGAGCTTAGAAATGTAAAACTAGGAAGCACAGCCTTCTCATTAATGAAAACTAAGTCAGAAGGCATAGAATATCTCTGAGCTGTGATTCACATTGGTTATTCCAGCTTCAGATGATAATATTATTCAGTTCCTATACATAGTAGGTGCTCAATAAATGTTGCTTAGTGAACCAATGAGAATACACCACTACTCTTCTTACCCAGAAGACCTGGGGAATTAAACTCTCCACAGTGTAGACCACAACTTAGAATTAAACAAGTCTTCTGGGAGGCAAAGTAGCTCACCAGGTCCAGACAGCTTCCCACCCCAGGCAACAAGTGTGTGTTTGCCTCCCAACCGGCCGCAGACTGCATCGAATAAAGCCATAGTCAGGCTGAGGGCGAAAGGGGACTTCCGAGGACTAGAAATGTGCAGGAATCTCAAGGAGTGGGAAAGTGGTATAACGTGGAATCCGGAAAGCAGCATCTAAGAATGCTCATGTGTATCTACAATGATACTCATCACAGTGTTCATTCTTCCTCTCTCGCACGAAACAGGGACCTCCCGGCTGTATTAAAATGTCATTCCTCCCTCCCAGGACCCTCCCTATTTCATGTCACTGTAGCATATAGTGACACTACTAGACAGCAGTTTGCTTTCAAAATCCCCCTTTTCTTAGCTTCCGTTATCTTGTTTTTTATTCTTTGTTGCTTCTTGTCCCTCTGCTTCCCACCCTTAAATGTAGGCATTTTCCAATATTCTTCCTTTATCACTTTTAATATTCTTCACTATCTCCGTGGATCATTGAATCTGCTCTTATAATTTAACTATCCTCTGAAATTAAAGAGTTCACATTTTTTATTTCTAATCCTGACAATCTTAGAGAACCATCAGTCCTATATTTCCAACTTACCACCATCTGCGTACTCAGGAAGACCTCTCCAGTACTTCACATTCAGTGTGCCCACAAACACATTTATACTTGTCTCTCCCTCTCTTCCTGTGTTCTAGTTTAGCTGATGATCTAACAAAATCTGCTGCTTTCTGACCAGAAGCTCCAAGCTACCTATAGTTCCTCTCCTAATCATTTATTCATTTATACCACAAACAAACATAGAGCACTACTCTTACACCAAGCTCTGAGCCAGGTTCTGAATCACATCACTCAAGAGATGCTGAGTTAGGGGGCATCACAAACAGGCCTGAATCCTCAGTGATTTACAACAACCAACGGTTTTATTGTTGTTTCACGATCATGCTCATTGTGAGTATATGGTAGTCCATGCCGTGTTATCTTCACTCCAGGAAGGACCCAGGCAGGTTTCATGACAAAGAGAAAGAAATCTCTGAGGCTCTGACATAGAGGCATGTAAATGCTCCAGCACAAATCATGGGCCAGAATCTGTCATAAGATTCTGGTCCACGTCTTAACCACAAGGGAACCACGACGTACGCTCCAAACCCATACCCAGAAGTTCTAGGAAAGGCAGGAAACACTGGACAATGTCACCCTTCTGTGTGATGTGACAGAGGACACAGCAGTGATGTGTACAGCACAGTGCAGGAGTGCGGACGGGGAGTCACTCAAACACAGGGCCGGAGACGGTTGCTTGGAACACATAACTAGTCCTGGCTTGCAGGAAGAGAAGAATCTTACCTGATGAATCAGAGGCAGGAAGGGGTAATATGATCAGAGGAAATAAATGAGCAAAGTGACATCATGTCACAAGAGCCCTCTGCAATGTCTTGTTTGTTTGTTTGTGTGTTTGTGTGTTTGTTTGAGACGGAGTTTCACTCTGTTGCCAGGCTGAAGTGCAGTGGCGTAATCTTGGCTCTCTGCAACCTCTGCCTCCCAGGTTCAAACGATTCTCCTGCCTCAACCTCCTGAGTAGCTGGTATTACAGGCACCCACCACCACGCCAGGCTAATTTTTGTGGTTTTAGTGGAGACGGGGTTTCACCATGTTGGCCGGGCTGGTCTCGAACTCCTGACCTCAGGTGATGCACCCGCCTCTGCCTCCCAATGCAAGGTCTTCTTAATCTCCTTTCCTTTCACATCCACTGCCCTTGCCTTGCTTCAGGTCCTCCCCCGGGGAACCAAAACCGAGTCAGAAGCCTTCCCACTGCCAGGCTCAACTCCCAGTCCGCTGTCCCCATCCCTGTCACAATTCGTTTTTCCAATTCTGAATCTGAGCATGTTATTCCTTTGTGCAAATTTCTTGGATGACTTCTCATTTTTTACCTAAAGACATCGAAAATTCGCAATATGACCTAGATAGAGTTCCACAGTCCAGCTGCAGCTCCTGTCTAGTTTCATATTCTACTAACCTTCTTCCATCCGGTATCTAAGTAATACCATGTCTCATATGTGTCTGCATTTGTGTACGTGTGTGTGTGTCTGTGTGTGTGTGTGTGTGTGTGTGTGTGTTGGATTCTCCTTGCCTTTTCCATCTCATCCTCTTTGGTAAAAATGTTTATTGTTTAAAGCTGAACTTAAATGCTATATTTTTATTTCACCATTTCTTAGCACTGGCTACATGTTAGGCACTGGGTGCCAAAAGCTTTATACCTATGGTTTTTGAACTTGCTCTATGGTGACCCGAAATAGAAAATATAAGTTATAATCACACTACGAAAGTACACGCACACCACAAACTTGCATTTACTACACGTGATGCCCTCTGATATTTTCTGTTCCATTTGATTTTTTTTCTATTCTGTTTCATTTTGTTTTTAAAGTGGTTGTCATGTTCCACTAAATTCCTCCTGTGACTCACATTTTTAAAAATACTGTTTTGCATCAGTTAATTCTGGTGACTATCTTACACAGGAAGCGTTGTGATTGTTATCTTCATTTACTGATACTGAAATGAAGACTGAACAATCTGGCCAGAGCCACGCAGGTTAGCAAAGGAAGACGGGACCTGCAACCCACAGGGGGCTGAGTTCAGAGTCCCAGCTCTTTGTCCTGATGCTTACCTGCCTTCCCTGGGATGTCAGCTCCATCCTGCCCCAGCGTTCCCAGCACTGACTTTCAACCTCACTTTGACATAACCACAATCTCTCGTGTTGTTGTTAGACATGAGCATAAGCTGGCAAACCTGTTACTATGCTGAAACAGTGGATGCTCCTCAAATGTGTGTTGAATTAAATTTTATAGATTATGACTGTGAGTCTTCTAAAAGAGGTTAAATTGTGTAATGAAGCTGTAGCTTAATAAGGCAAGAAATTGTGTTATGTACTTTGGGATGCTTTGTATCCCAGAAGGATTTGGATCGAGTGCTGTGCTTTTAAATCACTTACATAGAAATCATTCTTCCATCATTTTATTTAAATGACTTAAGGGTGAATCTTTTTTTTTTTTTTTTTTTTTTTTGAGACAGAGTCTCACTCTGTTCCCTAGGCTGGAGTGCAGTGGCGCGATTTTGGCTCACTGCAAGCTCTGCCTACCGGGTTCACGCCATTCTCCTGCCTCAGCCTCCCGAGTAGCTGGGATTACAGGCGCACACGGCCACACCCAGCTAACTTTTTGTATTTTTAGTAGAGACGGAGTTTCACCATGTTAGCCAGGATGGTCTCAATCTCCTGACCTCGTGATCCGCCCGCCTCGGCCTCCCAAAGTGCTGGGATTACAGGCGTGAGCCACCGCGCCCAGCTGAATCTCTCTCTCTTTTTTTTTAATAATAGAAAATCTGAAAATTATGGAGATACCACAAGTTAACTTAAAAATAGACAAGTGTGTTTCATTTACACACATGTAATGAATCATGTACATGAGACCTTTGTGGAGTACTTCTATGTGACAGGCAGATGCTAGGCTCTGTATGTTCTTGGATCATCCAAACATTATTGAAGCCCCAGCATCCTGTCGTGGAATCATATGGCTGGAAAAAGACCTAGAAGGGTTTCTTTGAGGCAAAGCTATATCTAAACATCCCAGACATATGAAAATCAATTCTGGTTTTATAAAATTTCATGAGAAGTCTATTCTTGAAGCTTTCTTGGAAATATCTTTGTATTTCACGGCTGGTTCTAATGGAATGCAGTTCTTTTTTTTTTTTTTTTTTTATTTATTATTATTAAACTTCAAGTTGTAGGGTACATGTGCACAACGTGCAGGTTTGCTACATATGTATACTTGTGCCATGTTCGTGTGCTGCACCCATCAACTCGTCATTTACATCAGGTATAACTCCCAATGCAATCCCTCCCCTCTCCCCCCTCCCCATGATAGGCCCCGGTGTGTGATGTTCCCCTTCCCGAGTCCAAGTGATCTCATTGTTCAGTTCCCACCTACGAGTGAGAACATGCGGTGTTTGGTTTTCTGTTCTTGTGATAGTTTGCTAAGAATGATGGTTTCCAGCTGCATCCATGTCCCTACAAAGGACACAAACTCATCCTTTTTTATGGCTACATAGTATTCCATGGTGTATATGTGCCACATTTTCTTAATCCAATCTGTCACTGATGGACATTTGGGTTGATTCCAAGTCTTTGCTATTGTGAATAGTGCTGCAATAAACATACGTGTGCATGTGTCCTTATAGCAGCATAATTTATAATCCTTTGGGTATATACCCAGTAATGGGATGGCTGGGTCATATGGTACATCTAGTTCTAGATCCTTGAGGAATCGCCATACTGTTTTCCATAATGGTTGAACTAGCTTACAATCCCACCAACAGTGTAAAAGTGTTCCTATTTCTCCACATCCTCTCCAGCACCTGTTGTTTCCTGACTTTTTAATGATCGCCATTCTAACTGGTGTGAGATGGTATCTCATTGTGGTTTTGATTTGCATTTCTCTGATGGCCAGTGATGATGAGCATTTTTTCATGTGTCTGTTGGCTGTATGAATGTCTTCTTGTGAGAAATGTTTGTTCATATCCTTTGCCCACTTTTGGATGGGGTTGTTTGTTTTTTTCTTGTAAATTTGTTTGAGTTCTTTGTAGGTTCTGGATATTAGCCCTTTGTCAGATGAGTAGATTGCAAAAATTTTCTCCCATTCTGTAGGTTGCCTGCTCACTCTGATGGTAGTTTCTTTTGCTGTGCAGAAGCTCTTTAGTTTGATGAGATCCCATTTGTCAATTTTGGCTTTTGCTGCCGTTGCTTTTGGTGTTTTAGACATGAAGTCTTTGCCCATGCCTATGTCCTGAATGGTACTACCTAGGTTTTCCTCTAGGATTTTTATGGTATTAGGTCTAACATTTAAGTCTCTAATCCATCTTGAATTAATTTTCGTATAAGGAGTAAGGAAAGGATCCAGTTTCAGCTTTCTACTTATGGCTAGCCAGTTTTCCCAGCACCATTTATTAAATAGGGAATCCTTTCCCCATTTCTTGTTTCTCTCAGGTTTGTCAAAGATCAGATGGCTGTAGATGTGTGGTATTATTTCTGAGGACTCTGTTCTGTTCCATTGGTCTATATCTCTGTTTTGGTACCAGTACCATGCTGTTTTGGTTACTGTACCCCACAGAAATACAAACTACCATCAGAGAATACTATAAACACCTCTACGCAAATAAACTGGAAAATCTAGAAGAAATGGATAATTTCCTGGACACTTACACTCTTCCAAGACTAAGCCAGGAAGAAGTTGAATCCCTGAATAGACCAATAGTAGGCTCTGAAATTGAGGCAATAATTAATAGCCTACCAACCAAAAAAAGTCCAGGACCAGATGGATTCACAGCTGAATTCTACCAGAGGTACAAGGAGGAGCTGGTACCATTCCTTCTGAAACTATTCCAATCAATAGAAAAAGAGGGAATCCTCCCTAACTCATTTTATGAGGCCAACATCATCCTGATACCAAAGCCTGGCAGAGACACAACAAAAAAAGAGAATTTTAGACCAATATCCCTGATGAACATCGATGCAAAAATCCTCAATAAAATACTGGCAAACCGGATTCAGCAGCACATCAAAAAACTTATCCACCATGATCAAGTGGGCTTCATCCCTGGGATGCAAGGCTGGTTCAACATTCGCAAATCAATAAACATAATCCAGCATATAAACAGAACCAAAGACAAGAACCACATGATTATCTCAATAGATGCAGAAAAGGCTTTTGACAAAATTCAACAGCCCTTCATGCTAAAAACGCTCAATAAATTCGGTATTGATGGAACGTACCTCAAAATCATAAGAGCTATTTATGACAAACCCACAGCCAATATCATACTGAATGGGCAAAAACTGGAAAAATTCCCTTTGAAAACTGGCACAAGACAGGGATGCCCTCTCTCACCACTCCTATTCAACATAGTGTTGGAAGTTCTGGCTAGGGCAATCAGGCAAGAGAAAGAAATCAAGGGGATTCAGTTAGGAATGCAGTTCTTTGCTTTTTAACTTTTATTTTAAGTTCAGGGGTAACATGTGCAGGTTTGTTATAGAGGTAAACTTGTGTCACAGGAGTTTGTTTTACAGATTATTGATCACCCAGGTATTAATCCTAATATCCGTTAGTTGTTTTTCCTGATCCTTCCCCTCCTCTCACCCTCCACCCTCCAAAAGGTGTGTGTTGTGTGTTATTCCCCTCTATGTGTCCATACGTTCTCATAATTTAGCTATCACATACAAGTGAGAACATGTGGTATTCGTTTTTCTATTTCTGTGTTAGTTTGCTAAGAATAATGGCATCCAGCTCCATCCATCTCTGCAAAGGACATGATCTTGTTCTTTTTCATGATTGCATAGTATTCTATGGTATATATTTATCACATTTTCTTTATCTAGTCTATCATTGATGGACATTTAGATTGATTTCACATCTTTGCTATCGTGAATAGTGCTGCAATTAATGTATGTGTGCATGTGTCTTTATAACATAATGATTTATATTCCTTCGGGTATATACCCAGTAATGGCATTGCCAGGTCAAATAGTATTTCTGTCTTTAGGTCTTTGAGCAGAGTTGCCACACTGTCTTTCACAATGGCTGAACTAATTTATACACCCATCCACAGTGTATAAGCACCCCTTTTTCTCCACAACCTCACCAGCATCTGTTATTTTTTGACTTTTTAATAATAGTCATTTTGACTGGTGTGAGATGGTATCTCATCGTGGTTTTGATTTGCATTTCTCTAATGATCAGTGATGTTGAGCTTTTCCTATGCTTGTTGGCTGCATGTATGTTCTCTTTTGAATCTGTTCGTGCCCTCTGCCCACGTTTTGTGGGATTGTTTTTTCCTTGTAAATTTGTTTAAGTTTCTTATAAAGGTGGAACACTAGACCTTTGTCAGATGCATAGTTTGCAAAAATTTTCTCCCATTCTGTCAGCTGTTTACTCTGTTGATAATTTATTTTGCTGCACAGAAGTTCTTTCATTTACTTGATCCCATTTGTCCATTTTTGTTGTGGTTGCAAATTGCTTTTGGTGTCTTCATCATGAAATCTTTGCCCATGCCTATGTCCTGAATAGTAGTATCACCTAGGCTGTCTTTCAGGGTGTTTATAGCTTTAGGTTTTACATTTACATTTTTAAATCCATCTTGAGTTGATTTTTGTATACGGTGTAAGGAAGGGGTCCAGTTTCAATCTTCTGCATATGGCTAGCTAGTTATCCCAGCACCATTTATTGAATAGGGAATCCTTTCCCCATTGCTTGTTTTTGTCAGGTTTGTTGAAGATTAGATAGTTGTAGATGTGCAGTCTTATTTCTGGGTTCTTTATTCTGTTCCATTGGTCTATGTGTCTGTTCTTGTACCAGAACTATGCCATTTTGGTTACTGTAGCCCTGTAGTATAGTTTGAAGTCCGGTAGCATGATGCATCTAGCTTTGTTCTGTTTGCTTAGGATTGCCTTGGATATTTGGGCTCTTTTTGGTTCCAACTGAATTTTAAAATAGTTTGTGAAGAATGTTCATGGTAGTTTAATGAGAATAGCATTGAATCTATAAATTGCTTTGGGTAGTATAGCCATTTTAAGATATTGATTTTTCCTATTCATGAGCATGAAATGTTTTTCCATTTGTTTGTGTCATCTCTGATTTATTTGAGCAATAGTTTGTAGTTCTCCTTATAGAGATCTCTCACCATCCTAGTTAGCTGCATTCCCAGGTATTTCATTCTTTTTGTGGTAATTGTGAATGGGAGTTTATTCCTGATTGGGCTCTCAGCTTGACTGTTGTTGGAGGACAGGAATGCTAGTGATTTTTGCACTATCCTGAGACTTTACTGAAGTTGTTTATCAGCTTAAGAAGCTTTTGGACTGAGATGGTGGGGTTTTCTAGATATAGAATCATGCCATCTACAAATAGGGATAATTTGACTTCCTCTCTTCCTGTTTGAATGCACTTTTATTTCTTCTCTTGCCTGATTGCCCTGGCCAGAACTTCCAATACTGTGTTGAGTAGGAGTGGTGAGAGAGGGCATCCTTGTCTTGTGCCAGTTTTCAAGGGGAGTGCTTCCAGCTTTTGCCCATTCAGTATGATGTTGGCTGTGGGTTTGTCATATATGGGTCATATTATTTCGAGGTATGTTCCTTCAATAACTAGTTTATTGAGAGTTTTTAACTCGAATGGATGTTGGATTTTATCAAGAGCCTTTTCTGCATCTATTTGAGATAAACACATTGGTTCAAAATAAAGGGATGGAGGAAAATCCTGTAAGTAAATCAAAAACAGAAAAAAGCAGGGGTTGCAATCCTAGTTTCTGACAAAACAGACTTTCAACCAACAAAGAACAAAAAAGACAAAGATCTAACTGTCCTAAATGTACATAATCCTGTATTTTATGTAATGGTAAAGGGTTCAATTCAAGAAGATTTAGCTGTCCTAAATATATATTCACCCAACACAGGAGCACTCAGATTCATAAAGCAAGTTCTTAGAGACCATCAAAGAGGCTTAGACTCCCACCCAGTAACAGTGGGAGACTTTAACACCCTACGGACAATATTAGACAGATCATTGAGACAAGAAATTAACGAAGATATTCAGGACTTGAGCTCAGGTCCTGAATTAGATGGATCTGATAAATATCTACAGAACTCAAATGGATCTGAAAGATATCTACAGAACTCTCCACCCCTAAACAACAGAATATGCATTCTTCTCATTGCTACATGGCACTTACTGTAAAATTTACCCTATCAATCAGAAGTAAAACACTCCTCAGCAAATGCCAAAGAACTGAAGTCAGAACAGTCTCTCAGACCACAGCACAAATTCAAAATCAAGACTAAGAAATTCACTTAAAACTCTACAAATTACATGGAAATTGAATGACCTGCTCCTGAATGACTTTGGGGATTAATAATGACATTAAGACAGAAATCAAGAAGTTCTTTGAAACTAATAAGAACAAGGATACAATGTACCAGAATCTCTGAGACACTGCTAAAGCGGTGTTAAGAGAGAAATTTATAGCACTAATTGCCCATGTCAAAAAGTTAGAAAGGTCTCAAGTTAACAACCTAGCATCACAACTAAAAGAACTAGAGAACCAAGAACAAACAAATCCCAAAGCTAGCAAAAGATAAGAAATAACCAAAATCAGAGCTGAACTGAAAGAGATAGAGACATGAAAAACCATTTAAAGGATCAACAAATCCAGGAACTTGTTTTTTGAAAAAAATAAAATAAAATAGATAGGCTAATAAAATAGCTAGACTAATAAGGAAGAAAAGTGAGAAGATTCAAACAAGTACAATCAGAATAAATAAGGGGGATATTACCATTGGCCTCACAGAAATACAAACAACCATCAGAGAATATTATGAACACCTCTATGCACATAAACTAGAAAATCTAGAAGAAATGGATAAATTCCTGGACACATACACTTTCCCAAGACTGAAATAGGAAGAAATTGAATCCCTGAACAGACCAGTAATGAATTATGAAATTGAGGCAGGAATAAGTACCCTACCAAACAATAAAAGTCCAGGACTAGATGGATTCATGGCTGAATTCTACCAGATGTACAAAGAAGAGCTGGTACCATTCCTATTGAAACTATTCCAAAAAAAAAAATGAGGATGGGGGGACTCCTCCCTAACTCATTTTATGAGGCCAGCATCATTCTGATACCCAAATCTGGCAGAGATATGACAAAAAAGAAAACTTCAGGTGAATATCCTTGATGAACATCAGTGCAAAAATCCTCAACAAAATACTGAAAAACTGAATCCAGCAGTACATCAAAAAGCTTATTGATATGGTTTGGCTGTGTCCCCACTCAAATCTCTTCTTGAATTGTAGCTCACATTTTCTCCATGTGTCATGGGAAAGACCAGTGGAAGGTAATTGAATCATGGGGGCGGATTTTCCTGTGCTGTTCTCATGATAGTGAATAAGTCTCATGAGTTCTGATGGTTTTGTAAAGAGCAGTTCCCCTGCACATGCTCTCTTGTCTGCCACCATGTAAGACATGCCTTTACTCCTCCTTCGCCTTCTGCCATGATTGTAAAGCCTCCCCAGCCATGGGGAACTGTGAGTCCATTAAACTTCTTTTTCGTAATAAATTACACAGTCTCTGATATTTCTTCATAGCAGTATGAAAATGGGCTAATAACACTTATCCACCTTGATCAAGTAGGCTTTATTCCCAAGATGCAAGGTTGGTTCAACATATGCAATCAATGTGATTCATCACATAAACAGAAGTAAAGACAAAAACTACATGATTATCTCAATAGATATGGAATGTGTTTCTAAATCTTCTCAGTGTTTTGTGCAGCAATTTTTGCCTATTTGTTTGATGTCTATTCTTTAAGAAAGTGGAAGGGAAGTCTATGTTGTTTTTTATAAGTTTATTCTTTAATAGTGGTCTTTTTTCCCTGTTATCCTATTCACAGAGTATTAGTCTGGTCTCACACTGCTAATAAAGACATATTCAGGATTGAGTGACTTATAAAGGAAAGAGGTTTAATTGACTCACAGTTCAGCATGGCTGGGGAGGCCTCAAGAAACTTACAATCATGGTGGAAGGGGAAGCAAACTTCTTCACATGGCAGCAGCAAGAGGAAGTGCAGAATGAAGGGAGGAAACGCCCCTTATAAAGCCAGGTCTCATGAGAACTCACTCACTATCACAAGAATAGCATGAGGGTAACCACCCCCATGATTCAGTTACCTCTCACTGGGTCCCTCCCACAGCACATGGGGATTATGGGAACTGCAATTCAAGATGAGATTTGGGTGGGGACACAGCCAACCCATATCACACAGTGACCCAGCCAGTAACTACTCAATCTTTCTGTTGAAGCTATATTTCAGTTTTCTCCTCATATTGTTCTCAGTGGTCATTGGTCTGCTAGGCATTATGTAAAGCCATTCAATTGCTATAACTGGTAAAATGCAGATGGCCTATACTCAAGGTAGGAATCTTGGCCTTTAAAATTCTGAGCCCAATCGTGTAATTTATAGAGCGAAGGAAAATATAAGCATATATTCCACTAAAATTTTCATACGGAAAGAGGCCCTGGAAATCTCTTTTGAAGCTCAGTCTCAGAAGACTGCCTGCCCGATTTGTCAGATAGCCTGTCACTAAGCATTCTGACTTTGAGGTAGCATTCATTCAGACTAGGTAGCCTAGTGTATGTCACCCTGAATGTACTTCCCCGTTGCTGCGTAGAGCTTTCTGATTATCCACAGGCTAAAATGCTCTTTAAAAAACTTGACTTTGTTTAAGTAGTTTTAGGTTCACAGAAAAATTGAGAAGAACGTACAGAGATTTTCCAAATACCCCTGCCCCTACTGCACAGCCTCCTCCGCTATCAACATCCCCCAACAAAGTGGTACATTTATAACGATGGTGGAACCTACATTGACACGTCATCATTAGCCAGTGTTCATAGTTTATATAAGACTTACTCTTGGGGTTGTACATGCTATAGGTTTGGACAAATGTTCGATTACATGGATCCACCATTAGAGCATCATGCAGAAGTTTCACTTCCCTAAAGTCCCTCTGTGCTCCACGTATTCATCCCCTCACCCTCTTAACCTCTGATCTTTTTACTGTCTCCAAAGTTTTGCTGAAATGCCCTTTTTATCAATCAGCTTTTGGAGCTTTTGGAAGATTCCAGCTCTGAAAACATCTCACCTTTTTGACTTGGCCCGACACAAACATTTTGTACGATTTAAGGAAATAAATTGGTTTTAAATCATTTTTCAATTAACACTAGTGGAAACAGCTATTTTTTCAATATTGTAAATTCTGCATATATTATTTTTATTACTAAGAATTGTGTTTCTCATTAACTTCTTTCTTGTATGTGAGAAACCATATGATAACAAACTAGTATTTTTGTACAGAATTGTTGAATAGGTATAACAGCAATCAAGTTAAATTAATAATGCACCTTTGACAGACAGATAATTTTCGTGGCAAGTGGTATGACAACGAAAAGGGTATGGGGCAAAATTGTAGCAAAGGAAGATTGTATTGGTTAGAAAGAGCCTGTTAACGTAAGTATCCGTAATGCCAGTCGGGCTAATTGGGTGGTGCTTCTAATTCTAAACAATTACATCAGGAAACTAGTTTTTCTCATGCTTTCTCTGGGTAACAACTTTAATATAGTTGCAAAACATTATAGCAATAACTTTTATATTTTGGAAGGCCAAAAAATAAAATATTTTATATTTGAAAGGCTTTTTAAAAGTAGCCAATAGTCTATGTATATAGTTATATATATATATATATATATAGTCATACATATAATGGTATCTATAGTAAGCTCAGTAAAAGGCAGAGGAAACTACCAGAATTGCCTGACTGTTATCCCGTTTCTACCCATGTTGGCCCCTCAACCTGTGCCTTTAGGAAGATCTTTCTGCTGTGACATCTTTTATAGATGGGAACTGTGAAATAAAATGGAAATTAGATCAAAATATATTATACGTAAGATTTGTAAAAATCTTAAATTAATCCAGTGAACTGCTTATGCTTAATGGAATCCAGACCATTTCTCTGCCACTAAACAGAAAGATGTTAAGCATTCTGAAAGTGCCTTACCCTATAAGTAAAAGAGCTGTCAATTTTGTTTATTGCCTTGGGGGAGTTTTTATTTCACTGCCGTGAACATTCTATCTGTGAAATCACAGCCTTCAAGTTTTTTTAATTGCATGTTAATAATTAGCTATCAGAGCTTTTTAAAACATCGCATTTCCTTGATAGAATTAGTTTTTCATTAAAAAGCTAATTGAAATTTTTTAAAGTAGAATTCCTTTTATATCAGATAGGCTGAATAATTTGACATGAACAGCCTATGGCTCTGTAGTCATTTTATACTCATTATTTTCTATTGTACTCAAATCATTTCTAGGTCATTACTAAATTCACCTAATACAACAAGAATTTGTTCAGTCTATTCCCGTTACTGGTCATTGAGTCCCAACTCTAAGCAATGCTCTGAACCAGGCTCCCTGCAGAGTGAGTAGGGGGATGGGTCAGTAGAGGGAGTAGAAAGGTGGGTCAGGGAGCCTGACCCCCAGGTAGATGCAGTAAGCACATGCAAGACCATAACCCACAGTGGAATAAAGGCAAACACTATGAAAGACAAGGGCAGACTTAGCCACTGATTGAAAGGACTAGAGAAGGCTCTGCAAGGTCTGATGGGTGCAGCTATGAGCTAAATAATGTGAGGGGTTTGGAAATGAATTTGGCAATTCCTGGGTAAACATCTAGTTTTATAGACATGACCAAAGAGTGTTTAAAGTGCCTCACTGTGGTTAATTGTATCTTATATACTGGTGAAAAGCATCTTACACATGAAAAGAAAAATATCACATCGACACCACAAGGCAAAAATAATTGTGGAATGAAGATAGATCTAGAAAACACTGTTCCCAGTCTTTCCGTGGGTTGACCTTGAAGCTGTCGGAGGAAACTAACCTTCTCACAACCCATACACTCTTTTGACTGGAAGGGTAAACTGTGCACGTTTAGTTCCTTAGGAACCCGCAACTCTACCCAGCCGACCTAAAGCAAAAACACACAAAGACAAAACGCTTGAAATGTGAACAATCTGGCTTGGGTGTCACAAGAGTTATCCCATTAACTGTATTTTCCACTATGGATACGGCTTTGGGGAGGCAAACATGTCAGAAGTCTTGTAAAATCTTGCTATAAATATTTTTTAAAACAAATATATGAAGTTTCCATTTATTTTTCATGCATCTTTTAAATATTCATCCATGTCTTCAACTATGACAGGGTTGGTTTTAGAAAGATTCAAATGAGTTTATATCTAAATTTTAGTAGAAATTGGTCAGACTTCTATAGTACCTCATTTTAATCTTCTGTTTCCTGTGAACGTTTCTTACTCCTTGGGGGCGGGAACTTACCTTATAGTCTACACACTGCAACTGAACTCAGTGAATGACCATGAATTAAAGCCCAGTCATTATTTACAAGCCCTTCCTATTACGAGGTATGAAGCTAAGAACTTTTGCCTAGATTTTCTTCCCACAGCCCAAAGGAGAGAACTATAGTCCAGCAAGTTTTTATGTCTGGTCTATGGGGTCCTCTAACTCTTGCCATCATCCCTCATCCACAGACCTCCATACTTTCAATGCAGTGGTGTCTGCCTAGATCCCCCACCACCTCCCACGGTAAATACCATGACCAGCCCACTGTAAGAACAGTATTTGAGATGGTTCACTACATAAACAACATGCATATTTTACATTTTGTGTGTGTGTCGTCAGACCAAATACCCAAACCTTTCCCTAGGAACACTGTGGATTGCCCCTGTTACAAGACATCAGTAGAGCAGGACTCCCCAACCCCCGGGGCACAGACTAGTACTAGGACCTATATTGCATGCTTCTTATGGGAATCCAACTAATGCCTGATGATCTGAGGTGGAACAATTTCATCCTGAGACCATCCCATCCTACCGTGTCCAACCATCTGTGAAAAAAAACTGTCTTCCTTGAAACCTGTCCCTGATGCCAAAAATGCCGGGGACCGCTGAGCCAGAGACAGCCCTGTTCTCATGCCACCACGTTATCTGGTGGACCAAGAAATCAGTAACTTGGCAGCCACTTAGGGCCATTTCAATTGAGACGTGATTAATTAATAATAAATGTTAGGTTGCTTCTCAACTTGGAGAGAGCCTACATGTTTAAACACATTTTAGATGAGGAATAACAGGCTTTTTTCTCAGCTGGCCAACAGGAATTTATGACAGATGCAGAATAATTGGCAACCCCAGTCCACAAATATCCCATCCACTTCCTCAAGCTGGGCATGGACAGAGCAGGATTAAAAATAAGCCGTGGAACAGAATCCCTGGCATTCTGGTTCAGGGCTATGGGGGATGGGATCCCTCAAGTCCGTGCCCGGCCGCACCTGCGTAATGTTGGCTGTTTCTGTATTTCCACAGGTCACAAAGGAACTCTTACATCTTCTCTTCAAACAAATGGTTAGCACAATTATTGTAGTCCACTCAAAATTAATTCATACTTTAGGTTCAAAATTAATTCTTACTTTAGGCATAATAAAATCTAGGATGACTGGTACGTCTGTCTTAACTCTAAAGAAGATGAGATTGGAGAGTTCAAAGTCTACCTGAAGAAAAGGAAATACTTAAATATTAAGAAAAGTGTCTTTGTTGCTTCCCCACAGATTTCTCCTTTTGCCACATTTGGTTCATTAATCTCTAAGAAACTCCATTGTGAGTTTGCCCTTCTTTATACCATAGTGTTTATCTGTCATCCTTGATGGCGAAGCTTTGCTTTGTTCCTTTAAAAAAAAAAAAAAGATTCAGAGTCTCTGAAATAGTAACCCAGCTGATACATCAGGAGAAATCTGGAAATCAAAGTGATCCCTTCTCATTGAACATTCTCTGTATTTGGAAGAGAGTGCTACATAATAAAATATGCATGTAGAAAGTAGCAAGTCAGTTTACACACTATTGGATTGTTGTGTTGGAAAATCTGGTATCCAATAAAAAGAAAATTAATGAAATGTAAATATAGTCCATGCTATCCTAACTTACTAAAATATGGAGGGAAATGCATAAAAAATAAATAGAAACTTCATATATTTGTTTTAAAAAATATAAAATAAGGACATGACATTTATCATCCCTTCTTCTCAGAACAAGCATTTTTGGCTGAGTATTAAGAAAAAGGATTTAATCAACTAGATTGGCTCTACTACACTAAGAGAACTTCTGGTTATTTTCTTCCCATTTTGCTCTTTTTTTTCTTTTTTCTCCTACCTCCTCTTAAAATGGTTAACAATGGTTGAGTTACGCACCATCCATAGCTAAGGATTCTGTTTATAATAAATACTACATAATTTACACTGCATCCCTCTGTTGGAGGCATCTCATGCCTATGGGTCTCTCTCTCAAGACATCCAGGCTTGCTCTGTCCTCTAGGGTCCACCAGTAGGCATCCTTACCCCAGTTCACTCTAGGAGGCGTGGCCAGTCTGGCCCAGCCTCCTCTCCTGTTGTGAGCAGGGCTAACCTCTGCCACTGTGGCTTGCCATTAACCTTCTCAGGGGTGACTCACTTACCAAGCTCTGTGTCCTTCAGACTCCAGGTTCTCTGAGAGATTCCCTAGAGCTCGAAGCCCTCTTCCACCTGTAAGAGGGAATGCTCACAGACCTCTCTCAACAGAAAATCCTTATTCCTGCCCCAGCCTCTTTTGGAGCCTGGAAATGGGTGATTGACAAAACATCAGAACCAGCAAGTCCTGCCCAGGTGGCCTCACAGCTCTTGTTAGGAAAGAAGGTACTGGCATCTTTAGGAACATTCTCACACTTTAAGATCATTGCTAGAACTTCCAGAGAATAGGAAGAGTCAACTTTAATATCCAGTTACATATATTCCAAAGAAAAATAAATCAACTCTAATGGCTTAAATTGTTCAGTTATCAATTTTCTGCTTGCCCTGCTACTAAGACCAGGAAAATGGTGCCTAATTATGGCAGTCCTCAGAGGAATACACTGTGGCATCAAAGGGTGGTGACATCAGTGCAACTAACTTGCCCAGATAACCAATAGGAGCCACTAACAGCTTGACTTTATTCTTTTTCACCCTAACCTACAGAGAAATGAAGGAAGTTTCTATTAATATACCTTTTTTTACTTCAATTCTTGATTAGTCTTCTATATAAATGATGAAACAAATCTTGTTGCATAAGAAACCATATTTTATTGTGGATTTTAGCCACGCATTATGTTACAGGCAAAAATTAAAATGTGTGTTTTGGAGGTAATCAAGAACAAATTTTACTTTGTCAACAGGATAAAGTATGGAGTTTCAACTAAAAGCTATGTTGTCTATATAGAAAAAGATCTTTATTTTATAAATATATCTTAATGCTTTCCTGATGCTTAATGTTCAGTAGAGCAATGGTTATAATTTGCACATCATTAAGCTTTGTAAAATTAATTTGGCAATGACATAGCCTTGGAGAATCATACAGTGCAAGTGCATGCAGTCTCAGGATTGTCTCTGGTTTATCAGGAAACAGGCCAAATTCCCCCTGAACTCCTAGAGGGACTAATTTTCCCATAATACTCTAAGACATGACTGGAGTGTTGTAGTGGGAGGAGGGTGGAGTTGAGGTGTAAATGAGTGCATACACATGCACATGCATGCTAGATTATAGGCATGTGTCTAAGGAATCCATGCAAGAGTCTCTCCAAATCATCTGACACTGTGTACCCACAAATTAAAATTTTGACAATAAGTAATTATCTGACATTATGTTTTGTTGAGGAAGCATGAGATTGTATGACAATTAAGAGATATAGTGAAGATTTAAATCCCCTGTTTAACTGCATAGCTGGTATTGTAACTTATGCAGCCTGCGGAGGCATGTAAGGTTTATTGAAAAGCCAGCAAGGGTAAAAGTAAGCCCTTCTTGTTTTGGTCACTTATAATTGACAGCATAAAGTGTGAGGAAACAGCACCAGACTTGGGACCAGAGGCCCTGAGCTGGAACCATTGTTTTGCACTTGTCTGGCCTTGTGACATCAGTGAGTCACTTGCTTTCTCTGAACCTCAGTTTCCTGATCTATAAAATGGATCCAGCTCTACCTACTCCACATGGCTTTTTAAGGAAAAAATCTGACCTATCTAGGTCTATGTCTCCTTGAAGTTCCATTAGTTTTGTTTCATGTAATAATAAATCCTAAACATTTTTTCACCTAATAACCAAGCTTCATATCTTTGAATAATAGGTGAATATTAGATGAATAAATGTTTAGAATTGTTATGTTCTCTTGATGAACTGACCCCTGTTCTCATTATGAAATTTCTCTCTTTCTTACTGGTAATATCCTTTGCTCTTAAATCTATTTTATCTCTTATTACTATAGCCACTCCGTATTTCTTTCGGTTGGTGTTATCATAGGATATCACTTCCGTTCCTTTATTTTTAACCTATTTGTGTTTTATATTTCAAGCATGTTTCTTGTAAGCAGCATATAGTTGGATATTGCTTTTCTATCAGGTCTGACAATCTTTGCCTTTATATATTTAGATCATTTGCACTTAAAATTATTATTAATATGTTTATGTTTAAATCCGTGGTAGTACTATTTGAGTTCTGCTGCTGTTGTGCTACTTGTTGCCCTTGTCACTCTTTTTCTGACTCCTTTGGATTTCTTTTTGTAATTCCATTTTATTTATCTTATTAGTTCATTAGCTTTATTTTATGCTATATTTGGTAATTTCAGCAATTTCCTTAGGATTCACAGCATATGCTTTTAACATTGTAGTGTACTTTCAAGTGGTATTACACACTTTGCATATAGTATAAGAAACTTATAATCATATACTTCCATTTTGTCCTCCCAACCTTTGTGCTATTGTTAAACATTTTACTTTTATTTATATTATATATACACATTACATTGGTATTGTTTTTAACTATCAACCATATTTTAATAATATTTAAATAAGAAAGATCATATATATTTATCTATATAATTACCTCTTTTTTCTACTTATTTGTGTATATTTATGTCTCTATCTGATATTATTTTCCTTCTGCTAGAAGGACTTTCTTTAACATTTCTTGTAATATAGGTCTACTGGTGATTAATTCTTTCAGCTTCTTATGTATCTGAAAAAAGTCTTTATTCAATTTCATTTTGAAATATATTCGTTGAATATAGAATTCTAGGTTGATTTTTTTCCTTTAGTACTTGAAAGAAATCATTCCACTGTCTTCTTACCTCGATTGTTTTTCAAATGAAATTGGCTGCCATGCTTATCTTTGTTCCCCTTTATATAACATGTACTTTCTCTGGCTACTTTTAAGATTTTCTCTCTAGCACTGAAACTAAAACTCTTGAGTAGTTTGATTATGATGCTCCTGGGTATAGTTGTTTTTTTTTTTTTAATATTCTTGTGGTTAGAATTCACTGAGTATCTTGGCTCTATGGGCTACAGTTTTCATCAAATTTGGAAATTTTTCAACCACAATTTTTTACAACCTTTTTTTGGTCCCGTCTCTCTCGCCTCGTTTAGTGACTTCACTGCATGTATGTTAAGCATCCTGATATTTTTCCATAGCTCACTAATGCCCTGTTAACTTTTTTATTCTGTTTTCTATGTGTTATTTATTAATATGTCTTTGTGAGTCTCAAGTATCTGAGACAGGTCTCAGTCAATTTAGGGAGTCTATTTTGCCAAAGTAAGGATGTGTGCCCATGACACAGCCTTAGGAGGTCCTGATAATATGTGCCCAAGGTGGTCCGGGGACAGCTTGGTTTTATACATTTTAGCAAGACATGAGACATCAATCAATTTTTTAACATTGGTTCCATCGGAAAAGGCAGGACAACTTGAAGCAAAGGCAGGACAACTCAAAGTGGGGAGGGGGCGTCTAGGTCCTAGGTAGATGAGAGACAAATGCTTACATTCTTTTGAGTTTCTGATTAGCCTTCCAAAGGAGGCAATCAGATATGCATTTATCTCAGTGAGCAGAGGGATGACTGAATAGAATGGGAGGCAGGTTGGCCCTAAGCAGTTCCCAGCTTGACTTTTCCCTTTAGCTTAGTGATTTGGGGGCCCCAAGATTTATTTTCCTTTCACATCTTTAAGTTCGCTAATCATTTTTTCTGCAATATCTACTCTGCTGCTAATCAAGTTCAATGTATTTTTTATCTCATGCGTTGTGTTTCATTTCAAGTTTAACTTAGGTCTTTTTGTATCATATCTACTTAAATTTTTGAACATATGCAGTTATAATACAGCTATAATACAATTATAACTACTTTATTGCCCTTGTTTGCATAAATCTAATGTCTTTGCCAATTATGGTGAATTTTGATTGATTGATTGATTTCTTCTTTATGAATTATGTTTTCCTGGAAATTTTTATGACAGCTTTATTGAGATGTCAATCACTTTTGAATTCAACAATTCAATGGCTCTTCGTATATTCACAGAGTTATGCAACCCTTACCACTATCTAATTTTAGAACATTTTCATCACCCTGAAAAGAAAATCCACACCCATTAGCAGTCATTCCCAATTTTCCCCTTCCCCTACCCTGCGCCTGACAACCAGTAATCTAATTTATGTTGCCATCAATCTGCCTATTCTGAACATTTTAAATAAAGGGAATCATAATTGTGTGGTTTCTTATAATTGGCTCCTTTCACTTAGCATAATGTTTTCAAGATTTATCCAAGTTATAGCATCTATCAGTACTTCATTCTTTTCTGTTATCTCATAACACTCTGATATGGCTTGGCTCCGTGTCCCTACCCAAATCTCATCTTAAATTTTAGCTCCCATAATTCCCATGTGTTGTGGGAGAGACCCAGTGGGAGATAACTGAATCATGAGGGCAGTTTCCTCTATACCATTCTCGTGGTAGTGAATAAGTCTCAGGAGATACAATGGTTTTACAAGGGGAAACCCCTTTTGCTTGGCCTTATTCTTTCTTGCCTGTCGCCATGTAAGACATGCCTTTCACCTTCTGCTGTGATTGTGAGGCCTCCCCAGCCATGTGGAACTGTGAGTCCATTAAACCTCTTTTTCTTTATAAATCAACTAGTCTTGGGTATGTCTTTATCAGCAGCGTGAAAACAGACTAATACAGACTCCATGGTATCGCTATGACATATTCTGTTTATCCAGTCATCAGTTGACAGATATTTGGGCTATTTGTATGTGAAAATATTTTATTAGGTATTAAACTTTGTGAACTTTACCTTTTGGAGTACTGGATGTTTCAATTTCTATAAATTCTATAAATATTCTTGACCTTTATTCTTGGGTGTAGTTAAGTTACTTGGGAATAATTTGCTCTCTCTAAGTCTTGCTTTTAAGAATAATTAGGAAAGACTAGAGTGGTATTCAGTCTGGGGCTAATTATTTCCCCTTTGTGGCAAGACCCTTATGCACTATACCCAAAGAATGATGAATCTTGATGTTTTCCAACCCAACTGGTGGGAACAGCCACTACTCCCAGCCCTATGTGAGTGTTAGGCACCGTGACCTCCAGTTCTTTCAGGTAGTTCTTTCCCTGGCCTCAGGTAGTTTCCTCACACACATCCATGGCTCTGCTCAGCTGAATACCCAAGTAGGACCCTTTTCAATCTCCAGAGCTTGTCCTTTGTGTGTAGCTCTCTTTCCAGTGCTCTTCCTTGTGAACTCTAGCTTCCTTCAGGCTCTCAGCTCTGCCTCCTCGGCCTGGAAAGGCTCCCGAGTTGAGGAGGCAGAACTCTCTATTTTATCAGAAATAAAATTCACACTGCCCTAAAAATTGCAAAAAATCTGCGATTGTGGGGTTTTCTTCATTTATTTCCCATTGTTCAGAGATCACTGTCATTTATTACCTGATGTGCAATGCCTTTAGAACCATTGTTTTATATGTGGTGTGTGTTCCTCAGTTGTCTCAGGTAGGAGGGTAAATCTGGTTCTTCTTACTCCATCTCAGCCAAATATAGAAGTGCTGTGGCCTGTAATGTAAAGGGATAAATTATTTATTGGTGGCCATCAAAGCTGCTACAGAGAAAAATGTAGATGGTGGCTCAGTTAAACTCACCAGTTATATTTTATATTGCAAAGCCAGCCTTTTAGAGGGGAGTGAGTTGTGAGTTTTGTTTGTTATGATATTTACTATGTTCGTGACCATTCGCTTGGGAAATCCATTTTTACCACATGCTTCTTTGAATGTGGGAACACTTATGTCTCCTTTCACAGGTGATCAGCGAGTTTGAGGCCTCTCCCGACTCGTTTTCCTACAGAATTCCCAACCTGAGTAGGAATCGTCAGTACAGCGTCTGGGTGGTGGCTGTGACTTCAGCTGGAAGAGGCAACAGCAGTGAAATCATCACAGTCGAGCCATTAGCAAAAGGTAGGCAGTGGCAGTAAGGACCTCATTTCCTGTTGTAACTTGACTGTTTTTAAGTCTCCATTGTACCTGAAATAAAACTTACACGTCCCTAAAAATTAAATAAACCAGAATATCACATTTTAGCTCAAGAAACAGGGTTGTGGCTAGCAAGCTCTGAGCTTCTGCCCCGTGAGAAAGGAATTCCATGGAGGTAAACACAGAGCTGAGAATGAGTGGCCTTACGATGGAAGTATCTGAAACTTAGGAAGGGAGACCCCATTCACCCCTTGGAGTAGCTGAAAATCACTACATGGCATTTTCCCAAGGATGTTCTACTTTCACCAAAATCCGGTATCACACTTCTTAATGAGAAATGTCTGTTTTAAAGTCTATGGAATTTGCAAGCTAAAAAATATTTTAAAATTGTTCACTCTCTGTTGATAGAATGCTATAAGCAAAGACTTGAAGTAACAGCAGGAAGTAGGAGTCACCAAAGAATAAAAAGTTCCTGAAAGTAAATATAATATCTTCACATTTTTCTGTTAGACTGGTCCTTAAAATGCACATGCAGGCACAGGGCATTCTTGCCCTTCTGGTAGTCACTACCATCCAGCGTTTCCAAGAACCCCCTAAATTAGCACTCATAATAAGTCAATTTCCTTACAACACAATTCCAGGCCAGCAGGAGTTGCCCCTGATTTGGGGCTACAGAATAGTGGCAACTTATTACTATATGTTGCCACTAATATGTCCTCTGAGAGCCAGAAAGAGAACAATAAACATTCCAAGATTCCAATTTTACCTCCAAGAATTCTCTTGATAATGTGCTTTTCAATGAGATAGTTAAGAAATAGGCAGAATAAAACAGTGAAGGGAAAAAAAAAACTGCAACAAAACACATAGAATTAACAATAATATTTCTTCCTTTCCTTTGTGCTTTCAAAGTTCTATCTCTCGACACAGTCAGAAAGGCCTGGCTAGTGCAGTGGGGTATGACTTACTCAGGGGGGGAAGAGTTAAAAATTCCCATAGAAGCACGTCTTGCCTGGGGAAGTTCAATGTCCTCTAGTCATTTAATAAGTCATTTTGAGTGCCTGTTGCATGTCAGGATCTGTGCTGGGTACACAGAGGATTTGATCAAGGGAGGCTGACTGCTGAAACAAATGTTCCCTAAATCTCAGTGGCTTCACATAATAACATAGTCCAACAGAGATATTTTTGGTCAGGGCTCTCTTGGGTGGCCTATTGCACATGGTGTTTCAGGGATCCAGGCCTCTTCCACCTTATGATTTACAACCCTGGATTTCTCCTCATTTAAAGCTACATTGATGGGGGAAGAAGGGAGTATGGAGGGTTTGATGAGAGGTTTTCATGAGCCAGATATGGAAGTGTATATGTTATTTTTACTAATATCCTATTGTCTAGAATAAAGGGATGGACCCACTAGGGAAAAGAAAGTGGGGTTTGGAGAGCCCAGAGGAGTCTCTTAAGATGATCTAAGAGATGTGTTCACTCCCTGACTCCCTTGATCTTACAGTCTGGTGGGGAACCAGTCAGTGATATGGTTTGGCTGTGTCCCCACCCAAATCTCATCTTGGATTGTAGCTCCCATAATTTCCACGTGTCATGGGAGGGATCCAATGGGAGGTAATTGAGTCATAGGAGCGCGTCTTTCCTGTGCTGTTCTCATGATAGTTAGTAAGTCTCATGAGATCTGATGGTTTTGTAAAGGGGAGATCCCCCACACATGCTCTCTTGCCTGCCGCCACCTAAGATATGCCCTGTGCTCCTCATTTGCCTTCTCCCATAATTGTGAGGCCTCCCCAGTCATGTGGCACTGTGAGTCCATTAAACCTCTTTCCTTTATAAATTACCCAGTCTCAGGCATGCCTTTATTAGCAGCGTGAGAACAGACTAATACAGTTAGTAAACAAAGCATCACAAAAGGATATGCATAAAGACAAACTGCAGTCAGTGCTATAAAGAAATGGCATGAGAGGACCTCACCTGGAGTGTCAGATGGAAGACACACTTGGTCCCTGAGGACAAGCAAAGGCAGTTATGTGAAGAGGGAAGAAGTAAAAGCAGTCAGAAGCTCTGCAGGGAAAGATTTAGCAGGTGGGAAGTCCAGGACACTGGACCCTGCTGGGGCCGGGGAAGGAACAGTGGTCCCAGAGATGCTGGGAAGGAAGGCAGGGACCTGATCATGCTAGGTTTTCAACACTGTGTTAGGGATTTCAGATTTTCCCATAAGAGAGATAAGGAGACAGTGTAGGGTTTTAAGCAAAGGAGGCACATGATCTTTGTGTGTGTGTGTGTGTGTGTCTGTCTGTCTGTCTCTGTGTGTGTGATAAACCTTATTTTTTAAAACAGTTTTAGACTTACAGAAAAATTGTGATGATAGAATACAGAGTTGCCATTTACCTCACACCTAGTTTTCCTCTTTGTAGACATCCTAATTAAATGATGCCTTTATTATGGTTAATGGCAGGTGTGCTTTTTTTTGTTTTGTTTTGTTTTGTTTTTTTAGACAGAGTCTTGCTCTGTCACCAGGCTGGAGTGAAGTGGTGCCATCTCGGCTCACTGCAACCTCTGCCTCCCAGGCTCAAGCGATTCTCCTGCCTCAGCCTCCCAAGTAACTGGGACTACAGGCACGTACCATCACGCCCAGCTAATTGTTGCATTTTTTTCTTTTTAGTAGAGATGGGGTTTCACCATGTTGGCCAGGATGATTCTGATCTCCTGACCTCGTGATCTGCCTGCCTTGGCCTCCCAAAGCACTGGGATTACAAACGTGAGCCACTGCGCCCAGTCAATGGTGGATGTGCTTTTTAAGACCACTCTGATCTCTCTGTCCTGAATGGACTGCAGAGGGGGAAGGGTGAGAAAAGCAGATGCCCAGCAAGGAGGCCAAGGGGTCACCCAGTGAGGCTTGGAGTAGCAGAGTAGCAAAGAGGATTGAGAGGAGAAGCCTAGGGGCCTGGGCTGTGTTGTGGCCACAGAGCAGAGGAGACTCAGTGGCAGAAATGGAAGAGGGTGGAGAGGGAGATAGCAAGAATGAAAACCCAAATTCTTATGTGGGTTATCATAAGTGGAGGCATGATTTATTGATGAAGAAGACCATGGAAGAAGTGGATTTTGAAGCCAGTGAGAGGAGGCACGGGCATTTGGAGGGGTTCCAACATGACGAAGAGCCATTCACTCAGAGGCGTCTATGCACTGAGGTGTGTCCTGGCTCTCGAGAGACATCTGGAAGGAGGCAGAAATTCAGGGGGGTCAGCATCTGGGTATCCCTTACACCTGGGATAGGAATGAGATTGGCTGGGAGATGGAGGAGAAATGAAGGTACAGGATGGCCTCTCAAAGGGAGTGGGAGCAGTTAAAGGAAAAGGGGAAAAGTCAGAGAGGCAAGGGAGCCAGGAGGGTGTTAGGCTGCAGATTCAAAAAAAGTGCTTGCAAAAGGAGGGAGCGGTCAGCTGAGGCTGCTGCTGCTGGAAAGTCAGGTGAAACCAGGCAAAAATGCCCCTCAGTTTGGCCACATGGAGGACCGTGGTGACCTTTCTGTGAGCAGTGTCAGTGAGTGTGGAGGGGCATGCAGAAATGAACCTGAGTCAGGTGAGAAAGTGGGTAGGAGGTGAGGGGCAGGCTGACTGGGCAGAACATTCCTTCAACACACATCACCTGGAAGAAGTGACAACCAACAGAAGAAGCTTGGAGGTGTGGGAGGGTCTCATTCGAGGAAAGGCTCTGGGTTCATGGTTTTTTCGTGAGGCCTGCCATCAGAACATGTTTGTGTGGTAATGGGAAGATCCCAGTAGAGAGGGAGAAAGGAGAAATCAACAATACATAAGAAAGAGCCCATGACCACAGCACTGAGGTTTAGAGGAGGAAATGCCAGTAGGTTCACAGATTTGGTGACTGGAAATGCAGGATTCCTGGATGGTGTCCCTGAAACAGGCAACTTGGGGGGATGGTGGAGGGAAGCCCAGAAGTGTGAGAAGAGGAGGGACAGTAGGAAGCCATCATTGCAGGGAACGGGGAGGACATTTACTAAGGAAACAGTAAGACCGGCAGGAAGTACTGACAGTTCAGTTGAGGTTGGTGATCCTAAATGGTGGTCAATCTCCAAGTACTCTATTCCATGAATTTTTTCTAGAAAGGTTCAACTTTTCATGCTTAAGGGAGGTTGATTCAGGGTTAGGGTTGCTGTAGGTAGGTTTTCTGGAAAGGGGATAAGCTAGGGAGTGCCCCAGGATGGAGCAGATAATCAGTTGGGCAGCCCCCACCCAGAAGCCCAGACACTGGTAAACCATTAAGGTTGAAAGGCCCATCCTAGAGGGGTGGGGATGTCCACAGCAGAGGAGACTGAGACAGGTTATTCTGTACTTGTTTGGAAGTCAAGGCAGACCAGCAGCAGTCTAGCGACAGGTAAGAGGGTCCAAAATTCAGATATAGATTGAAGAAGAGGAGGACCACTGCTTTTATGGAGGGAGTGGCAGAATGGGGCCATGGCACTGGTCCTGGGGGAAGCCCCTCCTAGGAAGGGGTCCAGGACACGAACGAGGCACAGAGAATCTGGCACCATGGCTGAGAACAAACAGGACCCGAATCAGAGGGGACATCAGGTTGCAAAGGGATTCAGTTTCTCATCAGAATCACCTGGGATACTTGTCAAAAGGCAGATGCCCCAAGCACACGAAAGAGCTGTTGAATCCACAAGGCCATGGTGGGAACCTGCATTTTAAACAAAGATTCTAGGGGATTCTCTTAACTGCCCCAGGTCTAGTGTGTTGAGTTGCCCAGTCATGACATTTCTGGCCAGAGACCCTTTAAATTTCAACTGTCTAAAATGGGCATTGAGCTATAGCATTGGAGGTTGTTGGGCTTGAAGACGAAGTAGCTCTAGCTTGTATTTTTAAAATTGCTAATGGAAAAGCATTCTCAAGTTAATTTGAGGGGTTATGCCCAGAATGTTAAAGAACAACAATGGAATAGAATGGAACAGGGTCAAATCAACTAGACTAGACTAAACTAGGGTTAAGAAAGGGTAGAAAACATCATAATGCATCACATATAGTGAAGTCTTTATTCAGGCAACTTTGTTTGCACTCACACAAACATCCCAATGCATGTGTAGCTTCTGGAATTTGATGTAAAACATATTTCTTAAAGTGGCTGACTGTTAAAAAGCCAGAAAGCCGATAACTCTAGCTGAATTTCTCTAGCCACCCCCCTTTTACTGCTGAGGACATTCTCCACTCTCTAAAGAACTGTCTGAAGAGTGTGAAAAAGAAAATGCCAAAAGCTACCAGTGTGGGAAATCTAATGCTGCCTAATCAGGACCTTTTTGTTATCATGATGCAAAATCAGCAACGTCAATGACTGATGAAATGAGCCCTGCCTTAGAATACTTCATCTCAGTCTGTGGAAACTGCTTGAAACATGGGTTTTGCTGCAACAAAAAACAAGGTCTAGCTTCTAAGCCCTCTGGCGTTTCCTTTTTCTCTCTACTCTTGCCCACAGTGCCCGGAAGCATAAATGTCTGATTTGATCTGGTAGATCGTGGCTAATGTGGGTATTCTATACTAGGATGGCTGCATAATGGCTTGGCTCTGGGTACTCTGCCCTTCCTTGGATTCTAGAGCTTCCCTGGGGGAGCCCTCCCACCTTCCTTTGCCAGTGCAAACCCTCAACCCAGAAATGGTGCAGGGGTCTCACATTGGTCCCATTTTTACGGGCTCTGAATCAGATCAAGGCCGCCTGCCACCTGTGGTTTTCGGTCTGTGCATCTATTGAGGGTGAGCTCCCATGGGGGCATCTGTTTCCTCTATGTCCCCAGCTCCATGACAGTGTCTGAAACATACTGGCTAAAACAAAGGACAGGAGAAGCCCCTGGCTCCTGTTTATGCCCCAGAAAGTAATGTCCCAATGTATGACACAGACTGAGCAGATTGTTTTCCTCTAGAAGACTTGCATGTGGCGTCCCTGTCAGCTTTTGTGACTCACTGATGGAGGTAGTACTAGAACCTCTCATTGCTGGCCACACTGGACTTCAAGGCGAGTTCACCATGAGCTTTTTCCCTTGTCTCCTGGGACTTCCTGCTACCTTGGGGCTGCGCCAGCACCAGATGCCCCTGGCAGATGCTCCTGTTTGGGTATCTGAATCACTGTCCCAAGCAAACGGTTGTTCTTCGAGAGAGGCCGCTCTGAAAATGTTCATTCTCCTTAATGTGTGTCCTAGAGATCAAGTTGCTATAACACAGTCGGGAAATTGATAAGTAGAACTTCTTCCAGTTTTACTCCTTCCCGTCTTTGGGGCCTTTGTGTTTTGTATTGTCTACTTTCTCTGATATTAAAGTATATTTTCATGAGCAGTTTTTGTGTTGAGATAAATTGCTTTATAAAGTGCTTTGAAAAGTAATTGGGCTGATAGAAAACACAGCTTGGAGCTGCTTGGCCTATGAAGCCCCAAATATTTAATTTGGACTCCTCATGTTTAGTCAATAAAAGAAAAGAAAATGCTACAATGGGAATTTTCTGCTAGTTGTGTGTTCTTACAATGACAATTCCTCATAACCCAGGTACCAGGGAGTAGCGTAGACAGTTGTAATGTGAATTGGCTTCACATCCATTTTTGGGTATTGCCCTTATTGAGTAGGTCACGTTGGCCTCTGTGTAGATGCATCTGTGGAGTAATCAGGCTTCCACTTCATTTGATTCCTCAGCTCCTGCGCGAATCCTGACCTTCAGTGGGACAGTGACTACTCCATGGATGAAAGACATTGTCTTGCCTTGTAAGGCTGTTGGGGACCCTTCTCCTGCGGTCAAATGGATGAAAGACAGGTAACCAGTAACCCAATGTATGCCAAGCTCAGCTAATTTGGATTGTAATTTCTTTAATCTGTGCATTTTTCTTCCTGTGAGGCAGTAACGGTACACCCAGTGAAACTCTAAGAGATTACATCTGACATACTTAGGTTGGGTCTAGTGGTCTTCTAATTTTGTGTTTGTTTATATTAGTGAAAACTCAAGGAAACCTACCAATTCTTCTGAGATGAGGGCAGGGAAGAAATCTCGGCTTTAGCACTGAAAGGGTCTGATTTATTTTATCAACCCTCTGTTAATTCAGAGCCTTTTAATTCATGAGAGAATGCTTGCAAGGAAAATAGTCGAACCAACCCAATTATTGTGGACGTTTGCTGTACCCTCTCAGATAAATTGTCCATGTAACTGAGATGAATGTACCCAAGGTTATTGTGTGACTTAACACCTATCTCTTCTTCTTTAAAGATAGTGAACTAACCATAACTCAAATACCCTGAGAAAGGACTTTAAGAAATGGAGTACATTAGGACTTTGCTAATTTAAAATCTGGTTCTCCATACTCAATAGTAATTATTAAAATAATAGGAGCCAAGATAGAGGGAGAGAGTGAGTGAGATGTGGTCTGTCCATATAACTTTTTAAAGTGCTTTATCTCTATTCAGGAGAAGAAATTAGGATATAAGTAAAGGGTTGAAAATTCATTTATGAGCATAGAAATGTGATATAATGGATTCAGAAGAAAGCCTACTTTCAAGCAAAAGCACTTAGAAGGCATAAACTATAGAAATAATGGCTTGGTGTAGTGACCAAACTGTAGAAATAATAATGGCTTGGTTTAGTGACCACTTTTCTCATGCATTTAAAATTGGTTCATCCAAATGAAACATGTAGCTCCCAAGGTCAAGCTGGCATTCTGTGGGAATGACCCCAGAGGACTGGACAATCTGCCACCGGAGCAGTGGTTATGATGGCCACGCAGTTCTTTTTATACTGGGGTAAACTCATCGCCCTCTTGAGATACCACATGTCATTTTTCATGCCAAAATCATGAATAATTGTGACTTGCACTGAATCTAAAAATGATCCCAAGGTTTAGTTTCTCCTATATTATTTGTTCAACCTGGCGCTTCTGCCTACAGAAGAAATTCCCAGAATTGCCAAAACGAGGAGATCTCCAGTGCCCACAGAATGAAGTAAAGAAGGACCCATCAGTCTCTGGCATGGATGAGGAGCCCATTGACCTGAGCCAGAATCTGGGCCCTTGACGCAGATCTCGTCTTCAACATAACATTTTTTACAAAGGAAACCTTCAGCTACACAGCTATTGATTGTTTTCATTATGTAATCATATTTAGTTCTTTCATAATGCAAGAAATATGAAGCTTTCAAACGTGTTGTTTGCTTCACAGAGAGTCTTTATGCTTTTCCCCAACCTCAGCTAATTTGGATTGTAATTTCTTTAATCTGTGCATTTTTCTTCCTGTGAGGCAGTAACGGGACACCCAGTCTAGTAACGATTGATGGGCGGAGGAGCATCTTTAGCAACGGAAGCTTCATTATTCGCACGGTGAAAGCGGAAGACTCTGGCTATTACAGCTGTATCGCCAATAACAACTGGGGATCTGATGAAATTATTTTAAACTTACAAGTACAAGGTACAAAATTTGAGGACTCTTTTTAATGATATATTTTACATGTACACTTTGTATGCAAAGAGTAACATTGAACACATTTTAAAATCAGCCCTTAGAAAGAGCTAATCTCTG
Organism: Chlorocebus sabaeus; assembly: GCF_047675955.1. NCBI lineage: Eukaryota > Metazoa > Chordata > Mammalia > Primates > Cercopithecidae > Chlorocebus > Chlorocebus sabaeus. Next base: position 94,093,669 of record NC_132905.1, on the reverse strand, counting down.
TCTTCATATTACAGAAAACAACCACGTGTTCATTTTGCAAAATGTAAACAAATCAAAGAAAATAAAAAGCATGCACAACCTCAGAAATACCAAGATACAAAACATCTTTGCATACAGAATGCCTAGTCTCTTTTTTCTTTAAGCGTGCATATCTAAAAAAGTCCTTCTTAATTTCCATTAATTGCACTGTTTACATATGTGTAGGTGTATCCCCAGAAAACACAAACAAAAAACAAGTCTGAATTGTGGTCTTTGTCGTATGCTAATTAACCCCATTTTTATATGCAGTATACTTTATAAAATGACAGTGACTGGAGCTCTAACTAGATTTCTATAATATTTAGCTATGTATTTAATACTAAGTATTTTTCTTGATATCATACACAAAATGTGCACAACTTCAAAAGATTGTCATATTAAAATTTTGTGTAAATTCCAATCAATAACTGATTGAGTTCAGATTTGTATGCACAGCAATATTTTATTAGTAGAAAAATCAAAGTGTGTGCCTCTTTGGATTTAGGTGTTGTCACATTAATAGATTACAGCAAGTAAAAGTAAAATCAATACTGTTCTCAGTGGGATGGAAGGAAAGGAAAAGGATTATATTTCTAAAAATACTGCAAAATTGATCTTGAATTTCAAGTTAATTGAAGTCAGGATAATTCGAGGGCATTTTGGAAGACAGGCACTATATTATGACTCTAAAGAGATAGGCCAATATCAGACTTCTCTCAGAGGAAAAGAGAAGGGAATTTTATATGAAGCTTTATATGAAGCTTTCTATATGATTTGGATAACCTGATTCTGAATTTCTTTAGTGTTTCTGTCCTCAGAACCGGTCCAGACTTATTTACCAGTATGTATTCTACAAGCCTTGTAAGAGAGACCAGTTCATGTTCTGCAGTTCAAAGGCCTGCTTTTGATTTTCAGAGGGGTGTGTGTATGTGTGTGTGTGTGCGTGTGTGTGTGTGTGTGTGTGTGTGTGTGTTGCATCTTGGAGGAATAGCTTAGAAAGTGAAGACTTTTCCAATTCTTTTTCCCACTAGCTACTTTTCCTCCTTCCCCTTTCCCATCCTGAGAAGAACAGAACTGCTAAGTGGATGCCATTTATCTTTTCCATTTAAATTTCATGGCTGAAATTCATAGTAAAATGAGGCATGTATACTTAGTAAGTTTAAAGAAGATTTCAATTAGTGATGAATAACTCAAACAGTCAAGGAACTAGTGAGGAAATGCGTTAGATATGAATCCAAGAAGAAATGTGGCTGATTTTTTTAAAAAAAATAATAGATTCACTCTGTTCTATCTCTTTAGCCCAGGATATCAACTAAATAGACATTTTGACAGAAGTGAATTGCTTATTTTGGCAATCTAAAACACTTATTTAATAAGTGGCTGTTAAAAATGAGTTGGTAAATGACTGTTCAGGAAAATTAAAGATGTGAAAAAACTAATTCTTGTTTTCTAAAAACTGTTCCCTCTCTAGTTCCACCAGATCAGCCTCGGCTTACAGTCTCCAAGACCACGTCTTCCTCCATCACCCTTTCTTGGCTCCCTGGAGACAATGGGGGCAGCTCCATCAGAGGTAATAAGATAGAGATTGTCCACAATAGTTGATTAGTTGTGTGATCCACATGCCAATAAGTGACACATCTTCAGCAAATGACTGGTATGTGTTAGTTTATTCTCCCAAAAAAATACATATAAACAGTCCCTCCATAACCTACGACAGAAACTATACATGCATTTTTAGGATATTTGTTGAAACTCAAATCATTCATCCAAGGATGGTTATTCACAGAGTGAAATATCAACAGTTGCAAGAAAGAAAGAGAAAAGAAATTTGGACATCTCTTTTTTGAGATTCTAAATACTGTTTCTTTTTTATTTTGTCAACACAATGTCATTCATTTATGTAACCATACGTACTGTCCTGACTTAGAAAGTAATAAAAGACAGAAGACCTAAAGTGTACATGTAAAACAATCTATTTGCAGAAAGCCTTTGCAATTAGTTCATAGTTGAAGTATATAAACAAGATTTTGTTTTTTTGAGATGGAGTCTCACTCTGTCACCCAGGCTGGGGTGCAATGGCACTATCTCAGCTCACTGCAACCTCCACCTCTCTGGTTCAAGGGATTCTTCTGCCTCAGCCTCCCAAGTAGCTGGGATTACAGACATGCACCACTGCGCCCAGCTAGTTTTTGTATTTTTACTAGAGACAGGGTTTTGCCACATTGGCCAGGCTGGTCTCGAACTCCTGACCTCAGGTGATCTGCCCACCTCGGCCTCCCAAAGTACTGGGATTACAGGCGTGAGCCGCCGCACATGGCCTAAATGAGGTTTATATGGAAGGAGTGAGCATGATCGTTCTAGTGTAGGTGGAGTTAAGCTAGAGACAGAAGATACACAGGAAAGAGGACCTGAGCCATAAAAGAGGTCCCAGGGCTGGGGAGAGAGAATAGGGGCTTAGACTTCCTAAGGCAGAGAACACCCTTTCTTCTGAAAGGGAAGGAAGGCTTCAGAAGTAAGCCTTGGGAAGGCTTGGGAAGTAAACCGGAATTCAGGAGCATTTCAGAGTGACTTCAGTGGTGTGTTGGATCAGCTCCCTCCAGCTCCAAGAGTGAAGTGTCCTATACCTTCCCAGCTTTGCACTCAGTAGCTACAGCCATCCTAAGAACATTCCCTCACCATGGAAATCAGAAATGCTACAAATAAGAGCCTTTTTTTTCCTCTCCAAGAACCAGTTGTTAGACTTATCAGCATTCCAATAGGTGAAGGCAAGATCTTTCTTTCTTTTCATTTTTTTTTTTTTTCAGGAAAGAAAAAGTGAGGTGGTTTTTTTTAAAATAGTGGTGAGGATGTGTCTGTGGATTTGAGGATCATGGGATAGGTTTGTAACAGCTGCCTTGTGGAATGCACAGGGAGTCATTAATAGATGAACAAAGTCATTGCCAAGAAGCTACAAGGACCCAGCTGCAGATGCACAGCACAAATTGTAGGAGTCACAATTATCACAGTTTAATGACTTTCTCTTCTGTTTTGTTTTGTTTTGTTTTGTTTTGTTTGAGATGGAGTCTCACTCTGTCGCCCAGGCTGGAGTGCAGCGGCATAATCTAGGCTCAGTGCAACCTCTGCCTCCTGGGTTCAAGTGATTCTCCTGCCTCAGCCTCCCACATAGCTGGGACTACAAGCGTGCGTCACCACATCCCGCTGATTTTTCGTATTTTTAGTAGAGACGGGGTTTCACCATGTTAGCCAGGATGGTCTCAATCTCCTGACTTTGTGATTCACGTGCCTTGGCCTCTCAAAGTGCCGGGATTACAGTCCTGAGCCACCACGCTTGGCCTAATGACTTTCTTAAATGATTCTGAACAGCTGGGAAGAAAAGTGGATCACAGATTACCAGTAACATAAGCATGGCCAGAAGTCTAAAGAGTGGGAGAAACTAGGCTCCTTGTTGAAATGGCCTACCAAAGGTTCCAGGCTGACTAGAGAACCTTCTTATAGGAAAAAAACGGGGGGCACCTGGGGATGGGCTCAAGGGACCCTAGGCTTTAGGCTCAAATGAAATGAGGCTTGGATTCTGCAAGTGTGAGAGCGTGGGAGAGGTAGGATAAGAAGGGTGTCAGAGCACAGGGTCCTCGAGATGAAGCCAGTTTTAGTGAGGGAGAGTTTCCAAGACAAAGATAACCCGACATTCCTGAAACACCATAGTGACCAAAGCCATTGCCATCATCAGGAGGTGTCGTAAGTTGTGTGCCCACACTGATGGACACTGATGGCACTGAGGATGATAGCAGGGGACGGGGAACTATACAGGCCTATCACCAAGGATTAGAGGAGATTTTGAGGTGACTTCAAGGGTGGAAAGTGGGAGGAAAGCGGAATCGCTATAATGTGTAGGGCAGCTGGAATACAGGCTGGGATGTGGCTGGGAGCAGGTGCACAGATATCACCTGTCAGGTACTGAAGGAGCTTTGCGGAGGTCAGATGAGGAACACAAAGGCTCAGGAAGGAGCAGGGACCCTATGGCTACAGAAGTCCAGTGGGGAGAGAAGGCTGAGAGGAGTAGGGAAGACACTGACCATGACCTCAGAAGGAGGCATCAGAGATGAGTGATCGCCATGTGAAGGATGTGGAAATCAGCAAACCTGCCCATTTGGGTTTAGGAGACACTGTAGTGTGCAGGGAAAAAAATGCTTTGTTTTTATTAAAATGGAGCTCCACAGGACAGGAATAGAAGGTACCAACCCGTCGTTGCAAAGACACCATATTCCAGGCCAGCTAGCCAGGGTGGAGAAGGAACATGGCTGTAGATAACAGGGATGAAGGAGCTAACAGGAAGAATATTTCAGCATTCACGGGGATGAAGAGCATGGGCTTCAGGCTGACTGAAGGGTCTGTGTCCTCCTTTCCGCATGTGGGACTCACCACTTAGCTGCTCTGGATCTCAGTATGGGAGAGTCATCACTGTTCCATAGACTTGCAGAAATCCTGTAAGCAAAGGGCTTAGGACAGGGCTTGGCATGGAGTGAGTGCTCAAGAGTGGACAGTCATCGTTAGTAGTTGTAAAAGTAGAGGCAGTGGTCCTGTGGAGGAATGAATTGTTGGAGGAATTTTTCAAACTAAAGAGAAGCCAGGTTACTGTCAGAATATTGGGATGGCTGCAAGACTTGGAGTTGTTTCTCCTAGTGTCTATGGATTATGAGACCAGGAGGGCATGAGAAGTGAGGCAGTTGAGGAAATCTTTACTCCCATTGATAACGTGTCCCTTTCCCAGAGATTCAGGTCTTGCAAAAATAACTCAGCTTCAGCCTACATCTGCACTCAAGGATTCAGGCACATAAGATCTGAGGGGCAGATACTTAGCAACTTAGTATTCCCTGCTGCCCAATATGGCTTTTAGAAGAGAATGAGCGGAAAAGTGGTTTAATTTTGACAACACTATCCAGCAATACTTTGCAGTGATAATGTCTGGTGTGGCCCAAATGACTCACTAATCAATACAGGCTGGGTTAAATTTCCTGGAATCAGAAAGAGTGAAAATGTTCCTTCTGAAGATTCTTCAGTTCTGAGAATGTTCATTCTATTACACACACAAAATGCAAACGTCAACCCACTTCCCATAGAAAGCAAACAGTGCTATGTGAATCTTTCTCATTCTCTGCAGGATACATACTGCAGTACTCTGAGGACAACAGTGAGCAGTGGGGGAGTTTTCCAATCAGCCCCAGCGAACGTTCCTACCGCTTGGAAAATCTCAAATGTGGGACTTGGTATAAGTTCACACTGACAGCCCAAAATGGAGTGGGCCCAGGGCGTATAAGTGAAATCATAGAAGCAAAGACCTTAGGAAAAGGTAGGTATGCCTTCTCGTTGCTTCTAAATATCCTCCGTTTTCCCAGCCAGAAGGGGAGATTGGAATCATAAAAGATCCATCATGTTTTATGTTTATGTGTTTGAACTTTGTCATTCCTCAGATGGCTTCAGCAGTGCCACAGCATAATGAGAGGGACAGCTGGACCTTCCAGAGTGTTCTGGTCCTCTCTTTTATTGTTTCATTTGCAGTTAAAGAGAAGAATGTCGTTTGAAAATCAAGAGTGTTGTGAATGTGAGGTGCCAAGGCTGTACAGCCATGAAGCGTGACACTTGCCCTGTCAGCCGTTTTGAGGCACCATTCTCCCTTAGCCAGCCCGTACCCCCACCTTCCTATCATTTCCACATTGCCACATAGCCCCTGCTTTTCAGAGGGAAAATGATGGGTAAATTGTTAACATTTCAAAATGAGTTGCATTTTTTTTTAAATCTAAAATGTGGACTTTCAAGGAGATGAACCCCAAAGAAATGATATTCAGAGAAAGAGGTTTTGTCCCAGGAACTCCAGAAGGAAGGAGGGGTGATGCAGCTCTGTGTGAGCAGAGGAAGAAGGTGAGGAGATGTCTCTGCAGGCTTCCCTCCCATGGGAGTCCTAACAGGTGGGGTGGGGTCAGATAGCAGGAGAGCGAGTAATGAGATGGCAAGGGTATTATTTGTGCCCGGTGCCACAGTTTTGAGTAACAAGTGGTAAGAGGTCAAATGATCTGGGATTGATTTATGCAGAAATATATCCATTAGGTCCCTGGGCTCCAAGACCAAGTGTTTAGTTGTGGAGGAAAATCTGTTGGTGCTTCCCAAATCCAACTCTGTCTTCTCTTGAGTCAGGTTCATCACATGAGGATGGAAAAAGGTCAGCCCAGCACACTACAGCGCAAACCACAGAAGGAAACCCATACATGAACGTCGTATTGTTCTTTAGGGAACTCTAAGATACCCCAAAATAACCTCCACCCATGCAGTTTTCCCTCACACACCCAGGTCATTACAGTTGGAGAAAGCCTGTTGGTCCATAAAGTCTCTATTAACGGGACAAGTTGCCAGTGCCTGTGAGTCAGACTTGAACTGAGCTCCTGGCCTCACTGGAGGAAGCAGTCTGAGGAAAGTGCGTGAAGACGCTGATGGCCTCCCCATGTGTCCTGTGAGCTGACCTCCATGTGACTTCTCCCGCAGAGCCCCAGTTCTCAAAGGAGCAGGAGCTGTTTGCCAGCATCAACACCACGCGCGTGAGGCTGAACCTCATTGGCTGGAATGACGGCGGCTGCCCCATCACCTCCTTCACACTGGAGTACAGGCCCTTTGGGACCACGGTTTGGACCACAGCTCAGAGGACCTCTCTCTCCAAGTCCTACATCCTGTATGACCTGCAGGAAGCCACCTGGTATGAGCTGCAGATGCGGGTGTGCAACAGCGCTGGCTGTGCGGAGAAGCAGGCCAACTTCGCCACACTGAACTACGACGGCAGTAAGCTGGCTGGCTTTGTGGCTCTCCTGTTTGTGTCTTGGGGAATGTGCACGTGGGCCCTGCCCCTTTCCCATCAAACATCATCTTTGCCATAGTGTGACCAGTGCCCATGGAGCCCATTAGGCTTTGGGGATTCAGTGAACTCTGTCTGGGGCTCCCTAGTTCATTATATCCAGATGACCATGACTGTGTGTCCAGAAATAAGATACTCAAATGAAATGATGCTTGGATTCTGCAAGTGTGAGAGCATAGGAGAGATAGAACAAGAAGGGTGTCAGAGCACAGGGTCCTTGGGGAGAAGCCAGTTTTAGTGAGGGAGAGTTTCCAAGACAAAGATAACCCAGCATTCCTGAAACACAGCAGTGGCCAAAGCCGTTGCCATCATCAGGAAGTGTCGTAAGCTGTGTGCCCACACTGATGGACACTGATGGAGTCTCAGTGGGGAGTCATGGGGCAGGAGTGATTTCTCTCAGGGCTGAAGGACTCTTGACCATGTGGTTCTGTGCTTGTGTTGATGTCTATGAGCTAACATTGCTTTTGTTGTCTCCCACCCCTTTCCCCACCTCATCCCAATCCACATAACAACTTTCTTTTTTGCACTCATTATGCCCTTAAACTGCATGTGCGAAAACAATTTTCCATGGTAAAGGAGCTTATGTTAGTCTCTGGGCAGGAGCAGGGTCACCGATGGAAATAGGATAATAGAAATCCATGAACACGTGCACACACACAAACTCACACACACTTGCCACTTGCATTTACTTTCCAAAAACTAGGTGAGGTGTCTCTTGACATTAGTTAACCAAAAATAAATGGTTGAAAATCTCACTCATTTTTTTCTGGTATCAAGGGCCATTTATTGCTAACTGAACAAATGCTAAGCCCAGCGAAGCTGAAAGGGAGCGTGTCCTTGACTGTAACTTAGTAGGGGAACTTTAGAAGGTCCCGGTAGCAGCGCATTGATGCTGATTTCTCACTAGGGGAACAGCAAGGATTGAGTTAGGTGCTCTAATTGCAAGGTAAAAATGGCGGCAATGCATCAGGATGAATTAGAACTCCAGCGCAACTCTCCTCAGAGCCTTCTTTTCATCTTCTGTTGGTCAGGCTAGACCACAGTGTTGAACGACTTAACCAAGAAACACCGAAACCCTTTATTGACAGTTAGCCAAACCAAGACCAAGTTGGAAGTACTCCTCTACCTGTGGGTGATGCTTTCAATGAAAGTCACTCAAAACTAAGGGCTGTGAAATTAGACAGAGGCAACCCATGAAAAGCATCAGCCCTTGAAGAGAAAGGTTGCCCTCTGAAAGAGTGATTCTTCCTCTACTTTGTGCATTCGGGAGGCCGCTTTATTAAAGCTCCAGCAAGTAGCTCCTTGGAGCACAGTTTATGCCATCCTAAGAAGAGTGTCTGTGAACCTAAGGACCCACAGAAATGACCACAAGGAGCTAATGAGGTGAAGTTGCCTGGGATTTTCATCTGATCAATTTCTCCTATAATGTCTGGATGGCTCAGAACTGGCTCTTCCTGCTTTGCACACAGAGCAGACCTACCCCAAATCTCCTGTCCAAGGTCATTTTTCCACAACACCCTCCTCCACCAGAGCCCAGGGTCTTCCTGGCACTTCTGGCCTGGGTCTCAGGGCTGTAGGAAGACCTTGAGCTTGTAGAAAGCTCTTCTAGTGTTGGTTACACCAGCCGGGGTCTCTAGCCTCTGCAGGGGCTCTGTCCTATGGCTCCAGAATAGCCTATGCCCTCCCAGACAACAACTTTTCTCTTCAGGGGCTGATGCTTTTCATGGGCTGCCTCTCTCTAATTTCATAGCCCTCACTCAAGTGACTTCATTCAAAGGTGTCCCCATCACAAAGCATCACCCACAGGCAGAGGAGAACTTCCAAGCTGGCCTCTCCTCATAATGTGGCTGAATTATTTGATCTTACAAAGTAAAGAACTTTGACACTTACCAGACACTTTACTTAGCATTTAAGGGTTCACCAAAATCCTCTGTTAACCAGCACGCATTTGAGTAGTAAGTATCTTTTTTGCTTTAGATCATTGTCTTGCAATATTCACTCTCTGGTCCCCAGCTTTTCTATAATATGTGCAGATGCCTGGGCACCCAGCTTAAATGTGCACACTGATGATATGCTCACAGCTCATGATTTAATTAGAAAACTACTCATGTGTAGAATTTGAAACTGTGATTCTAATTCACAAAGTGCTCTGCGGATTTTAAATGTTTGTCTTCTAAGAAAACATATCATTTTCTCACTTTAAGATCCCAAATTTTGAAAAATCCTGCAAGCTACCTTTACATTTTGGAAATATGAAATGACTTTATGACAGTAAGAAATAAGACTGCATATTTATATTTTCCTTGAAAGAGATTACAGATTTCTTTGGACCAAACTTATGAATAGATAGCTTTAATATCTCTGTTGTCACATCTGCCTGAAGAACTTTTTTATCTTGAGAAAACCAAGATGGACAGCCTACATTCATATCACTCAGGTTTCAGAGTCCTCCATTTATTGATCTCCTCTTTCTTCTGCCATTTCCTTAGCCAAATGTTTCTGCTTGTCCTTGTGTTGTCTTGGTTTTGCAGACCCATCCTTATGGGCATCCTGTAAGTGCTTCTTCCCTGAATTTCTAAGCATTTGGAGACTTGGATTTTCACAAAAACACTTTAAAGTTGGAAAAACAGTCTTCTTGGCTTTAGCAGAGATCTCAGAGGAACGAGGATTGCGTTATCCCTGCTCTGCTTACTAAATGCGGGATAAAGACCATTTTGCTGGGAGAGAAATTATATTATTTTTGCATTCTCTTTTCCTGAAGTGCTGACTTTCTGGCCCTTGCTGTATATGGAAAGTGCAGTGGGGTGGAGCATCTTACATAATGGAGGGTGGCAAAATACATACCCCATAAAAGGTGGATGCCTGTGTTTAGATCTCTGCATCCATTGTACTGAGCATCTGGATAGAAGGCAGCTTAAGATAGCTCAGAGTTCGTTTTCCTTCAGTGTTTCCTTATAACTCGAAATAATCTGGATTTTGTAGCACTATTTAATAATGCCTGATCAAAAGTAGGCTCCTTTAGAAACCTGGATGGGTCCCCTTTGAAAAGTTGTCTGTAGCTCTTGTACTCTCAAATGGCAGCTGTTGAAGTAGATTTGGTCTTACACCTGTGACAAAAGGCCACAAATAACCTAATCACAAGGGATTTGAGCTTTATGCGAGTGTATCTAGGACCCTCTTCCTGCACACGCACTTCTGTCCATTTGCCCAACCTTTTGTTCATTCTTTGATGTGCAATTTTTTCAAGTAGTCTCTATCAGTTGTACTGTGGGTGACAGTCAAGGGAACACTTAATTCTGGGTAGATGCATGTGGCTTTTGTCAGCACCGAGCCTGGGCCTCATGCTTTCAAGTGCCTGCACTCAGTAGTGTGTCGCAAAAGGAAGTCCTTTTCAAATGTGTGCTATAGAATAAGTTGGAAATTCAGGCAGAGGGAGGGAAATAAATACGAAAATAAGTGAGCCAGGGCCTGGAAAAAGAGTTCTTTTCATTTTTCATCACCTCCGACACCCTAGGATCACACCGCGATTTTTATAACCTGTCATCCCTAAAAGCTCCACCATGCCGTCTTCATTAATAGCCATCTAACACCGTGGCCCTGCTTTCAGGTACAATTCCTCCACTCATTAAATCAGTTGTCCAAAGCGAAGAAGGGCTGACGACCAACGAGGGGCTCAAGATGCTGGTGACCATCTCCTGTATCCTGGTGGGGGTCTTGCTGCTGTTCGTGCTCCTGCTGGTTGTGCGGAGGAGGCGGCGGGAGCAGAGGCTGAAGAGGCTGCGAGGTAGGTCTAGACCCTGCTGTCCACCTCCGCATGTCCGCTGCTGCTCTGCAGCCACCGGGAGAGATGCCAGCTGGAGAACAAACCTCAAAAGGGAGTGACTCTTCCCTCTCTGACCCAGGTCCCCCCACTGCCTGGTTCTCTGACATTCCTTCAGTGACTCTGCAGAGCCTCAGGGAAGAACAATAAGAATGTTCCTAGCTCGGTCAGAAATCAGGCGAAAACCAACCCGTCCCCTAAATCCTAGCTGTTGGTCGGCAAGGAAAATTAATTTTTTAACTCTAGTCTCTTTAATTTTCAGTGGGTCCAGCACAGCCGCCAATTATGGCTTTCTATGAAAAGATCTATCAGATTTGCTCCAGGAATGAGAATTATTTGACTGACTGCAAGTGGAAATTGAGGGCTTAGGGTACTGGCGAAGCATTGTGAAGCAGACAACACATGCCGTCCCAAATTAGAAATGGGAGCTGAAGCCTGGTGTAAGAGTTTCACTCTAATGAAGCAAAAAAATAATGAAGGCTGGAGAAGCCAGGCCAGATGAGCTCCATTGTGAACAGACGCCATGATTATAATGTCCAGCCCTGTGTCGTTCTGTGTGATGAGGCTGTTCTCAGCTTCTGGCCAAGAGCCCTTACTTGCCCTTGCTCTGCAATGTGAGGACAAGGAGTTATTTCAAATATGAAACTGTGCAGAAGTGTTCCCAGGTCCTTTGCCCTTTACCGGTGAGGGTATTTAACCAAGCCACTTTTTCGGTAAAGTGCATTACAAAGTATTTTCATTTTACTATCAGTGTAGTGTGGGAGACTGCTATGCAGCATCCTGTGTATGTTTCAAAGTTATGTTCAAAATACAAATCTGGAAGCACTCTCTCCTCAAAACGTATCCCAAACTTTACCGATACATTTAGAAAACAATGACCTCTTCTGTAAATACTTAATTTGACCATAATCCACTTAGAGCAGAGAACGTGGTAATGTTTTCACCTGTCTTCACTTATCCAAAGCACCCCTTTTTATGGAATTCTAGTACATTTTACTATCAACTTGCTTTTCCTCTGCCAACAAGTTACAGTTCCGAAGTACATTGTACTTCATCTGTACAATTAAGAATCTGTCCATGTAAATCTCCTGCAGCCGAATTAATTCAGGTAAACATCAGTCTCCTTGAAATGTTCTTTCTCAATCGTGCGAACCAATTATCTTTTAATTTTGCAGACATTACTTGAGTGAATGCTAGTTGCTTAATATGCAAAGATGAAAAGAAAGAGCTTTCTGAACTCTGGGTTTAAGGTAGGAGGTAGACCCATAGCACCTACCAGTAAAAGAACAAAACTGTCATGAATACAGAAATAGGGCTTCAAAGAAGGCCTACATCAGTGAAAAAGGAGGACAGATTAATCCCAGGTGGAGAGGGAAAGGGAAGCCACCTCAGTGCTAAGTAAAATAGAACTACAAGTGTATAACACAGCCCATTATGGTGAGAAGTTCCATACAACATGGACCGTGTTGAATTCCATTCCGTTCATGAGTGTTCATCACTAAAATACAAAAAGGATGTTTTCATAACCTTGTTCACGGTGGCCTGGACTTTAGGAGAATTGTTATGAGATACCAAGGGTGTCTGTCCTTGTTACCGTTGGATAACTATGTCTAACTACTTGCATTTAGAAGGCTATACATTGTCTGTATGAAATTTCTAAAAACCAATAGTAAATATTTCTTATTAATGATTTCAATTTTATCACAAGAGTTAAGCATCTAGGTAATGCTTCTCATCCGTCTACACCCTCTGCCAAATTCAACTTGTCTTCTTTTCCCTGACTCCTACCGCTCTTCATCCTTCCCAGCTATTATTTTATTTTTCCTATTTACCTTTGAACTTGAGCACCCCAGCAGTGCATTTCCTGTCACTGAGAGCACTTCCCGATAAAGATGCTGTGGACTCTGAGTGAGGCCTTTGAGTTGAAATGATAACCCATGCATCCTGTATTTGTATTCTTAGTAGTTCTTTGTGATTTAATTATTGCTCTATAAGGGCTCTCTCCAGAAAACATCCTGGGGCTGGCGTTTTAATTGTTGGCCTCTCTGCTTCTAGACACTAGTGTTTTGCAGTTGGGCTCGGTGAAGAGAGCAGTCCATCACCTCAGAGAACATGGCCTTTCATTCCCCAGAAGCAGTTTTGTTTTCTTTGCTCTGGGGAAAAGGTAAATCCAACACAAAGGTTTCAGTAGGAAGAAAATAAGTGCTGGGGCAAAGATTCCTAAGAGAAGTTAAGCAGCAAAGGAGTTCAGAAAAGTAGCTTGCCGTGGCACAAAGGTATCTGCAGTTCCGCATTTTGTACATGGCTAACAAAGGTTCTCAAATCAAGAATCTGACAAGAGGGCAGTCAGGATGCCAAGGATTGGGTACACAATTTCACACCAGTTCTGAGTGGCAAGTTTTAATGTAGACACACTGCAACAAATTCAATTTGACAAACCACTGTAGATTATCTACCAGGTGCAAGATGGAACTTTTTTTAAACTATTGGTAACATTTGCTTGTCGACCATTTCTATTTGATCACAAGAGTTTAGCTAGGTCCTAGAGAGAGAAGAGATTTCTAAGACTCTGAGAACTATAAAAGGTGACATTGTAGTGGCAGTGGGTCAAGACTTGCAAGGGGCAGACTCATCTCTGTACCTGTGCAAAGCACTGCCATAAAAGGACAGCGCCAGAGGTGAGGGTCATAAAGGGGAATCGATGAAAAGTCAGGCCTTGCCCCAGAAAGACCTTTGGTTCTTAGCCCTGCAGGGCCCTGAAATGTTCATTACTAATACAAAGTATTTTCAACTCACTCATGGAGGGAAATTGCAGCTGCAGAGTTTAAAGGAATAGGTGCTTATGTATTAAATATCCGGATTGCATTAGTCGAATCACCCAATTACAAGCGAACCCACGTGAGGTACAGACTCTGTGCCTGTGGAAGAATAAGTTTAAATATATTTACAGCCTCTACAGACCGAGTATTTTGATTGTCAAAAGTAAGGACAACATTTCTAGTGACATGTCAGCATTGCCTGAGCAACCATCTATCAGGATCAAAAATGGAAATAAGGAGATTTGAATTATAGAAAAATATTATAGGGATCCCCAGTGGATTAGAGTGATTAGGTGAGATCAATTTTATATGGTTGAAATTGATCACATTTTTCAATTGCTAGAAACTACAAAAATGTTTATAAGCTGAGTATGCTTTACTGTGTAGACAAGTAACCTAGTTAGATGAATATAATATGATGTTATTTTATGTAAAATTTTAGATAGAAAGAAAGAAAATGGGACTCTAGCAGTGTAGTCAACCTATATTCTCTCTTCCTGAGTACTTTACTAATTTTAGAGCATAGCGACCTCCTAAACTCTAAATTGCCTGCAAGTGCCCACATTTTTTAAAAATCTATAACCTTATCCAGGAGTTCAGGAGCTGCATTTTGCTTTTAATGGTGCCCTGGTTTTTCTTCAACTTCTAGATCCTTTGAAGTGCAAGGTTATAGAGTGAGTCACTGGTTGGGCCTGAGATGCAGGCAGCCCCAACCTTATAAAATGTGATCCCATGTCAAGTAATCAACTCCAGTCTTTCTAAAAGCCCCCTCCTTTGGTATGCATTTATGCAAGAAAGCACAAGCTAACTCAGCACCAGTTAGCGTGGATCAACCTGCAGGACTTCAAATAAGCTAAAGATAAAAATCAGTGAGGGATGTCACATTTGACCATGCTTTTGTGGCAAAGTGTCTTGCTTCTCTTGAATGGAAATGTGTTTATTATTTTAAAGATGCTTTGAAATGGATTGTTACAAAACTGATCAATTCTAGAAGACCGTTCCCAAAGAGGATCTGGGTTCATGGTGCTGTGCAGGCAGATTAAAGGGTAGGTTATGAGGAATCATTGTTATTTTCTGCGTTCTAACGGGACATTTATCTGCTCTGCAAATGAGCTCAAAGCTCCCCTCATTTGGAAAACCAAAAGGTAACTTGAACTTTGCTCATCTAAAGCAGGAATGTGCATCCAGGAGCCCAGTGACACTTAGACTTGAGACAGACTCAAAGTCTTAGTAGATGCCCCAGCACTAATGCATAAAGCCACCCTAAATGTGGGAAGCCCACATTGTTAATGAATTAGTAGCACACATGCACCCTAGAGATTTCATTGCCAAGTGTGGCTAAGATGGCATTAGAAGCCTGTACCCTGAAACTCTTTAGTTCTGTGCTTTGTGTTTTCTTTTTCTTTCTTTCTTTCTTTCTCTTTCTTTCTTTTCTTTCTTTCTTTCTTTCTTTCTTTCTTTCTTTCTTTCTTTCTTTCTTTCTTTCTCTCTCTCTCTCTTTCCTTCCTTCCTTCCTTTCTTTCTTTCTCTCTCTCTCTCTCTTTCTTTCTTTATTTCTGTCTTTCTGTCTTTCTTTTTCTTTCTTCCTTTCCGTTCCTTTCCTTTCCCTTCCCTTCCTTTCCCTTCTTTTCCCTCCTTTCCCTTTCTCTCTCCTTTTTTCTCTCTCCCTCTCTCTTTCTCTTCCTCTCTTTCTCTCTCTCTCTCTTTCTTTCTGTCTTGGTTTGTTAATGAAATTATTCTTTGAAAACATCAAACTTGTTATGGCAAACTGAATAGAAAAGGCTCTCTGCATCTGAAAGCGGGAAGCAAAGAGCATGGGGGTGAGGGGGAGTCGAGGGCTGCCCGTGGAGGGGGACCAGGGAGTGGGCAGTCGGGAGGGGATTGTGGGTCTCAGCTGGGCCCTGGAGCTCTGCCTTGCCTGAGTGTTCTATTTTGTCTGTGTCTGTGCATGCAGTTTTTTCAGATCACCAGTATATATGGCCTTCTTTTTTAAATATATGTCTGCCACAGTTTTCAAATCAGCTTTTATCTGAGCATTGTGATGACTGGAAGTCCTATTTGGGGTCTTGTAAAAATGTAAATGCAGGTTTATAGCCCTTGCAAAAATAGCTACTTTATGAGACTATTTCAATTCCACAGAAAGGCAGGGACTGTTGAGGGAGAGGCTACAAATAAAAGCTTTTGATGGATGGTAATATAAGGTCAAAATCTGCTACCCTCAAATGTTTTTTTGTGGGTGTCTGCAGGTGACTGTCCAGTAAAGGTATTAACCTAAGCATCTTCCAGTTTACGTAACTAGAACTTCAGACATTAAAACATAGCCTTGTGGCTACAAACAAAATTTCTCTTTTTTAAAGAAAAATTTGGGTGTGCAAAATGTGAGGCAATTCAGCCTCTCAAGCTTTGCACAGTCGCAGTGCCTGGGGTCGTGGTGAGCACTCTCCCATGCCATGCAGTGGCATGCTCTGCCTCGTTGATATGCAGCTTCATGCCAGGCACATCACCAGGATGCAAGCCGTGGTCTATAAACAGAACACAGGAACTGGGCAAGGCCAAGCTGGGAGCCTCCACATCCAACCAGAGGTGCCATTTCCCAAAACTCGATCTAACCACATCCTAATCCACAGGCTACTAATGCTTCCCATTGTTTCGCTCCTCTTTCTTTTCCATAGTACTTCACTATACACCATCTTGCCTTAGTCTTTCAATAGCTGTGCAAAACAGTTGAGTATGAACTGCCCATTATGATGCCCCATTTTCTTTCTTTTCTTTTTTTTTTTTTTTTTTCTGAGACAGAGTTTTGCTCTTTTTGCCCAGGCTGGCATGCAGTGGTATGATCTTGGCTCACCACAGTCTCCACCTCCCAGGTTCAAGCAATTCTCCTGCCTCAGCCTCCCGAGTAGCTGGGATTATGGGCATGCACCACCGTGCCCAGCTAATTTTGTATTTTTAGTAGAGATGGGGTTTCTCCAAGTTGGTCAGGCTGGTCTTGAACTCCCAACCTGAGGTGATCTGCCTGCCTCAGCCTCCCGAAGTGCTGGGATTACAGGTGTGGGCTACCACATCCAGTCATGATGCCCCATTTTCTGACATGAAAACTGAAGGCCAGCTATAGAATTATCCAGAATCACGTATGAGTCTAGGCAGAGCTAGAAGGGAGTTCAGATCACTCTCCCTACCCCACTCCTCTTGCCTTGAAACTTCTGTAGGATTTTGAATATTCAAGTAAGAAACAGGTTTTCTCATCAACATTAAGTAAGCTCTAAAGGTTTATCAATTATACCTGGAATTAGACGATGTATTAACACAGTATCAATAGCTACTATATAATTTTGCCCATCAAAATACTTGGTCTATTGATTTTGTGTCTCGATATTCCCTGCCCTTCACCCTTCCCCTAATTATATTTTAAATATATATACATTATAGAGAGAGAGACATATACATATTCCTTCTAGCTTGCATATCTTCAACCTACTGCCTCTTCTGACTCTTTTCTCCACTGAATACTTGAGACTATTCTGTCATCAGCTACACTACCTCTCAATTCCTCCCAAATTCTCACAGTCCCCTTCCACTCGCCACCCAAATGTAACTGCTTTCCTGAAGACAGATGACCAGTTATTCTCTGATCTCCACATTATCCTTTCAACCATCATTTTTTAGCCCTCTTTGCAGCATTCAGAGCGTTAGCAAATGTTGTCTTTTGAAATGCCTTCATTCCACATTTTAATATCACCGGATTATCCTGCTATCGTTTCTCCATTATTTCCCAGCCCAACAGATAAGGGAGGAGCCCAGAGCCAAGGATGGATGTGTGGGAGTAGCAAGGGGCTTTAGAAAAGATGTCGCAAAGTCTGAATCTCAGATTGATCTGAAATGTGTGGAAAAAAATGTGACAGGCAATGCAAGGGCTGTTTAGCTGTGTTTGTGCAAGAAGAACACGGCTGTGAACAATGTTCTCATATTAACAGATGGCAGGTAGACAGGAGAGCTGCTCAGCATCTGCTTTGCTTGGTGTGTACCAGGAGAAATGCTATTTGAATCAGAAAATGTGGACCAGGAATTATAAAAAGAAGGAAGGAAGGAAGGGAGGAAGGGAAGGAAAGGAAAGAAAGGAAGGAAGGAAGGAAGGCGGGAGGGAGGGGAGGGGAGGGACTCAGGATGCTGATGAAAATAATCAGCGCCCTGATAGTTTAAAATGATTTATTTTTTTCAAAACATATTGTGTATTAGCCATTATGTGGAGGTGTAGATGTTGCTTTTTGCAGACAATGTTTACAAAGAACTATTACACAAGTTCCAAAGCTTAAGCAGCCTAATGCAGACACAATAAATGTTATGCTGTTTCACTGAAGGCAAAGATCTCCACCACCACTAAAAACTTAGGGAAGCTGTCATGGGGTTCCAGTCCCATGATTCTGAAGGACAACATTTTAGGGTTCTGAACAAAATTTTTCCAGACGTAACCCCAAGATCTTTCTGGATAACCTTTCAACAATCAAATGCAAATTAGAGGTGGTAGAAAATGATTGTGCAGATGGTCCCTGACTTACTGTGGTTCAACTTAGGAGTTTTTGACTTTACAATAGAGCAAAAGTGATACGCATTCAGTAGAAACTAGATTTTGAACTCTGATCTTTGTCTGGGTTAGTGACATGTGATCCAACACTTTTACATGAGATACTCAACACCTTATTATAAAATAAGCTCTGTGTTAGCTAGTTTTGCCCAACTGTAGCCTAGAGTAAGTGTTCCGAGCATGTTGAAGATAGGCTAGGCTAAGCCCTGATGTTTGGTAGGTCAGGCATATTAAATGCATTTTTGACTTAGTTATATTTTCAATTGATGATGGGGTTCATCAGGAGGTAATCATAAGTCAAAGAGCATCTATACCCTGTACCCATTTTCAACAACAGTAGATTCATTCTGGACATTATAGATTGAAATAAGTTAGTTGAGGTTATAGAAAGGATGTTTTGTGCGCAATCAGGGAATAGAAGGGACCACCAGGGGCCAGAACAAACTCCATTTGCATTTTGACAGGGCTGATTAATAAGGGAACACCAGGATGTTGCTGAAAGCATGGGCAGGTTGATCCAATCTTGGAGGCCACATATATCCTGGTGGGGAAGCTAATGAATTAGAGGGACGAATCCACATTTTAAGAGATTTTGAAAGGCTGGAACCAAGAAGATACAGTTTAATAGGAATAATTGTGAAGTCTTCTATAGAAGTTGTAAAAAAAATTCATTTGCAACACATATAATGAGCATTGTGCTCTCCCTAGTGTGCTAGAAGATCAAGAATTACCAGCATCTTTCTCAACCTCATTTAATAAAGAAATAAAAAAAATCTCAGGCCTTTCAAAGAGGAGAGTCCCAAGTGGGGAATTACCTAGAAATCATGCCGTATGAGGAGTGGCTAAGAGAATTAGAGAATGTAACCCAGAAAAGAGAAAGGTAAGGCCAAGCAAGGGAAATGCACCTCCATAGAAATATCTGAATGGCTTGCAAATGACTTCAGGTTAAAATTACATCAAGGAATTTCTGCATGAAAAAAGGAAGATGTCTCTCACAGTTAAATGTGTCCTCAGTAAATCTTTGTGTAGCTTCACTGTGGATCAGGGACAGGACTGTGCCCAAAGGGGCCAAGAGAAAGACAACCCAGAAACAGGTGGGCACAGTATGAGCTGGGAAGAGATGTGTGAGATATAAGGCAGAGGTTCAGGGAAGCAGAGGGAACTGAAGCTTCAGCCCTGCCTACTGGGCATGGGAGGGTGCACGGAGAAAGTTGAATCTGCATGGGGTGGTGGGGACAATGGAGGGCTTTGCACTAGCAAAGCCTTGAGCTCTCTGCAGAAAGTGGCAAGTGCAGGAAACTCAGAGAGAGGTTGGAGGTTACAAGTGAGCGGCAGCAGAGCCGGATGACAGTTTGGACCAGCATGGAAGATGGTTCTCTGTGCTGATGAGGGCTGTTGCAACAAGGTCCTTTTGAAGGTTTCAAGCACAGGTGTGATGCAGTAAGATGGATTCCAAGTCTTCACCCTTCCTGCAGTGTGGGTATCAGTGTTGGGCACACCAGCAATAATGATGCTGACTAATAAGTGAGATTAGGGCTGAGAAGAGAAGAAACAAAGGTTCCCCTGGGGACGTGCTGACTGGGAGAGACCTGCAGACCTGGAAGGCAGGAGAGTACTGGGAGGAGAGGAAGGGCACTAGGTGTGCAGCAGGAGCACTGACCCCAATGCTGGAGTGGCAGTGGCCCCAGCTCTAGATTCATGTAGACAGAGAATATGTGCACGTTTGTGTAAGACATTGTGAAAGGGATTCCAACATTCATTAGGAGGCCAATCTGAAAAGTCTTTATTGCTCTTAAGAGTCTGTGAATCTGGGACTTTAATTTTTTTCTTGGCTTGTCTCAGACTCTCTTCTCACCCTTAATGAAAGTGTGACCCAGATGAGACTCTGCCATCTTCTTTTTGCACTCTCGCTATGGGGATATGAAAAACACCCAGACCCTCATCTCAGCCCTGGCATCTTTCCAAACTTGATTCCAAATTTGCCTCTGAACAGCCTCACCTAATGTCCCCCGATATTGAAATTAGATGAGTCTCTCCCCAGATTGCTGCTTCCATGTTGTTTGAGACCATTCCTGTCACTCATGTTACTACATCTAGCTCTGCATATCCCAAATCTTGCCCTTTTCCTGGATTCCCTGCAACTCCTCCTTGTCCCACTGTACACCTGGTAGGACTCTGATTCTTACAGATTTCCTCTATCTTCACATTATAATGTTACCCACACAACCGCTGCTCTCTCTTCCAATGCCCAGAGCCTCTCACTTGGACTAAGGACTAAGAAGCTTTCAATAAGTCCCAGGCCACCACCTCCCCATTCAGAGCATTCTGGATTGCCCGGTGGATGCGAGTTCACAGTACCCACACCCATCCACCACCCACCTCTGCCGTTCTTTTTCCTCTCTCCCCTTGGCCCAGGTAGAAGCTTTCAGGTCAGTAATACAACGTCACATCTTAGCTCTTTAATGTCTAGACTGTGCACCAGACCACCATCCTGGCAACTTCTCTGTCCAGTCAAACTGACCTAGTCATTACTTCTCAAATGGGCTCATAATTCCAATGCATGTGAATTCTCTGCATGGAGCACACTGCCCGTTCATGTCAAAACTCCCCACATCCCATGCTCCTTTAAGGTAGGGGCAGTGTTAGGTTGAGGGAAGGGTTGACCCAAACGGCTTTGGGCATCTAGACCTCTGAAAGACCTGAGCCTGGGGGAGGATGCCTGCACGTGGCAGCCAAGAGAGGTCTGCTGTTGGCATGGCAGTCATTGCAGGGAGCTCTTTTCTCCCTGCTGGGCACTGCAATTCCTTAGTATGTTGCCATGACCAGCTCATAGGAGAGCACTTGATGACTGACCAAGAATAGGAAAAGGAGAATTATTGTGGTGGGCAGAATGAGGAAAGCAGTTGATTCTGAAGACAATTGAGGCTGATAACTCTTCCAAGTGTGAACTGAAGTGGGATGTTTACTCCTTGAATTTGTTTCCCCCTTTTTAGAGTATTGTACCAGCCACTGCTTGGTAGTTCCCTGGAGCTAATTAAGTCCAAGCTTCTGGCGGCATTATATGTATGTGTGTATATATATGTATACACATACACGAAGTATATATAAGCACATATATATATATATACTTTGTAAGTGTTAAGTCATTGGGGAAAGAGGAAATTCATTATATTTGCTGTGTCTTTGCAGATAAGTATAAAGACATGAACTGGGAAATCCAATGCTATTTTGCTTTCTTTTCTTTGCTGTGTGGGTGGAGTAGATGGGCCCTGTTTCATTTCCCAGACTGAACCCATCTGTGCACAAAACCAGGCCCCATCTTGGGGTTACCATTGGGACTGGCCGACTTAACGAACTAAGCTTGGCTCATGGCGAGGACAGCCTCTACGTGGTCATTCTGTGACTGTCCACGTCTTTCAGAAATAGCATGCTGCTCACTGTGCAGAAACTGACCATGTTTGCCAGCCCCCAAAGGCATGAGATGGAAATGCTCCCACATATGTATTCTTTCACTGCAGAGCTGGTCACACCGTCAGTTGAGTCCATTTCCGGAAAGTTCTGTTCATTGAACAGTATACTTAGCATCAAGACTTTTTAGAGAGCAATGAAATAAAAAAGAAAAGAAGGTTTTTGTGCTCTAAGTAAGGAAACATTCATTTTTGCCAGGACCAAATGTGTAAAAAGAATAAATTATATTTTAGGGAAACAGGAATTTCAAAATAGCACCACCAAAAAAAATTGGATTTTTTTTTCTACACTTTTAGTCAGGATTCCTTCTGTCAGGAGTGATAACCAGGTCTTGGTAAACAATGTCCTCAGAGAAAAAAAAATGAAGTTTTTTTTATTTCTGAATTCGAAATAAACATCTAAGTTTCCAGGAACATTTATATTCCATTTATACAATTCTTTGGTCAACCCGAGGAACTCAGAGCTCTATAATAATGCCACTTACTTCTGATATTTTGATAACAAAAAGCATGGGTTTGTTCAACATAAATGATATACTCTCAAAATGTTAATTTTCTGACTACCGAAAATAAAATTGGATTTCCTAGAAGTTACTGTAGATTGGAATAAAACATTTAGTAGATGTCTGAGAATGCTATAATCATAGGATAGTTATATTGCTCTTTCTGTAATTAAGATATATTTTAAAAGTCTCATTTAGAAGAAATAAGGACTCCATAAAACTCGAGGTCATTAGTAGTAATCTGGGCATATGCTTGTGTTTACAAATGACTGTTGTGATCTGACTGTAGAGTATTTGTCATGAATGCCTCAGTGAATGTTAATGAGTTATTTACCGTGTACTAATGTTAACTTTCTTTCCCCAGATGCAAAGAGTTTAGCTGAAATGCTCATGAGGTAAGAACAAGACCCCAGATATCGTGTTTGAATGAACAATTTCCAACTCGCCTTGATAATTTCTTTTCTTTTTTAATAATGGCAGTCTGAAATGGATAATGTCTTTTTTTTTAAGAAAACAATGCAATTTCCTCTACATTCCAAAATATTTATGTAATACCTCGCTGAAGGTGTAGATGAAACTGATGTATTTATAGACATGTCTTGTTGGCTGGACACAACCGATAGAAGGCTTCCCATTAGCCGGGGAACAGAGGCACATAAAGAGGAAGTAGCTTTAATTTAGTAAACCTAAATTTACTACTCGTGAGGTCAAGCCTTCTTTCTAACAGAGTCATCCAAGTTAAAGGAAAAGCACAAAAGGAATGTGCTGTGCCCCCTGCTCTTCAAAGGCTCTGGGTCTCCATCAGCATCCTCCACCAGGGCACCCATCAGCTCCTCTTACCACTGTCTATTCACTGTCTGTTCTGGTCCTGGAAGTCACAGCCTTCATAGTTCATCCTCACGTTAGGAGGAGCCAGCACAATAGTTACCTCATTCATAACCATGGAGGGGATGAATGAAGAGTGGTTATTGAGTAAGTACGAGAATGTTCACAACTGTGGAAGACAGAAATGCATCCTTCACAGCTTTCCTTTCACACGTCCACAGGCTTGTGATCGGCAAAGCTGTGACAAGCGTGTTGCTTTCACGTCCCCAAACTCTATTTTCCACCCAGTCGCCCTCTTCAAACGTTCAGTTTTCTTGTGCTGTCCCACCTTTTTACTCTGTAAATACCGGAACACTCTGATATGAAGCATTTACACGTATGGATTAATTGCCTGATGCGTTACCTCAGCCTGATATTTGCATTTTAGGGCTTTCATATTGCAATGATTAAATGAAAAGTGAAAAAGGAAAATCAGACTCTAGAAAATAAGTAGGGAAAATGTCAAGGACTCCGATGGTGAACTCAACATTGCCAGTTTAGGATAATTTACGTGGGAGAGAAAGAGGGTGGATCTAGGATCTCTTCCCACTCCCATCACCAACACATTTGGCTGTGACTTCCTTCTCCATCTACACATATAAAATTAGTACTTTTTTGTTATTTAAAAACTTCACATGTTCCATATCACTAGTATCTTTGAAGACTGAAAGCAGTAGTAGAATGCCATTGGCACACAGATTCCATCCTACAGACATTTTGTTTGGCCATACTGTATTTTAAAACAATGTGAGTCGTAGGTAAAACAATGATATGAAGGATAACTCTTTTGTTGTTGTTGTTGTTGAGATGGAGTTTTGCTCTTGTTGCCCAGGCTGGAGTGCAATGGCGTGGTCTCGGCTCACTGCAACCTCCACCTCCTGGGTTCAAGCGATTCTCCTGCCTCAGCCTCCCAAAGAGCTGGGATTACAGGCACCCACCATCATGCCTGGCTAATTTTGTATTTTTAATAGAGACAGGGTTTCACCATGTTGGCCAGGCTGGTCTCGAACTCCTGACCTCAGGTGATTCACCTGCCTTGGCCTCCCAAAGCGCTGGGATTACAGGCTTGAGTCACCGCGGAAGGATAACTCTAAAATGCATTTATTGTGACTGATCTGATGAATGTTGGTGCCATCTGCCACAATGAGGAAGATAGAGGCAGGCTGTGGACTTTTGATTTTTTTGGAAGGTAGGTTGGGAGGAGGTGTTGATGGGAATGAAAAGACCTGTTTGGGTCATGTTGAATTTGGGATTATTTTTAAGACATCCAGAGGAAGTGTCAAATAGACAACTGGTAGCAGAAATCTGGAGCTCAGAGGAAAAGCAAAGATGCAAATTCCCTGTACAGTATCTCCTTTACAAGGGGTACTTCATCACACTTCCGGGAGAAGATTACAGACGTTGCATGAGATGCCTTCAGCCCGTGGTCTTTGTTTGTGTGACATTTATGGGTCACAGGGAATACATCCAAACACCCATACGCTTGTGTTGAGCAGATCTGATAAAACATGGGAAAGAAAGAAGTCAGAGTCACTTGACTTGTAATAACTGATCTACCTAATAAAAGAAATTGTCAAAGATAGACTTTAAAAATATGAATTAGTTGATGACATTTAAAATGAGGAGATTTCATATAAAATTTGGCCTTCTGGGCTGGGCGCGGTGGCTCACGCCTATTATCCCAGCACTTTGGGAGGCCAAGGTGGGCGGATCATGAGGTCAGGAGATCGAGACCATCCTGGCTAACAGGGTGAAACCCCGTCTCTACTAAAAATACAAAAAATTAGCTGGGCGTGGTGGCGGGTGCCTGCAGTCCCAGCTGCTATGGAGGCTGAGGCAGGAGAACGGTGTGAACCCGGGAGGCAGAGCTTGCAGTGAGCCGAGATCGCACCCCTGCACTCCAGCCTGGGCGACAGAGCGAGACTCCGTCTCAAAAAAAAGAAAAAAAAATTGGTTTTCTGATTTCTCTTGAAAATGCCCTGGCCATACTGGACACCACTGAGGTCATAATGGTGCCTGGAGGTAGGCACAGTGCCCCTTAAGAATGGCGTGACTTTTGCTCACCACAGCAGCCCCCACCCCTGGCCTGCTTCACCAGTCCGTACACTGAGCAGGACTCCTGCAGCCCCCCAGACAGCTTCTCCTCCCCTCAGCTGTGCTCTGCACAACCTATCCTGGCCCTTCCCCTATCTACGTCCAAACTGTAAATCATGCCTTTGTCCAGAGGCTGTGAAACTGCAGGCTATATTTTCTGACATGTTCAACATTTGTTCAGTTAGGATGATTTGCTTTTTCACTTCTTCTGATGTTCTAGAGTGTGTTCCTACTTCTTCTCCCTAGTCTCTGAGAAAGACATTAGCAAGCATCCCCTATAAACAGGGCAATTGCTGTGGTTGCAAGACCATCTGTTGATAAGAGGAGGAATTAATTATGGTCTTCCTATTGCCAGTTGCCAGGATGAATTAGGAATAGTAAAACCAGTAATCACAACCACTTCTGATAGTTACAGTGGTTTTCCTTCAAATGGTCAAAGTGATTGAAAAGGAAGAGAATTTTCAAGCTCCTCAAACAGGTGGATTTGTATGGGATTAATTTAGAAGTAAAAGCAAAGCTTTTACCCATGAAAGGTTGGTTCAATCTAAGTTTGGCAGGTGAATGGGCCAAGCAAACAAAGACCTCTTTACCTAACTGGTGAATTTAGGATCAACCATTTTTGGACATGTCCCAAGGGGTCCAGACAAATCGTGTCCGTTGGCAGAGAGAAGGATACTGAACAGCTACCCCTGGTGTGTGCTGCTATTGTCTCTGGAAGTCAAAGGAGCTGGCAGCCTGGTACAGTGAGAATATGAACCACAAGTCTATGTTCTAGGCCCAGTGTGGCCATAAGCTGGTTTTCAGATCTTAGCAGGTCATTTTGCCACTTTGTGTCTTGCTTTCCTTACCTAAAAAATAAAAATAAAATATTCAACATTGTTTCTAGCTTTATCACTCCATGTTCTGTGTTCTAGGTGAATGTAACATTTATTTTTCAACCATTTTCTACCAAGAAGTATCTGCGTATTTCAGGGAGATTAGCTGAGGGCCAGGCCAGGAAGGCAGGTGGGACAGCAGAACATACCACTCAGCCTGGGTCCCCAGGGATCCCTGGCATGGCAGCATCACCCATTGCTGAGCTTCATGCTCCTAGATACCCACCTATTTCACCCATGCACATCACCCCAGGGAAGAGAGACTGCATCCCTTACACCCAGATAGAAAGGTTGTCCTTTTATATTTTTATGCAAGATTAAAGAAAAGAAACAGCCTTCTAAGAGGTGCTTGCTCTAAAGAGCTAACCTGTATACTGTAGAGAGCTAACATGTATAATGTTTAAGGTCCAGGAATCAGTATTAGTGAGTGAGTTGGGTGTAAGTAGAAAAATGTTCAAATGGAATGGTCAAATTAGTTTAGCTTTTTTGATGTTCGTATTTTTGTGCACATAAAAAATCTCTACCCTAGTGTTATAATGAGCTACGCTCCTAACAGTCCCATAGTCATTTGTACATTTAAGGAGTGTTCTGTGTCATATTTGGGAGGATGATGGACTATTAAGACTTTGAAGAGTGGCAGTGGCTGCAAATAATTGATTGGCTAAGCCGGGAAATTCTCTGCCCTGTGAAACCCCCTCTGCTCTCCTCTTCTTCTCATTTTAATCAAACAACCAGATGGCAAATAAATGGATGGTTGAAGATTATAGCTCAATAATAACTAATATATTTAGCATGATCCTATGCCATGCCAAAAAGATGCAATTTTTGCTTCCACAGTGAAAACATTTGGACTCTTTTTCCAGGTTGCAAATGAGGTTTGTTCAAATCACTTTTTTAAGGTTTGCTGCCATTCTAATGACCAATTGTTATCATTTTTGAGGTTCACAGAACACAGAGTGATAAATATAAATGTAACAATGGACGGTCAAAAATGACAGCAAATATTAAGTAATGAAATAACTTAGTTGGAATCCAATGACCCTTTCAGAATGAGAAGGATATTATTGCCTCAAAACAAAGTCACTCAGCTCACATTGTGCCCTCCAAATAAATCAGTGTGAGGATTTACTTAACAGATATTTATTAAGCACTTACTTTGGCCATATACTGTTCTAAGTTCTAGGGAGACACAGGAAACAGAGCAGGTGAAGAAAACCCTGGTAGAGCCTATTTTCCAGTGAGAGAGGCAGATAATGGATAAGATAAGTCAATTAAGTATATGCTAGAGAGTAGTAAGTGCCAAGGAGATGAAATTAAACAGAGAATGGGGAGAGGACTCATGAGACATCCCCATCACAGGGCCAGCCTGGCTCCACTGGAAAGATGGCATCTGAGTTGAGCCTTGCAAGGAGGGAGCCAGCTGTGGGGGTTTTGGGGGTAGCCGGGGAAGTGTGTTCTAAACAAAGGGAGCCGCCAAGTGCAAAGAGAAAGAAGAACTGTGAGTCCGACTGAGTGCAGTGGGTCACACCTGTAATCTCAGCACTTTGGGAGGCCAAGGCGGGCGGATCACGAGGTCAGGAGATCGAGACCATCCTGGCTAACAGGGTGAAACCCCATCTCTACTAAAAATACAAAAAAAAAAAAAAAGCCAGACGTGGTAGCAGGCACCTGTAGTCCCAGCTACTCAGGAGGCTGAGGCAGGAGAATAGTGTGAACTTGGGAGGCGGAGCTTGCAGTGAGCCAAGATCGCACCACTACACTCCAGCCTGGGCAACAGAGCATGACTCCGTCTCAAAAAAAAGACTGCAGTGAACTGTGATTGCACCACTGCACTCCAGCCTGGGTGACAGAGCAAGACCCTGTCTCTAAAAAAAACCACAATCACAACAACAACAACAACAACAAACAATTAGCTTCTGAATCTCAAGGTTTGTTGGGCCATTTTCTTATAGTCTTCTGAGGAGGAAGAATTTACCTCTAGCCTTGGTCGTCCTGGCTCGCAGGGTCGAATCATGTTCTAAATCTTGATGCCAGCCAGTCGTGGTGGTTCACAGCCGTTATTTAGCCTGCTTCCTGTGGCAGTCTGGTAGCAGACCCCTTATTGTTGTTTAAGTATAGCCTGCACTTGGTGTTCATCGCTATTTAATAGAGCAGCCGCTGACTGCCTCATAACTATTCATGAAGAGCAGAAGGAACTAGCTCACACTTCTATTTTTGGTGCAAGGACAAGCTCAAGTCCCTAGTGAGGTTTCTAAACAGATCTTTGGGATATTCACAGAGGAGTAGTTCCCCATATGTTTTTGTGGAAATATAGCTTGTCTAAGCATGCCGTAAGTGCACACCCCCAAGTAACCAAAATGCTCTTCATTTTATATGATTATTTGAATTTTTTTGTTACTCTCTTTTTAAAAAAATCAATAAATGAGAAGTGAGTTAAGTAATTTGAAAGAGCACAGAGACCATGTGAAAAATCAGGACAAAACGTTTGAATTTGGGCTCTGCATAATTAGCATGATGTAGGTACATAACCCAGTTCCTCATCTGCAGAGCAAGAAATCTGGTTCAAGATCAAGTCCTAAGTAGAAATGTTGCACCTTTCAGAAGTTGTCTTTCTCATGGGATAATTTGCTTTTCTTCAAATGAGGAGTATACATGGATCTCATCAGGCAAACATCTAAGGGGGTACTTGAGTGAACTTCACTTTGGGATAATTAAGGTTCTGTCCACCACTTGGTTCAAGAATGGATGAGTCCTCATTAACAAGGAAGAATCGGTGGAGGCAGAGCCCTGGGACTTGGGGTGAATGGCTCGGTTAGAGGGGAAAGCATTTAAAATGTAGTGTGAGTATTCCTATTTCGGTCTCCATTGAAAGTAACACAGAGGTAAACCATTATTGAGTTAACTAGGCTCCGGAAATCTTTCTCCAAACCAGTGTTAACAACAATTAAGCTGGATTGATGGATGCCATAGATTATGCCATTGATTGGATTATCCAAGGGACTGTTACTTCTTAGAGGATGCTTTAGCAAATACTATTTGAACATCTAGTAAAGTCTTATTATTCTGTAAAGACTGAACAACCACCCTTCTAATGTGGATTGCTAATTAAGGTCTTTATTGACTTTCTTAGATTTTTGTGCAACGTGGAGATTTTTTTTTAACTGCAGGCCATAACTGAATACAATTCTACCATGCAGTTTTACTACTTATTTTCATTTACTTTTAGAGAACAGCTCACTCTAAGAGTAATTTTCTGGAACACAAATTTTGAGATTAAATTATGATAGTAATTGCTTTTCTTTTTTCTATTCTAAAATGTACTATCAGTTAGGAAAACTAATGTCAGGGAAGCTAACAAGGTTTGTGATTTGCTTCTAGAACAAACATAAAATGACACGAGATATAAATACAAATCCATTAGTAAAACTCCCATCCGACAAACAGCTGGTGCACGTGCTTTTTCCCTCACCATCTTTGGAATATCTGGTGCTCTATTCCTCACCCTCACTGGAATATCTCGTATCTGACAAATGAAAATACTGTTGGTTTTTAATTGCTTTTCATTTGTTTCATTTAGCATTTACACAAGAAATGAAAACTTTCTAAAGATTCTATTGATAGATGTAGAGGCAGTCTCTACTGACAATTTGTATTTTCTGAAACTCCACAGCCAGCTGAAATTTAATATTAATAAATAACATTTGAATGAAGGAAACACTTTCATAGTATGTACTTTTTCTGTTCCCCTCCCCACAAGGTATTGTATATTTAGACAATAAACTAAGTTGGTATACAGGTGCATGTTGGTAGAATGTTAACACTGAACTGGATTTGTTAATGCATTCTCCCATTTTATTCCCAGTAAGAATACCCGGACTTCAGATACCTTAAGCAAGCAGCAGCAAACCCTGCGAATGCACATCGACATTCCCAGGGCTCAGCTTTTGATTGAAGAGAGAGACACAATGGAGACCATCGGTAAGGTGCCCTATTTGCCACTTTACACAAAGTGGCTGCCACAGCCATGCCATCTCAATCCAAACCCCAGGGTGTGGGAAATATTAGACAGGAGAGTGTCTTGAAGGCTACCTGAGTACAAAAGCTAGAAAGCAGAGAGTTGTTCTTGTGAAAAAGAGTAAGTACCAGCAAATGTGCAGAAAATTTGACTTATATCTACCACCATATATGCCAATATGCCATTCATTTCCAGGCATTTGGGACAGAAATCCCCCAGCTCTGATCCATTTGGGATCTTTCCAGGGGAGGCTATGGATGCCACTCCAAGGAATAAACATCTGTAATCAAATACACATCAATCCAGAAGGCCTGCACTCTAAAGCCCCAGGTTGAAAATCCACTCTGTGCCCCCCTCATCAACTCTGATAACGCAAGCCGTCATTAAAGAAAACTTTTAAACTACACTTAACACTTAAACAAACACATGTCTTTGTACAGGGCATCTTCCCCCACACCCATGCCCCAGAAACATCCTGCAGCTGTTTCCACAGCAGCACTTTGGAAAAAACGCCAGGGACCCAGTCTTAGGGTTTCAGAACAGCCACCTGGAGGTTTCCTGGCTTGTTCACCCAGAACCCAGGTGTCTTCACTCTTCCCAGCCTCTTTCCACCTGAAGTCCATTACCCCACACTGCCTCCCTCGATTATTCTATTTATTCTGGAGTGAAATACCTTATATTTCCTTTCCAATAATAATGAGAAGAATAGCTAACATGTATTGAGAATTCTGTAAATGTCACATAGTTTTTGTAAGCACTTCATGTGCATTACTTAGTTTAACCTTTCAGTCAACCTATGAAAGAAGTCTTGCTTTTGTAATCAAGATGTGGAGAGGTCTATGTAGCATTCCAAGGTCACAGAGACAGGCGCAGAACCAGGTTCCCCACCTGGCCACACTCACCACCATGCTGTCTGTCTCCAGTGACAGCTAGCACAGCAGCAGGCCACCTACTTCCACACCAACAGGCTGCTTCCAAGAAACCCTCAACCAGAAGTTACCCAAGCTTTTAAGTGCCCATGGAAACACTCTGAGGCAGGCTCCAAGGCTGCCTCTTTTCAAACCTGGCTCTGTTTTTTTTGGAAGGTGTTGGCTGGCATGGGTTCCAGGGCAACCCTTCCTTGTGGTCTGGATAAACTGCCTGACTCTCAGCACATAGCCCGGCTGCCTCTTGCCAGGAAGGCAGTGGTAAGAGGCCACGTGGGCAGAACACCTCCTCCGTCAACCCTTGCCCTTCTGCTGCCCCACCCACCACGGGAGACATCTTGACCTAATGGCTCCTAAATTCTGAGGCCTGGATTCTCCTAGCTGGAGTCGCATTTGGTCTAGGCATAGCAGCACTTAAAGCAAGACTGGTCAAGTCCAAAGTGGCTCTTGATGGGCTAACTTCAGTGAAATGCTTCAGTTAAACCATGTATATGAGGAGGCACTACCTGCCCTGAAGTACACAAGATTTTATTAGCTTGCTTATATCAGGATAAGGGATAAGCTACTATGTTTCGCTTTTGATAATCTTTTTTTGGGAAAGGGAAAGGTAGACCTGGAATCTCTTTTGTTTCACCCAGTAGATTGGGCATTAAAACTAAAAATTTCCTTTGAAAAAATTTCAAAAATCAGAATGTAATTCCTTTGACCATGTAATTTTATGAGCCGTTTATATGCATTATTTAATTTAACCCTTCCAGCCAACATAGGAAAAGGTTCTTTTGTAACTGAGACATAGAGAGGTTACATAGCTTGTGGAGGTCACCATGGTTATATAACACGGTTACAATATTTGCTAAATGCGCCTCACTAGACTTAATAATCCTACATATGGCTATGAAAATAGATAGCTAGGCAGATGCCATGAGTGGTCTATGGCCTGCCAGGAGCTGGTCACTGGGGGCTTAACACCAGAGAAATTCTGCCAGTCATTTCCATTTGTAAATATGACCCTTAGCCAGAGATCCATCCCGGTTCATGCAGGATCATCTATCAGCAAGAGCCCTTGACCTGCTTGTGATGCCTGACAATCGGTCGATGGCATTTTCTAATTACCGGGAAGTAGAACTGTGGTGCTTTAAAATGCTCCGGGCTCTGACTACAAGAATCCAATATTACAGTGACATTAATTTCCAACTAGTATGAATGGTTAACCTCACGATCAGATGGGCGCCCAAAATTTTCCATGAAAAGTGTGTAACCTAGCCCCGCAGATCATCTGGTGTGATCTAAAAAGGCCTGCATGCTGGAAACTGACACCTCCCATCATTAATGAAAAACAAATGTAGACATGGAGCCTCTGGTGCTGGGTCCACTTGTAGGACACTGTCTCTGTGGAAGAGCCACCCTCTTGGAGGAGTGGAGTGACCGCCACGGGGCCGGACCTCCAGGCCAAGCCCTGGCTCCTGCTATGGTGCCACCCTCACCGCACCACGCGCTGGGATACTCACAGACATCTTGGCAGCCTTTCCTCTATTTCTCTGCCAAGAAATTTTTTTTCTAACTTCGAGAGGCTTTCCTTTCCTGCCAGAGCCTGAGTAATTGGATTTTGTAAGGTTCATTCTGTTCAGAGCCTTTTTTGGGCATGGGCGTCGAGCTGTGTTGTTTATGACTTTCGCATCCCTGTTGCAGTGTCAGGGCAGGCTGCAGTGTGGTCCCTGCTGACTGATAAACTCCCAGCAACAGCATTCTGGGCTGCAGTCTTTGAAAATTTATGAAAAATCTATATATCCTAGCCAAAGTCTCCCTTGGAGTAAAAAAGCTCTTTAAAAAGTATGGAACATATCACGAGGTAGTAATGAGAACCCTGGACCACCAAATAATGACCCAGCTCAAACAGCAGCTCCTGCTCCAAAGACTGAGATGCCCAGAACCCATCCAAACCCAGGCTCCTGCCTTGCTCACCTTCAAGTGCCCACGGCAGTAGGACTTGGGAAGTCTGACAAGTGAATCACGTAGGAGAAGTCAGTTAATGGATGTTCTAGAGTGATTAAAGCTTACAGGAGGTGGGAAGAAAAGGAACATACCTTGAGTCCTTTAAAATAGAGGAATCAATAAGCTCTGAAGACTGGCATGTTTTCTTCTCTTTATTTCCCCTCCAAACATTTGCCAAGTTCAGAATAAGAGCAAGCCTCAGTAGAGAGAACTGCAGTGGCGATTTTCTAGTCCTGCAAACAGAGCTTCCCAGCAGCCAAAGGGATCCATCTTCATTGACAGCCTCATCACTGGTGAGGGGGCTGGCACTGCAGATGATGTCTCAGAGAAGCTTTTGACAAACACATAAATCCAGAGTTCAAATCAATGTTAGCTTAATGTAAAACCAAGCGCAAAGAGAAAGAAGAGCTCCTTCTCTGCATAGTCATGGTTCTTCTTAGCTCAGTGCTCCCAAAACCAACCCCTAGGAAGAAGCTTCTATTCCTAGCACTCTAGAGTAATGCTGATTCAGTGCTTGAATTTGCAATCATTTTTGTCACTTTAGATGAGGCTATTATTGTGGTTGTCATTAACAGTAACACAAGTGCCAAGGCCAGGGAGTCGTTGGAAGGGAGTTAAACATGTTTGGCTTTCTGTCTGTGTTCCTGCCGTTCTGTAGATGATCGCTCCACGGTTCTGTTGACGGATGCTGACTTTGGAGAGGCAGCTAAGCAGAAGTCCCTGACGGTCACTCACACGGTCCATTACCAATCGGTGTCTCAGGCCACTGGGCCCTTAGTGGATGTTTCAGATGCTCGGCCGGGAACGAGTGAGTGGTCAACAACACTTAAAATGTGTGGGTGTTAACAATGCTGAAAACATAGTAATGCTCTTTCTCTCTCAAATGAAAATGTGTGGCTTTTCATACCTATGCCTGAGAAACAAATGGGTATAATAACATCTCTAGTTGGGATAATGAGCTGTTATGGATGGATCTTGGCTATTATTATGTCAGTTGAATTACTGTTGGTATTGGTTTACTATAAAAAGTGCTAGAAATTTCAGGTACATGTATTTTTTTTTTTTTTTATTTAGGCAACACAGAAAAGGAAGAAGGTAATCCACATTAATGTGTATCTGCTGTATGCCAGTATTGGGATAGAAAGATGATGTCATGCAAGTTATCTTTGCAACAATCCTGTAAGATACCTACTCATGAAGTAGGTATCATAGCCTCTATTCTGCAGATGAGAAAACTGTAGCCTCAGATAAATTATACAAATGCATAAAATTGCACATATAAGTAGTAAAACCAAGATTCAGCAACAGACCTGTCTATCCCCAAAGCTTATGCTTTTCCCCCTGAACATGCTGTTTGAGAAAAAGTATAGTTCTGGTTAATGTTAAGATTATGTTGGATTCTGTTATTAATATTTGCATCCATAATATATGGAAATTAATTACTGCGATGAAGGTGAATCCCCTAATATGTATGTAGAGCTTATTAATTAGATACTCTTATTTCTTCATAATTGGAATCATTCCTAAATCTCTTTAAAGACTGAGAAATTGATGTCCTGATTATTATCATTTTGGAAGCTTTGATGTCTAGCTTTCAAATCTCAAATCAATTTCTTTGGAAAAATTTACATTCTTAGTGTGTTATTATTAGAAAAATAAATATTATAATGTTAAAAGCTATTCTTCATAAATCCTAGCTTGAGAAGCATTTGCAAAATGCAGTGAGCTTTATGAAGTAAACCCGTTGCCTACAAAATAACATTGTAATATACAGAAAACAGTTTCAGCAGGCATTGAAACTCATTTTAAAAATGTTTTCAAGAACATTCTACATTCGAAAGAAGTCTTTTACCTCTTCCTTTTGTCTAATCTTCTTACCCCCTTTCTTCTTTGATCACATTAGTACATTCTAAAGACATAAACGGGATATGAGTGGGAATTAGCTTTGCAAAGGGGTGTGTGCCAGAGCCTTGCTCTTAAAAAATGATTCAGGCCGGGCGCAGTGGCTCACGCCTGTAATCCCAGCACTTTGGGAGGCCGAGGCGGGCAGACCACGAGGTCAGGAGATCGAGATCATCCTGGCTAACACGGAGAAAACCCTGTCTCTACTAAAAATACAAAATATTAGCCGGCCTGGTGGCAGGTGCCTGTAGTCCCAACTACTCAGAAGGCTGAGGCAGGAGAATGGCGTGAACCCGGAAGGCAGAGCTTGCAGTGAGCCGAGATTGCACCACTGTACTCCAGCCTGGGTGACAGAGCAAGACTCTGTCTCAGGGAAAAAAAAAAAAAAAAAAAAAAAAAAAGATTCAAGGACTTTGACGTCTCTTCAGCCATTGGCTTCTCCACTGTGAACTGCCTGGTGTGGCTTGCTGCTACTTCAAGACACTGCTCCAATGGGTTTAAGAGCCACTTTTTTGCTGCTACATCAGAAAAAGTTATAGATATTGAAAGGATTCGATTTTTAGAGCGATGCAGCCTTGGCTTCAGCATTCTGTTAGAAACGGTAGCGGAAGAGTAGGCAAAAGAGACAACAGAGCAGATGCCCTGGGTCTCTTTCTCCACCTTTACATGCATCAGAATCACCTGGTGCCTATTTAAAATATCAATTCCAGGCCTCCACCAAGAGATTCTGGCCTAAGAATCTGCATGGTGGCAGATACCCTGGGTGATTCTAATGCTGGCTGTTTAGACCCCACATTGAGAAACACTGCCTCAAGGGTTAGAAATGTTTCCTGTGTGTAACGCAGCAGGGCAGGACCCCTCCAGCACATCAGTTCTTCCTGTCAGGTAAAAAGCAACGTGCATTTCTACTTTCCTTTCAATGGTCAGCTAGCAACCGAGAATGCATAAAGCTAGTCATAAATAGTTAAGACAGGAGAATAAGCAGCCCAAAACAAAAGCACTGGCAACCTTCCGGCTGCATGGTCAGCCTCAGAGTAATGGGGAAGTTGATTTGTTGGCATGTAAAATATCAACAGAGACATGAACCTGAGTCACAGCAGATACTGTAAACCAGTGGTCAGTGAGTGGCAGGCAGGATGCACGTGGGAGAGACGTGTGTGTATCTCATTGCTATACAGTTGGAAGCAGGGCTGGGAATGTTAATGTGTTCATTCAGCTTTCAAAAATATTTATTCAGGTTTCACTTTACATATATGGCTCAGTGCTGTGTGATGGAGATACACCATGAGTAAGACACAAAAAGACATTCATTTCATTCTAGTCAGGGGGCAGACGTTAGACATGGAACTACAGTATTTCTCATATCTCAGTAAGTCCTAGACAGAAAGAGAATGAAGCCATGGTGAGTCAGCGGGCATGTGGAGCAGTGGGAGGGGCTATCTTGGGTCCAAGTCATTCGGGAAGACCTCCAGTGAGGAGAAGACGTGAAACAAGATCAGAGCCACAGCGGGAGCAGAGGGGGTGGCAGGGAAAAGCTCCCAAGGTTCCCCGCATGATGAGGATGGAAGTTGGCACTGGAGCACAGTGAAAGGCAGGGAAAAGGTGAGACAGAGAAACAGCTATCCTCATCTTGCAGGGTACTTACCCTAAGCCAGCGTGTGGCAGGTGCATTTCATTCTGAGAGTGCTGAGATGCTGTCCTTGGGGCTTAGTCTGATGATCACAGGGAAACACTGCAGCTTATAGAACAATGTTTGTTTCCTTTGTGATGAATTTCACTAAATGATGTTTACCAACATCAAGCAAATCTACTCAAATGCATGCATCAATCTCTGGTTCCCCCCTCACTCTCCAAAATGAGCTTATTCATTTAGCACTTGCAGAACCCTCTGTGTTAGTAAAAGGTCTTCTGGATCATTTTTTTGTTAAATGTTCCTCAAAAACCACAGTACGAGGGACTGACAACACTCCATGTTTTATTTAGAATTAGAAATGATGGGTGACTGGCCCCACAGTGGGTTCAAGAGTCTGAAACTCATGAACTTTCTGAAGCACAGTTCCCCCACTAGCTTCTTGCACCAGAGCTTCTCACCTCTGCCCAGGTGTTTCTACCTCAGTGAATTCCATGGAGCAGGTTCTTCTCACCGCAGTTGGGCATATTTGCAGAGATTCATTTGTATTCTCTATTTTCTCAGCTAGAAAAGACATCATGATTCTATTTTATATGTTAGGACTGTGTTGTCATTGCAAGAATTTATTTTTAAGAAGAGCATCTAAAACACGTTGCTTGCACACCAGAATGACTGCATTGTAGAAGTTATGTTTCTAGGCATTTTATTAGTTTGCCAGAGGGTTGAAACAGATTCTTATAAGGGTGGGAGAAATCATAACAATTTGTTGTTTATCTCTGTCAGTGTGTGAAAACATATCCCTTGGCTGTTCTGCTGCACTGAATACTTCTCTGTCTCTCCTGTGGATTATAATACACTGGAAAACTAGGACTCTATTCATGTGCTCATCTGCATACCAGCCACAGTGTCTGACACAGGCATGTAGTGGATAAATACCAATCAGCCATCATGTTCTGAGATCACAACAATGGGAATGGAAAAAAAAAAAGATGTTGAGTCATGTTTACTGCACAGGAATCATAGGCAGGGCCGGCTGAGCCTGCCCCTTGTGCCCAGAGCACTTGGGCACATTAATCTCATTCAAACTTCAGGGCAGCTCTTAAGGTGGGTGATGACATCACCTAGCCTCAGAAACTAGGGGATTAGGCAGGTCTGACAAGGTCACTTGGTCAGTGACACAGCCAGGGAGTAGTGAATATGAACTTCCAGCCCAGGCAGCCTAATTCCAAAGCTCTCATTCTCAGTCATTCTACATTGCCTTTAGGTAGAGATGCTACATATAGGATATGTAGAGACTAAAGAATAGACTTCACACATACACACATTCAATGACAAAAGCTTACAACATGGACTCGAATCTTTACTGTTGAGACTCTGAAAAAAAAAAACAAAATGCCCTCTGTCACCCAGGATGGGACTAGCAATGGCCCTGAGGGAAATACCTGGGGTGGGTGAGGTGCATCCAGTGGTCCAGGATGCAATAAGTGCTAGATAAACATTTGTTAGTTACATGAGGGAGTGTTCAGATCTCCCAGTTTCATCCTCTCTATGAGACAATTAGTAAATTTGTTATGTAAAGCTGGACCTCCACAACTACAAGATATGGAAACCAATGGCACGGACGAAAGCAGATTAAAAGCATGATCACAGTACACATGACACGTTCTGTAACCCTATTATCTACAAAATCCTCTGTCATCCAAATTTGGGATAATTAAAATAACCTGATTCAATGGGCAGAAGCTTAATTAGGGTTCAGACCCCAGGTTGAAAGGCTATGAGCTATTTATATCCCATGCCCTCCAACTCACGGGCTGCTGAGCAGGCGTGATGCTTAATCACCGAGTTTTATTTATGTTAGAATGCTGGGAGCCTAGCAAAATACTTTCCATGAAGGGGCAGTAAATCCCAGCGTTTATTTGCTTAGTAGATGAGCTAGTAAGTTACACAAAAAAGGCTACCCGTGGAATCCAAGTAAAAATTGTATTTTAGCTGCTATCTTAGGCATTATCATACAGCAGAGTTCAGTTCAGGTACAAAACAATGGCTCTAAAAACCCAATTATTAAAAAATAAATGTGTCAAATACTTCAGTATTCTACATACTGAGACAATTTTGATCCTAGGATGCCTGCCTAGCGCAGAACAGAACTGAGGTCTGTGATTTAAGGAAACTAATATCCTGACCTATATTTTCAACATTATCAGGCCACCAGTAAAACTGTTCTTATCTAGAAAAAAGAGATTACAAACAAAATTAACTTGAAAAGAGACCTGGCTTTGAATCAAGGCTGACATGTGCGTCTTTCCCATGGAATTTTCCAAATAGGGTGATCTTAATGAGGAAAGGGGCTATGATAGTGAAGATCTTTGCCCCACCATTGGGGAGTGAGCTCAAGGAGAAGAAACGAGGGTCAAGGTTTGGGGGATTGGAGGAAATATTGTATCCTTGAAGTGGGACTAACAAACCGTACCCCCCAACCACCCCCCAACTTCCATGCCAGACATAAACCTGCTCAGAATGAGCTGCAACAGTTGTAGTTGCAAGAAACTTGAATAAAAATGAAAATTTTCAAAACTTATGTAAGGGACTGGGTAATTTTCTGGAAAAAACTCATTAGCATTTAAATAACAAGCTCCAGTTATTTAAGCTCCACTTATCAAGTCGATAGTGCCTGGAAGACATTTAGCCTCTTACCCATCATAATGTTTTTCTGTCTTTTTGAGGACCTCTTTCCTAGCATTTCGGTGAAGAAACCCAATTATCATTCATACCTGGTTGTGTAGAGCTCCAGCATAACTCATTTACATTCTCATCAAGGCCAAAAAAAAAATCTTCTAATGAAGTCTTCCATGGAATTGTGCAAGTAAGGGATGAAATGTGTCTTAAAATCAATGCCCCAGAGAATATTCACCAAGATTGAGTATTCTGATGATTTAGGAAATCTTAAAATCTCTCTCTTTGGCTGCCATCTTAATGTGCCTCTCCAGCAGCACAGAATGATAGATTAAGTTCAAAGTCCAATTAACTAGAAACTGGCAATGAGGAAATCTTCCATTTAAAAACAAAGTCATTGCACCTTCCCAGTGTTAGCCTTTCAAGTTCCAACATGGAATTATAAGCAAGCCAGGGTCATGTAGACACTGTACTAGGAAACTTAGACACTCAGGATTTGGCCATATGTGGTCAAGTAACAGGCATTATCTGAACTGAAAAGGCAGAAGGTGTGGGTTATAGTTTTATCACTTAACAGCTGTGTCACTTCTCTCTGAGCTTCCATTGCCTTCATAAAGTAATCCTAGGTCTATGAATTCCTTCAGAAAACTCTGTATGTCAGGAATTATTGTAGGTTCTATGGATGGATCCAAAGAGAGATACCATTGCCCCTGCCCTGGAGACACTGCCAGGCTCATGAAAGCATATAAATAAATCGGTGCAATAACATTACAGGCTGGCCCTGTCAGTTTTGCTCCTTTGAAACTTCGTGAGGGCCCAACAATGAATACAGTCTGCTGGGTTTAGAAGTGGCCAGACCATACTGAAATATAACTGCATCAAAATGCTCTTTGAGAAGCAGAGAATTCAAAGGTAGAAAAGACCCATCTAGGACCTTAGACTGCCTCCAGGCTGGAGCCCCCGAAAAATCATTCCAGGTAACTGAACCTCTTCTTAGCTCACCAAAGGGTTGAGCTAAGGACTCCGTCCGCCCCATCGACTTGCTGCCTTTGGTTCCAGATTTAGAGAAAATGAAACCCATCTGGCACCAGCTTCACCCTTTGTTCTCCACATTAAATAACCCAAGGTGTCTGTGTTAAAGTTAGGACAATTCCATTAAAGAGATGTGTTATCATACGCAAGGAGCTTAAGGAGAGTTGGGACATAACAATATGGTCCATCTGCTCTAGGAGCTTTCAATTTAATGAATAAAACAGTCATCATTAAAACAATGAGTAGTAATATGAGAAACAAAAATACAGGCAACATCTGTATTAATTTCCTAGAGCTATTTTAACGTAGTACCACCAAATGGGTGGCTTCACAGCACAGAAATGGATTTGCTTGCAGCTGTAGCACTCTAGTCTCCACCTCCGTC
This sequence comes from Chlorocebus sabaeus, assembly GCF_047675955.1. Classification (NCBI taxonomy): domain Eukaryota; kingdom Metazoa; phylum Chordata; class Mammalia; order Primates; family Cercopithecidae; genus Chlorocebus; species Chlorocebus sabaeus. Next base: position 94,053,171 of record NC_132905.1, on the reverse strand, counting down.
ATCCCATGGCCTTCTCCCCTCCTGTGTCTGTGTTCTCTCTTATAAGGACACCAGTCATAGTGGATTAAGGGCCAACCCCATTCCAGTATGACCTCGTCTTAGCTAATTTCATCTGTAATGACCCTATTTCCGAACTAGATCACACATTCTGAGGTCCTGGGGGTTAGGACGTGAACATATCTTTTGGGGGGACATGATTCACTCATAACAACACCTAAGGTTGTAGAAAGGAGGTCACGTTAGAACACATGGGGCTGAGCTTCCTTGTTTTGCAGAAGATGATGATGCCCAGGAAGTTTAAATGATGTGCATTGGGTCATAACATTTTTTTTTTTGTACCATCATTCATTTAATTGCGGTTGCAAACATCGTAACTGAAGTACCTCTCTCAAGTCATTCTCTAGCATAGTAATTGGTTTTATTTCCTTTATAATCTTCATCACTATTTGAAATTTTCTTGTTTTGTCCTGTAATTGTTGTCAGTCTCCCCTCATTCCATTTCTAGCTTTTAGAAGCATCATAACATTATTAAAGGCCAAGAGCAAGACTCAAATATGTAACTTCTGAATCCAAGCAGGGTATTCTTTTCCTTTCAGGGCTGATTAAACACGTAAGTATCAGATGAAGGTTTCAAGCCATAAAGGAAAGGGAAAGTATCCTCTGCACAGGAGAAGTCAAGGAGGTTTTCCTGGAGGGTGTGGGAAAGTTGGCAGGGCTGGGTGGGTGGCACTGACCTCCGCTCTTGCTCTCAGCTGACCACACTCCTCTGCAGACAAAGACAGACACAATTCTTGGCTCTTCACAGATCCCACCACCAGGAGGAATGCCAAGGCTGGGCCCACAGCAAGAAACCGCTATGCCAGCCAGTGGACCCTCAACAGACCCCACCCCACCATCTCAGCACATACCCTCACCACAGACTGGAGGCTGCCAACACCCAGGGCTACAGGATCAGTAGACAAAGAGAGCGACAGTTACAGCGTCAGCCCTTCGCAAGACACAGGTAGGCCCTGACGCTGCCTCTTCCATCCCTGGAGACCAGCACAGCCCCCACACCTCGAGCTTCATGGGCTCCTTGGGGAGGGGAGAGAGGGCGTCCTCCCTCCTACTGATGTTCTTTGGAAGGTCACTTTCAAATTGTTAAGCGGTTTATCTAACAGTTACCAATACAACTGCGTAGCCTTTACTCCACACAAGGCAACACAGAGCCAAACTGCATCTCTTCTGCAGGTGTCCTGAATCTTAGACCCAGGCTTATTTCTCCATTTAGTTCCTACCCCACTGGGAGAAATAGAGACATTTTTAAATTTGCACCCCCGTGATTGCAATAATTGCTGATTACACTCTGAGGGCGTCTGACCCACTACCTTCTCCAGGATTAAGACACTGCACTTGAAGTTACATGATGAGGTCGCAGCACCCTCTATAGGGAACATAGGCTGATCCGTTTGACAATTAAACAGGGGTTGGTTATAAGGTAAGTCATTCGGTCTATGCCATCAACCACCAAGTTTTCACTTCAGAGAGAAGACAGGGCCTAAGAATAGCACTGGGTTGCCCAACACTCCCCCTTACATTTTGAAAAGAAATTACATCTGAATCTAATAGCTGTAGGAAATATTAATACTCATTTTTCTTTTGTTCTTGATGATATACTTCAAAAACAGTGTTCCAGAGGTGGATCGTCGCCATGTGAATTTATTTTTATGGCTGTGATTTCTCTTAGAAGAGTCTCAGAGTTCCGCAGAGGTGACCTTAAAACTTTTTAGTGCATTTGAAATGCAGACATCTCCCTGACCAAGATGACGTGGCCCAGCTCAAAGGCATGTGGGCACCGGTTTTTGTCCTGATGGTTTTCTAGTCCCCATAGAGGGTAATCACAACAGAAGATGCATCCCAGGGGTTGCGGACCATTCTGCACTTGTGGCCAATTTCCGTGCAATGTCACGTCTTTATTTCTAAATATCGTCACATCTTCCTTCCTGAGCTGAGGCCCCAGAAGCTGAACTGCAGCTCAAATCATTCATGCCAATTAAAGAGTCTCTAGGGCACAGATCCATTTGCAGGTTGGAGCAGAGAGAGGGGTGCTGCCAGTCCTACTGTTTTCACTAAAAGCAGGACTTTTTTAGAGGGAATGCATTACTTATTTATGGAAATGTCCCAAGCTGGAACATCTGACTACAGCAGTTTGGTTGCAACAAAGCTTTCCTTAGCCGGATCTGCTGAGGCTTGTGAAGCTGGCCTCAGGAGCCTCTGACAAGGAACCAGAACTCCTACCAGGTTCCACCATGATCTGGAAGAAAACAGCCGCAAGCCAGGAAGGGCCATGCCGTTGGTTCAGACTTCTGATGGTGAGTCATCCGTCTTGTTTTTCTCTTTCATGGTGTAGATCGAGCAAGAAGCAGCATGGTCTCTACAGAAAGTGCCTCCTCCACTTACGAAGAACTGGCCAGGGCCTATGAACACGCCAAGATGGAAGAGCAACTGAGGCACGCTAAGTTCACCATCACAGAGTGCTTCATATCAGACACGTCATCCGAACAGTTGACGGCAGGGACAAATGAGTACACGGACAGTCTGACCTCCAGCACCCCTTCCGAATCGGGAATCTGCAGGTTCACTGCATCTCCCCCCAAACCTCAGGATGGAGGAAGAGTAACGAATATGGCAGTTCCAAAGGCACATCGGCCAGGTGAGCAAGACCACGTGGGGGCCGTCGCTTAGGGAAGTGCACCTTCCTGGTTCCCTCTCATCTGCTATGAAAGCCCTTCTCAGTGTTCAAACCAAATGGGTCCTCTGTTTATTGATGGCTGCATAACAAACCATCCCAAAGTTCACTGGATTAAAACTACAGCAGTCACTTATTTTATGAATCTGAAATGTGGGTGGAGTCTAGTGAGGGTGCCATGCTGCAGAGGCTCTCCTGGGGCTGGGCATCCACTTCCAAAGTGGCTCACTGGCCTGGCTGTGTTCTCCCTGTGCTGGCCTCTCCACAAGGTGCTTTGGCTTCCTCACAGCATGGTGGCTGGGTTCTAGCAGCAAATGGCCCAAGACACAGTCTGTGGAAATAGCCAGTTTCCTTAGGTTGGGCCTGGAAACACACAGCTATCATTTCTCTTGTATTCTATTAGGCAAGCAGTCACAGAGCCCAGAAAGCCCTGATTGCAGAGAAAGAGCCCCCGCCACTGCTTGAGGGGAACTGTTAAACATGCGAGGGCTGGATTTTAAAACGGCCACACTGAGGGCTTCTGAAAGGGGAGAGGTGTTACTGTAGCCGATGTTGATGTTTGGGACTTGGCCTCACTGAATTACACAAGGTGATGGTAACTGGCTAACATTAGGTCAGCCAGTAGTTTGGTCTTCAACTCGAACACCTGTGAATCATCTGGGTTGTGAAAGAAAGCTGCACTTTCTGAGGTCTGCAGGGCCTGGCAGATAATAGAATGCAGAGGCTAAGAACCGGGTCAGAGGAGTGATGGGGACATGGGCCATTTCAGGTTCACTGCTGTCTAAAGGAAAAGACTCTAGCAGGACCCTGCCAGCTGATCGCAAGCGGAAATGGGGGCCTTAGTGTGGGCTTGTGTTTTAAGAGAAGCCAGAAATCTTGGTTTTCTATGGAAATTCACAGCTTTTTTAGTGTTGGCTTGGATAGTTGTAAACCATTGTACAGGGCAAATAAAACACATCTTCAGATGGAATCCAACATATGGCAGCCAATTGTGGTTCTCATCTGAAGAACCACTTTTTCTTTTTCACCCTGAAATAGCTGCCTGTAGACTTTCCTTCACAGACTAATCTATCCACTCTTATGGAATCCAGTTTTATTTCTCATTTTACCCATTTTCTACACCACTGTTCTGATTCCATTTCAAAAACGTATCTTCACTTTTGAATGACTGCAGTTCCCTTGGGTTTTATGGGATAAGGCCTAGCTGAAATGAGCTTTAGAAATGCATAAAAATATATAAAATAAGAATTGTTTATCCAGCAAATAATCTTCCATACCAGCTCAAGATTCTTGCCAGCATCCAATAAAGAATGATGGCTTCATTTATTTTCATTCTGTCTACCTCCTCGGGGAAAAGACGAGCTGTTATTTGTGGGTGTTTTTATTTCAACTATTTTTTTTTTTTTTTTGGTATTGTTGGCATTTATTTGCAAGGCAAATGGAGAAAAATGCAGGATAAATGCCATGGCTTTCTGCAGCTGTTCAGCCTGAATGTGAGGAGGACCAGAGAGAAGACTGATGGGCCTGTGGGCATATTGGATAGGCGTTCTCAGCTTCAGTTCCTGCATCTGTAAAATGGGAATGGCATTGGTGACTATGTACTGGGCTTCTGTTAGATGCATGTAGCATAACACAGGTGAAGAGGTCAGCAGAGGAGGCACTCAGCCATATTAGCTGTTGTTTCTGGCGCTGTCTGGTGGCTGTGGTTGTTAGAATCCCCATGGTGACTCCAATTGTACTGCTGGCCACCTCTTCCTTCTTGCTTTTATTTTTCTCCAGTGACCACTGAAGTCCTAGCAGGCACCCACCTCAATTGTGTGTCACCCAGTTAAGTACTTTATGCTTCTACCTGAGATAACATGCCATCATTTTCCCTTTGTGTGTGATTCAGGGCACAGACTGAGCTTCTAGGTTAAAAGACTGTCCTATTTGTGCAGGCCTTTACATAATTAGAGGGTTGAAGCTTCTTTTTGATGACATGCTGTTCGTATTGTTGGATTGTCTCTTAAAAATTTGACCTTTGCTCATGACATTGTTGCCTGGATCCATTAGAGCAATGGAAGATCACAGCTAAGTTACTATTGTCTTAATATACTTTTCAGAGTAACATGATTTTATAAATACAGGTTTGAATAATCTCTTAAATCAATGCAAGTTCAAATGTCCACAAACTTTGTTTTATCTACCCTAGATGACTGCATTATTATTGAACATCTGATATGCTTTAGAAAATATTTCAGCCTTTGGAAGCCTTTCCATTGCTCCTTTATAATTCAACTAAATTCAACGTTGGGCACAAAATACAAGGTTCCTATTTACTTTTCTGCTAACTGGAGGCTGTGATACAATTAGCAGCTCCTTGAGTTGTGCTTTTAAATCACATTATTTTCCTATGTGCCCTCTTCACGCTAGATGATATCAGTCATATCTGTTTCCGTTTATAGTCTTCCAAATCTCTTGATATATTTCTCCTCACCTTTAGAGCTTCTTTTTTGATGGTCCTTTTTTTCTCTCTCCCTTTTTATTTTTTCTGTCTTCAGTACAAATAGTTATGATCCCCAAACTTTTAAATTCTCTGCAAATTGGGATCAAGTTACATGAATTTGACCAGATTGTGGCTTCAGAAAAATAGGAAACATGTCTGAATTATCTTCATACTTCCTTCTCAAGGTCTAGCAGATACCTGATTAGGCAAGTAGTTATCATGCAAGAAATATTTATAAATGAATTAACACTATTGAATATCCAATAGTATTAATTCATTTTTAAAACTATATATATATATATATATATATATATATATATATATCTCCAGTGTGTGTGTATATAATATACACATATATGACACTGTGTCTGGTACATAGGTGCTTCATAAACATTATTGTATGAATGAATATATTATGGTTGTGACAACAAAACCAACTGGTGAAAATGAAAATATTTCAATTACTAGAAATAGTCAAATACAAAAGGACATTTAAATCTACTCCAACTTTCAGCACCTTTAATCAAAGTGACTTATTTTCTGTTCTTGCCCTTAGCAAATAAAAAAGACATATCTTCAATAGATAAAGGGGTGCTCTCCCATGAAGTGAGGATAGCTATCCACAAAGGAGGCATTATCTGGCTATAATTTTACTGATACCTGAATTTTAAATTTGCCTGTACAATTACAAGTCCTAAAAATGCAGCAAATTATTGTCTTCTTCCATAAGGGATGACTTTTCCCATCTCTACAAACAGAAAACAAAATTCTATTCCTCTGAGAAATAGCTGCAAAGTTTAACATCTTTTTTTTCCTCTCAGTCAAGGTGGCTTCCAATTCTTTGATTACAGTACCCATTCTTGGTTTCAGGTAGCATTTTGAGCCTGTTGCAAACATTCTTGGATTACTGCTGCTGCTTCTTTATTCATGATGTTTATCCTATGCCATCAAGAGAAGCCATTGCATGAAGCTACTTAATTCAATTTCAAGTTTCAGACGTGCACCCTACCACAGCCTGCCCCACTAGCGGTAGGGAAAGCATCAACCCCTTGGCATCTCTGTGCTCACGCCCTCTGGGTCCCAGACACAACGTTATGAGTTTCAGCCCCTTCCTTGGGGAATGCATTTGAGTTTTGTTTTTTTTTTTAGTGGGAAAGGGCCACTGCCCAGTGCCAACTTGTTAATTCACTGAATGGCCAGTAAGTCGAAACAGTTACTGGATTTTAATTTTAGGATCCATTCATCTTGCATCACTCTCTCCTGAGGGTGTGAGGGTGGAGAGTAAGAGGCGGGGCCCAAGGCATGCAGAGAGGCCAGGAGCCCTTACCTGGAGGAGCCCTTACCTGAAGAAAGAGCCTACCTCTGCACAGGGCAGCACTATTCTGACCAAGGCTGGCCACCTTATTCTCAGTTGTCATTTTGACCATGCTGTTTTCCCTCTCTGAAGTCTGTGTATCTCTCATGTTGGCTCTTAAATCAAAACAAGATACCAGCAATCCAATCTTCAGAGCTAAATAACCCCCACTCCCAGTTTCACTTACCTACATCTCCCTCACTACCTGAGGGCTTGGCTCAGGCAGCTGGGGTGCCAAGCCTCGGCACCGGCACCTTCCTCCTGTTTTGCACATCACTAAAACTCAACGTTGAAATGTTTATCATCAATATTATAGTAAAGGTCTCCTTTCAAATGAAAATCTCTTTGATGCCTACACGTGTGTGCATGGGCACACACAGGCATGCACACATACACATTCACACACAAGCACACGTGCGTAGGTACTTGTGCACACACATGCGTATATGCATGGACACACATATATGTTCACACATGCACATGTATGTGGGCACATAAGCACATGCTCCTATGCATGGATACACACAGACACACACACATTCTCACTGCACTGCTCCGGGTTTTCTAGACGAAGGCTTGCTCCCTCCCTCTCAGCCTCCCTGCTTCCCTGTGTTTCTTCGTCATGCATGTGTTGAGTGGACACTAAATGACTGGTCCTGTTTTGGGAAACTGAGGATGCAGTGATAGACAAGACCCACAGAGATCCACATTGAAGACGCTTCTGTTCCTGGAAGGGAGACGGACACTGATCAAGTAAACAAATAGTATTTGTTCCCGACCATGGTGAGTGCTGGGCGGAGCAAATCCGGAAGGGGATAAAACGTGAGAGAGGAGTATTTTGGAAAGAATGGCCCAGAAAGGCCTCTGAGGCAATGAGATGTAAATGATGGGATGGAAAGAGCCCTGCAAAGATCCTTCTGGTGGTCCAGAGAGCTGAGCAAAGATAAAGGCCAGGAGAAAGGAATGAGCTTAGTGTACACAACAGGGATCAAGAGTTCCCGCTGAACTGCCAAACATACATGACCTTTCAAACACTCCCCTAGAATTTTAGGTTAAAAGAACCCTGGGGCCATCCAACAAAGCCTCCACATACTGCTGTTCACGCCCACTCTATGTCGACCTAAATATTGGCATGTGCTAATCCTGATTTCTGCTGGAAAACCAGGTCTCTCTGAGGAGTATTTGCAATTTTAGCTTCTTAAGGGCTCTTGTAGAATTTCAGTGTCTTCTTAATAGCTCTCCCTCAGACTCAAAAGGTAACAGTAGCACCTGCTCTGAGGGGTTCCCAAGCTTAGAACTCTAAGCCCGTTGCCTAAAATAAAAGCTTAGCACATGTGTCCATTGGGTCTTTTGCAGCCACCACTCCGCACCCAGCCTCCTGCCACTGTGTTCAAGAGGCCGTCCCCTGTACCTCTGACCTTGACCGGTGGTCTGGCTGGTTCATTGTATTTGCTGTGGTTGCTGGGCTGGTGTCTGTGTCCTCTTGTTCCAGAATATGCATTCCCTGTGTTCTGATTGTATTTTCTCTGACTTCTGAGCCCCTTAAAAGCCTCACTGTTTTTCTTGGGTAGCTTATTGGGGTTCAGTTCCAATCCTGGGCTGCGCCAGTTCCTTGAGAGGTGGAAAGTGATGGGGGAGGTGTGTACCTGAGAGAACAGTGATGTGGGGGTAGAGGCCTCATTGTCCCTGCTGAGTGATCAGAAGGAAGCTCCCAGATTCCAGCGCTGCAGACAACAAGAGAGAAGGCTGCCCAGGCAACTGAACATTCATGGCATTTCAGACAGATCTAGTTAAAACACAAATATATGACACTCGTGTATTGAACCCCTACTGATTGAATATCTCCTGAGTAAAAAGCCACTGGGTATTACCCTAAGACATAAAAGGGTTAATATCTTAAATTAACACTCCTCACAGTCTCATTCACTTATCAGAATAGTGTGTATCAAAGACTGCAGGCAATGGGTTCTGAAGACATGAGACAGGCAAATCTTGAGAATGTCAAGAAGTAATACAAACCCCAGCTCATAGAATATGGTCAGTCGCCACCTGCACACACATACACATGCACACACACAAACACACATAGCCCAGTGAGGCCTCGTGAGAAGCTAAAGCCCCATGAAGGCCCAGGGGCATACAGAAAGGTAAGAAGAAGACAGCAAAGACCATCGTTTTCCAGTGTGGCCTCCTGTACATTCTGCTGGCACCAAGGCCTAAGGCATCCTGTATCCCAGACCAGAAAGGGGAAGCAAGCCATCAACTCCAGTAAGAGTCAACCTTCTCCTGTTTAACCTCCTTCCATGGCTTTCTGCTGCTCTCACAGTGTCTGAGGGGTCAGCCATGTCTTCCTTGCCTTGACCTCTCGTCTCTAGCCTCCAACCTTGACCCCTAGTCTCCAGCATCCAACCTTGACCCCTGGTCTCCAGCCTCCATCCTTGACCCCTGGTCTCCAGCCTTCAACCTTGACTCCTGGTCTCCAGCCTCCATCCTTGACCCCTGGTCTCCAGCCTTCAACCTTGACTCCTGGTCTCCAGCCTCCAACCTTGACCCCTGGTCTCCAGCCTTCAACCTTGACTACTGGTCTCCAGCCTCCATCCTTGACCCCTGGTCTCCAGCCTTCAACCTTGACCCCTATTCTCCAGCCTTCAACTTTCTGACCTCCTACAACTCCACAAATATACATTCACTCTGTCTGGAATTCTCTCATTTCCAGCCTAACTCAGCTCCTTCTGTGGGATGATTGAAGATACCCATTGTAGTAGAAACAGCTCTGTCAGCTTCATGGCAGAACAAGGGCAAGCCCCCAGGCAGGGTTCTGCTTCAGGTGGTCCCCAGTGTGTGGTTCCTCATGCCTCTTGTGTGGGAACTGGATCCATCTTTGGATCTCATGAATCGTTCCACAGTGGGTGCTCCAAAACCATTGCTAAGTTCTGCGCTTGCCTAAAGGACAGGGAAGATTTTCCAATCCCACTTTTATTCAGAGCTACTTTATTTGAGAACAATCATGAGCCTCAACAAAGTCAAAGCCCTACTTTTATACCTCAGTGTAGCTTTTAAAGTTCACCAGCAAGCAGAAGGATCACAATATCGATGAGCTCTTAAAAAATGCATGAGGGCTCCCTGAGTACAAGCCAAGAATTGTAATCAAATCCCTGTACATGGCCTCTGATATCAGTCTCACATTATTTATTTAGGGTTTTTCCTGGTTGCCATTTGGGAGTGAAGATTCATTTACCAAGAGAGATTATTTTACTAGTTTTCATTACCATGCTGCAACATTAATATTAAACTCAAAAAGTGTTAGATCTCTTCTGCCTCTGGTATGGGTGGACTCTATGCTCCCCTTTGGGAACCAGCTTTTTGACACTGTAGTGTTGTTACAAGTCTGGTCTCTGTGTTTTTTACTGAAATTGCTCGAACTCAAGGAAATCATCCTTTGCTTCGTACTTTTGCATCAATATCCAGCTCTCTCCAGGCATAGACCTCAAACCTTGTTAGAAATTGATGAAAGTTCCTTTTTATGTGTCCCCAGAGGAGACTGAAGCCCCCAAAACTGTGATTCACGTTCATTCCCACAAATTTGGGAAAGCATCTGCATGTTCACAGCCTCTAACTAACAAAGCGTTGCAGAGGAGGAGGAAGAAAGCTACCGCAAAGTGCCTTGGAATATCTGGCCCCCAGAAATGCATTTCATTTGTTCTACCCTTATCCATACATTCCCAATACAGATGTATATAACCAGTTTTCAGAAGTGAGATAGCTCAGAGCCTAAGAAAGCCTCTTTTAGGTTTTAAGATGCCTTTAGAAAGTAGTGTGCCTCATTCATTTGATTAAAGGCAAGAGCGCTGAGGCTCAAAAGGGTCACAAAACTACCTGGAGGCAGAAACAGAGGCAGAGACAGGATTTCAACACCAAGCCCTGCAGTCTGTAACTACTGTTCTTTCCACTGGACTCAGCTCCCACCTCAGCGGGTGCCATTGGAGAAAGACCTACGGGTTTTGCCTTCTGATTACAGTTCCATTGGACCATCTCTTATTTTCTTCCATGAAGAACTGAGGTCGTCACTCCTTGTGGACTAGTATTCTGAGGCTGAGGGGTACAACTGCTTATCCTGGTTGAATTCAATGCTTTATAAGTAGAATTAAAGTGAAATAAGGAACACTTGGCCTTATGAATTCTGATCATCTAAAGCAGAGTTTCTCAACAGCAGCACCGTTAGTATTTGAAGCCAGATCATTCTTCGTGGCAGGGGCTGTCCTGAGCATTGTAGGATGTTGAGCAGCACCCCTGGCCTCTGACCAATAGGTACCAATAGTGGCACCCTCCCCTGCATTGTGACAATCAAAATGTCTCCAGACTTTGCCACATGTCCCCTGGGAACAAAACCGCCCTCCGTGGAGAGCCTCTGATCTAGTGTTCAGATATTTTCCCCTAGTGTGGTGCCTGCAAGATGGCAAGAGCCATTGTTTGATGATGGATTAATGGAATGCACAGCCATTATAGATTTTCTGAATCACTTCATTCTTGTTGTTTCAGTATTGATTTTGCCATCCTTCTTCCAAGAACTGAAATGCATTCAAACTTTGCATGTGTCCGAATAGATTGAGAAAGTTCAGGAAGTTTTGCTTTCCTGGGTTTCAACTAAAAGGAGGCAGGTTTAGTTCAGCAGTTTTCACGCAGTCAGGCCAACCATGGCTCTAGTGCACCATGAGTGCACTAGAGTGGAGGAGGACAAGCTCTGAGTGCGTATCTGCTGATGGATGTGGGGCCTGAAATCTGTACATTTCAGAACCAAAGGCAACGTGGTGTTTGTGATACCTATATGCAGAGTGGTTAGGGAAGGAAGGAGAAATCAATGCTGACTTATTTAATCAGGACTTTTGGAGACGTTAATGGCATGAAGGTCCCCAGAGGGCAGCAACAGAAGGATGAGAAATGAAGCATGATGTCAAATAATAAAGCATTATGCTGCAATAATGGGTAAAGCGTCTCATCCCCAAGGCGGAAGTCAAAGCAGCTGCCTGGGCTCCCTCCAGAAAGGCAGTGATGGGTGCAGCCTGTGATCTGCACTGGGTTTTGGTGAGGCTGATGAGGAGAGAATGAGAAATGGGTGCCCCAGTAATGGATGGGCCAGTGGTCATTGTGTGGTACACACATCTCTAAAGCTCCACAAGGGCCGTTCATTGTGGGTAATACACATTTATTCTCATAGCGCCCACCTTTCTGGTGCCCTCTTCCTCCACTACTCCTTACCACTGTCCCAGTTGGTTACCATGTTCCCTTTTTCCCTTCTCTATTTGTGACTCTGCCTCTAATTTTTATCTGTCTACAGATCTGTGTAGCTACATTTCTTTCTTTCTGCCTCCCTCTGTGTGTGTGTTTCCATCTCTCTGATCCCTCTCTCTCTCTCTCTTCCCCCTCTCTCTCATCCCCCTCTCTCTCATCCATCCTCCCTCACACTCACCCAGCCTCATCCATCTCAGCCTCCCCTGACCCTGATATGTTCCTGCATCTCAGTCCCTCAGTTTCCCAGAGCCCTTCTCTGTGCTTGGCCATCTCCACCTGCTTCATCCCTCACCCTCAGTTAGAGTCTCTGACAGGAAGGGCATTGGCCTCAAGACAGAGCACAGTGGGTTCATGGTGTGCAAATCCACCATTACAACCCGAAGAAGTCAGCAGGGGGGACCCTGTCCCAAAGGCCCAGGCAGGACTCTGTTAGCCTTTGTATTCACGCTGGCATTAGGCAGGAGACACTAACTAGGTTTAGCTCACTGGGAAGGGGGAGGAACCGGCAGTGTGGGCAGGGAGGTGAGTAGGGCAGAAGGTGGGCATGGAAGTGAGTTCAAGCTCAGTCCCTCCTGCTGTCACACCATAAGCCAGGTCCTCCTGCCAGCACTAGTCCTTTCCTTCTCCATGCCTCAACTTCCCCTTTCAGTATGCTGCTCTTCCAGTTGGATTTTCCCTCCCATATCTCTCTCCTCTCTCTTTCTCTGTCTCTCTCTCTCTCTCTCTCTCTCTCTCTCACACACACACACACACACACACACACACCCCACACTTTTCTTGATGTTTATGCCCTGCTTGCTGTCTTACTGCACTCAGCTATCTCTTTGTTCCTCCCCTGCTTCTTGCGTTTATCCCTTTTCTATGCCTTTGATTTCATGGATGAAAGTTTTAGTACAAGGGAAACAAAAAAAGGAAAAGAAGGAAGGAAGGAAGTTAGTTTTCATGTTACCTGAGACTGGATAATTTATAAAGAAAAAGAGATTTAATGGACTGACGGTTCCATGTGGCTGGGGAAGCCTCACAATCATGGTGGAAGGTGACAGGCACATCTTACATAGCGGCAGCAAGAGAGAAATGAGAGCCAAGTGAAAGTAGAAACCCCCTATGACCCGTCAGACCTTATGAGACTCATTCACTACCATGAGAACAGTATGGGGGAAACCACCGCCATGGCTCAATTACTTCCCACTGGGTCCCTCCTACAACACATGGGAATTATGGGAGCTACAATTCAAGAAGAGATTTGGGTGGAGACATGGCCCAACCATATTAGAAGGAAAATAAAGGAAAGAATGGAGAGAATGAGAGAAAGAGAGAAAGAAAAAGGAAGGGAAAGAAGGAGGGAGAAGGGGAAGGGGGAAATGTGGAGAAAGGTAGAGGGAAGCAAAGCAGAGGAAGTGATGCCATAGAGTTTGGAAATCATTACCAAAAATATTAGTGAATTTTGTCATAGCTGGGTTTGCTGAAACAAGTACTAAGACCGGGCATTTGCCTTTGCCAGTGTTTATGGCAATGATAGATTTACACACAGAGATGCCGAGGGCATTTGCACCCAGTGGAGGTGAGTACACATGGCATGGTGACCCAATATGGTGACCTTGGAGTTCAAAGCACAAAAGATCCTCAGACTTCTCCTGGATCCCTGCTACTTTTCACTGCATAGGAGAACTGGAGAGGGTCCTGACTGATAAGCTATGGGGCAAGTGAGCTGGGGAGTGCCGGACACACCCATGAAGGCCCTGCTCTCTGTGGAAACAGATTTCTTAATCCATGGAAGGTGTTCACATGCGTTATCTAATTTACTCTTCACCATAGCCTTCTGTGCTAGATTCTGCTATTACTCCCATTTTATGGATGAGGAAACTGAGCCCAGATCTAGAACTGTCAGATAAATGCAGGCAATGTTATCCTGGCCTCTACTCCTCATCACCACAATTAAAGCCAAGGGCTAGTTTCTCCCATGTGACACAGGCAGATGGCAGGGTGCTGGGGGCGGGGGATGCTGTGCCAATGTCCCCATGGTCAACACAGTCTCACACATCATGTGTCTCTTTCTGGATCAATAACTGTGTGAGTTGTCTTGGTATGTGTAGGCATCTGAAGCACATGGGAGGACTATTAGAGAGTCCACATCCTCAGAGGCTTTGTTGATGAGCACATGGGCTGGGGTTTTAATGGACATAAGTGCCTATAATAACAGAGCTTACCGCTGACTACTATGGTGCTCTCTTCTCTGTAAGTGCATGAATTATTGAGAGAACTCATTTGCAGCACGCACACAGTTGAAAGGGCTGCTGTGGGTGCTAATCAGAAAATACACGTTTTTGAAGGGAGCTAATTAGAGAATCGCACAACTTCATAGAGTTTTACCTGAAAGACTGGATCAATCAGAGATATTGGATATTCAGAGATACTTGTCAGACCTGCAGTAAACAAACACATGTAGGCATTGCATGTAAGCACTGAGCTGTTTCCATTATGAAGGATTTTTACTTCTCACCTGTCCATTTCAGCGACTGGAGCCCTCTTGATCACTACATCTGAAGTGGGAGCCCCTGCAGGCAGGATGCAGATATTATGAGTCCTATCTTTTGATTTCAAACACGTTTCTTCCTTCCAATCTAAGACCTGAATGTTCTGCAGTCCAGCGGGGACCACGATGCTATTACTTTGTAGGGGTTTAATAAGCCCTGTGCATTCAGTGGGGAGTCACTAGAATAGAGATTTATCCCCAAATCTGTTGCAACACATTACGAATATGTCAAGTGTTCGTGATTGAGTCGGGTCTCAGAAACAGCATGAGGCATTCTTGACCTATATTTTTAAAGAACCCTGGAGGTAAATGTCTGTTGCATTTCCTCAAATATACGAACAACATGAGAAAAATAATATTTAATAAAAATAATTAAAAATAAATAAATAAGAAAATTAACAATTTGTTTATCAGATTCTTAGGAATAAAGACATCACTTTCTGGAGATTGATTATATAAAACTACAAATTGCAAGATTGGTCAATTAAGACATATTGATTCACATACAAAGGATGTTCTCATTTCAAAAGAATTATTCAATTTATTTCTTAATGACAACTCTGTTAATGTTTTCATCACTTTTTTTTTTTTTGCAAATAATTAACACCTAGTTAGAGAAGACTGAAGAATAGCTACCATAAAGGAACATAAGTAATTTTCAATGCCATGAAGTTTCATAAAGTTTTAAAAAATCGAATTATTTCATCTTTCAGGAACAAAGCTATTCTAGATGGCAAGATATTCCTGAACCCTCCACATTAGTGTCTATAATGGGTAGGCCTCATGCCATTATATTTTTATAAGCCAGAGTTCAGATGCATCAAGTTACCAAAACCCTTTTTACAAGAATGCCAAATTATGTAATTTCTTCCTATAAGAATGTTATGGACCAGGTGCGGTGGCTCACGCCTGTAATCCCAGCACTTTAGGAGGCTGAGGCGGGCAGATCACCAGAGGTCAGGAATATGAGACCAGCCTGACCAACATAGAGAAACCCCGTCTCTACTAAAAATACAAAAATTAGCCAGGTGTGGTGGTGCATGCCTGTAATCCCAGCTACTTGGGAGGCTGAGGGGGGCGAATCGCTTGAACCAGGAGGTGGGAGGTAGATGTTGCGGTGAACTGAGATCGCGTCATTGCACCCCAGCTTGGGCAACAAGAGCAAAACTCCATCTAAAAAAAAAAAAGAATGTTATGGCCCATTTATTGTCTGGGTATTTATTACTGAGCTTCCCTTGGATCCAGTTGACAGTAGGAAGCCAACGTTGAATTAGAATTGCCTTTAATTTCAGCGAGCCCAATCCAGTGTCACTGGGTCATTTAGTGAATTACATGCTGCCATTCCCAATGAAATCATATAATTACTCATCATCACTAAATAGAATAAAGACATCCTGAAAAAGCTAAATGGAATTTTGAATCGTAAATACCAAGGGGTGCAACAATGTAATAACACAAGGACAAAGAAATCATTTGGTGGATTTCCCAAAAATAAGGTCATTATTCCTGTTGTTGGGGGAAAAAGGTTTTCAAGAAGGGTAATAACATTTTGAAGATTTGTATGCTCATTTAAATTGTATAAAATGCATTTTTACGGCTTGACTTGGCCATATTTATTTTTAGTTCTTATACCCTTTTTTTTTTTTTTTTTTTTTTTTGAAATGGAGTTTCATCCTTGTTGCCCAGGCTAAAGTGCAATGGTGCAGCAACCTCCGATGCCCGAATTCAAACGATTCTCCTGCCTCAGCCTTCTGAGTAGCTGGGATTACAGGCGTGTATCACCATGTCCAGCTGATTTTTCTATTTTTAGTAGACACAGGGTTTCACCATGTTGGCCTGGCTGGTCTCGAACACCTGACCTCAGGTGATCCATTGCCTCGGCCTCCCAAAGTGCTGGGATTACAGGCCAGTTCCCTTATACTCTTGAATGTCCTTTCCTTCTGTTATGCTGGTTATTCTTTTTCTGTGGGTAAACTTGAAGTGTTTCCTAAGGTTCAGGCTTTAAGCACTACCTAAACACACATCACTTCCGTTGCCCCACTAGCAGGACAACTGGCTAATGACAGCCCTCGCTTGGCTCAGGTGGTCTCAGATCCCCTCAGCCTGCACCTTCAGGGCCTACAGGCCCAAAGGGGCTGGATGAGGAAGGCTCAATTAACTATTGTTAGCATACAGTAACATAAGGAAAGCAGGGAATATTTTGAAGCAAAAGAAACAAGAATATTCAGTTACTTTAGATTCAGAAAATGAGCAATGAGTCATTCTAGTGCTACGTTTCTACGATAAAAATACCTACTAGATATCTTGTCTTGAATGTCCCCAGCTGCATCAAACTCAGCAGGTCTGAAACTAAACCCTTCATCTTTTGTCATCAAAGTACAATCTTTCCCCTATATACCCTTTCACAGTTAGTGGTTTCACTGTCCACAGAGTTTCCTGAGCTTAGAGCCTGGGAAGGAGTTGCCCCTAACCCCTTCCCCTCTCTCACCACTCCCACTTGTCATTGACTCTGAAGCCGCCTTCCTTGGTTCCCCTTTGTATCACAATTTAATTCCCTCTCTCACATCCCACAGCTTCTCCTGAGCTCAGACCATTATCATCTCTCTCTCTCTGCACATCCTTTTCCCTGGGCCCTCGCTCCAGGACCACACACCACCAGCCCATTCTCTAGCCAGAGTTTTGCACCTGGTATGACGTGAGTTATAGGTGTGCCAAGACGGTGAGTCCTTCAGACCTCAAGGTGGCCAGAGGCAACTCCTTGGGTTCATCCCAGTGTTGCTGCACAAATACCCCTTGTCTGCCTATACCTCAAAAAGATAAAAGTGGAAAGCACTGGGCTGGAGAATGCACACTGCCTATACCAAAACAGCAGAAACTCAGATGCAGCGTCAGTCCAGCTCAAGCCAGGCAGTGTTGGTTGCAAAGTGGACTTGGTGGCTGGGCCCTAATTGTGCTCATGCATTGCAAGGGGGTGATGGGATGTTTTAAAGCCTTGAAACAGGACCCTGAAGATGGGAATGAGAAGGAGTCAAGGCCAGGTGGCTCATGCCTGTAATCCCAGTGCTTTGAGAAGTTGAGGTAGGAGCATTGCTTGAGGCCAAGAGTTTGAGACCAGCCTAGGCAACTAAGAAAGACCCTATGTCTCCAAAATATTTTAAAAATAATAATTATCCAGGCATGGTGGTGTGTACCTGCAGCCCTAGCTATTTTGGAGGCTGAGGTGGAAAGGTTGCTTGAGCCCAGGAGTTTGAGGCTGCAGTGAGCCATGAATGCGCCACTGCACTCCAGTCTGGGCAACAGAGCAAGACTCTGTCTCTTGTTTTTTTTTAAAAAAAAATAAGGAGTCAAGAGATATTTTGCCAGTAGAATTAACCTGGAGAGAAAGGTGTCAGTGTCACCTCTGAGGTTTCAAGGATGGAAGGATGGTGATAATGTTACACAAGATGGAGCACACGAGAGAAGAGCAGCATTTGGGATTGGGAGGGGATGGAGTTGGCCTTCATTAACTGAATTGGTAGACTGTGTTATTCAGAATTCCAGACGGACACTCGTGTGGAAATGCCTAGCAAAGCACCTGAAAGTCACATTTAGGGCTCAGGAGAAAGAGCAAAATGGAAAAGATAGATGGGAAAGCTATTTATAAAGAGATGAGGAAAGCAGCCAAGCCTTTCGAGAGAGGGCTGAGAGCAGGCCACTGGGAATACTCTGTAACATTTAGAGGAAAGACAGAGAAAAGGATCCAGTCAAGGAAAGTGAGAAGGGGTGGCCAGAGATGTAGGCAGAGATCTGGAAGACCACAGTGCCCTGGCAGCTGAGAAGGCCAACAATAAAAATATCAACAGCATCAAATGCTGTAGTAATGCAGGTAGGAAGAGGACCAAGAGGAAATCAGAGAATTTGGCAATGAGAGGTCAGAGTTGACCTTTCAGTAGTTGATGGTGAAAGAAGCTGTGGCAGTTCAGGTTTTCTGAGAAGCACCTATGAAGACAGATTAGACAGGCAAGGAATTTATTGGGGAAATTCTTGTGAAGAACGAAGCAAGAGGAAGCAGGAGGTGGCAAGGAGAGTCCAGGGACCATAACAGAGGTCTGACACCTGTGAGAGAAGGGGAAGGAGGGATTGGTTGGAGGCACCTCAGGCTGCAGTGCACCTCTGAGAAGGCTGCAGTGAGGCTGATGGGGCATCCCTGAGCAAAGGATGCCTGTTAGGGAGATCCCGCACTAGGCGGGGACGGCCATGAGGAAAGCCCTGTCATGCTTGTCATTGGCTTGCAGCATCCCAGAGAACTGGTACCTCCCTGCCTGCAGCAGATGCTCTTGGTTTTTTTGTTTTGGTTTGGGTTTTTTTTGTTTGGTTTGTTTTTGTTTTGTTTTTGAGTCTTGCTCTGTCACCCAGGCTGGAGTGCAGTGGCATACTCTTGGCTCACTGCAACCTCCTCATCCCGGGTTCAAGCAATTCTCCTGCCTCAGCCTCCCCGGTAGCTGGAACTACAGGTGCCCACCACCATGCCTGGCTAGTTTTTGTGTTTTTAGTAGAGACGGGGTTTCGCCACATTGGCCTGGCTGGTCTTGAACTCCTGACCTCAGGTCATCCTCCCACCACAGCCTCCCAAAGTTCTGGGATTACAGGCATGAGCCACCATGCCCAGCCAGCAGATGCTCTTGAAGGAGACCTGAGGTTATGTTTACATGGCACCACAGAAGCCAGAGTGACCTTGAGCAGGAAGTAGAAATGCTAGAACTCTGGTCTAAGCTGCTGTCATCTCTATACACAGCATGGCTGAAACAGAAGAGCCATGCAGAGGTTAGCAGGTAGGCAGGGCCTGGTAAGGAGGCCATAAGCTGTGGCACTTTCACCCAAAGCCATCATAAAGACCCATAACTAAGTGGCTGGCCAAGGTCACAAGGTTTCATAGAATTGCCAAGACCAGAGCCAGCTGTCCATCATTCTTCCCTTGACATCCCTGGTCTCTCCTCCAACCCTGTGCTCTCCCCACACTTCGAATCACATGCGGGATTTGGTCTATCACCGTTCGTAACCAGTGGACGCTGTTGCCTTTGATGTATGTTTTTCTTTCAACGATGGTGTTTTGAAGGATTCTGTTACCTCCATTCCTCCATTTCTGTACAAGTAAGTTAATACAAGTAAGTACTGTCAGAAAATGAGCTCCTCCCGTGCCCGGCGAAGAGGTAGGAAAACGATTCCACCTGTCTTTGTGGTGAGCGCTGATGGAGGATCTTGAGAAAAGCACCTGTGTGCAGCGACATTCTCGTCTCTAAAACCCGCATGGCCACCCGCATGCACACAGGGTGTTCTGCCGGTGTTTACCAAATGAAGACACCAACTAACTACCCTGTCTTTCCTTCTAGGTGACCTCATACATTTGCCTCCATACCTTAGAATGGACTTTTTGTTAAACCGAGGTGGTCCAGGCACCAGCAGGGACCTGAGCTTAGGACAAGCATGCTTGGAACCTCAGAAAAGCCGGACCCTGAAGCGCCCCACGGTTCTGGAGCCCATCCCGATGGAAGCCGCCTCCTCCGCCTCCTCCACGAGAGAAGGACAGTCGTGGCAGCCGGGGGCCGTGGCCACATTACCTCAGCGGGAGGGGGCAGAGCTGGGACAGGCAGCTAAAATGAGCAGCTCCCAAGAATCACTGCTCGACTCCCGGGGCCATTTGAAAGGCAACAATCCCTACGCAAAATCTTACACCCTGGTATAACAGACAGCATGACTGGACAGCGGTTGTAAATACAATTCAAACAATTCAATCAAAGCTACCTTTTTTTTACGGAATTCCAATATTTATAATTAAAGAAAATTGCCAAAATATATTAAAAAAAAAAGAGAGAAAATACTGAAACCACAGACAGTGCAAAGACTCTCCTGCTTCTGTCTGAGTGTGAGCTCCATCCGCCTGGGCATCTGATTTTTTGGGAAAGAAGTCCAGTTTTATGATCTTCACAGGCTATTGCATTTTTACTGATTTTCTACAAAAGTGCATGGGGGGATTAATTAAACCTTCTGACTGGAAGTTCTATCACACAAGAGGCAAGAAAGAAAACAGGGTGGGGGGGAAATCAGCCTATTTGTGATTTTAAAAGGAACACCGATTTGCGGGCAGGGGAAAACTTCAGTCACGTTTGCACATCTTTCTTTCCCATTAGAAACCGGATTCTCAATTTGGTCTTCTTTTGTTGTTAATTAGGATGAGTGCCGTCAGTGAAGGGGTGGGGGGGAATCAATTTGATTTTCTTTTTTGTTTCTTTTTTAATTTAATGAGACACTCTTTGCATTTTGTCTAAGCGAAATAAAAAAGAAAAGGTTGTCTGCCTTTATTTCCATGTCTGCTTCTCTCGTCTTCTACCAATGGCCTGGTCCGCCTTCCCATTGGTACTTCTGTTTGGAAACACCAGGCCTGAACCCAGAGCTCAATTCAATAAACCAGAGTCCATAGTAACACCCTGAACTCCTCAGGAATCTCCAGGAAGCACAAAGAAGGTGCAGCTCCTGCTCTCAAGCTGGAGAGGACAAAATGCAGGCTGGTCTCCACCGAAACCAGAGCCCAGCCCAAGTATTCAAAGCCCCTCACAAGGCTCTGTCCCTTGCCTGCCCATGGCCAGGGTTCAACTGACTGTGACCTATGGGCCAAATCCAGCCTCCTGCTGTTTTTTTAAATAAAGTTTTATTGAAACAAGACCACATATACTATTTGCTATTGTCTATGGCTGCTTTCATGGCACAATGGTAGAGCTGAACAGTTGTAACAGAGATGGTATAGCCTATGAAGCCTAAAATATTTATTACCTGGCCCATTACAGGAACATTTGCCAACCCCTTGCTCTGGAGTCTGAAATGTAGCCCCAGCCTGGGCAAGATCATGCGTCCTACCCTGCATGACTTTTCCTGTCTCCACGATGCCTGGTATCCAAATTTGTGATAGACCATCTTAATAAACATTGTCTCAATCCTCTGTAACCAGAGGAAAGTGATGTTCCTCTAAAATCTAAGTTTTTAGTTTCCCTTCCCCCAGTTTATCTCCCATGTGGCTCATCCTAAGAGAGAATTTACTCATAAATAGTTGGAACTGCATTCTCTATCCCGCATCCCTCACACGGTTTGCTTTTGAAAGAGGATGTAATCCTCCCCTGGCTGCAACACTCCGTTCCAGGCTCACTTCCATAGAAGTGAAAGATAACCAGGTCTTCATGTCAGAGATTTGGCATTAACCAGAAAACATGATCAAACGTCCGTGGCTGCTCAGTCTCCCAGGCCGAAGATTCTCTACAGGCGTCCATTAAGGCCACCAACATAGACTGGTGCCAGTTATTACCATCTTGGGAACGCATTCAGAAATGTCTTTCCTTCCCTCCCTCCCTCCTTTCCCATCCTTTCTTCCTTCTATTTATTTTCCAGGCAGGTCCATCTGCCTGCTTAGATTCAGTGACACAGAATGTGTCCAGGACCATGTCAAGACCACTTGCTGGTGCTAGTGTTAGATGACTCCATGAATGTGAGGTGTGCATCCATGGTTTCAGAATTTAGTCCGTGTTGACATGTACTGTTTGCATATTCTCAGACTGTTTTTTTTTTTTATGCAAAAGAAATGAAATGCTACTTTCTGGGCAAAAAAAAATAAAAGTCTATCTTTCATCAACCTAAAACTTCTATATCCCCCAAGCATAGAAGTTTACCTTTTTAACATTTTTCTCTCAACCTGTACAAAAATAAAAAAAATTCTACATTATGTTTGCCTCTAGAATGGATTGCTTTCAAGACTCCTGCCTTAAAAAAGTACTCATTAAAACCAGTTCAACATACAAACAATTGTCTCAAAAGATCACCTCCTTCCAGTTCAGATAGGGGTCTATGATTACTGTCTTCCAGGGGCTACAGATTAAAGGGTAGTGTATACTAAAATGACTGTTATTGACAGTAATAATAATAGATTTTCCTCTGGACCTCTACTTGTCTGATTTGTTTTGTGGAAGTCATCCTATTAGCCCAAGTCTGCACACAGATTATTCTATGTTGGAATGGTGTAACTCAAATAAATTCTGTATCCTCTGGTCAATATCTATAGGGTACATGGACAATAGCTATTGGGTCAGTGGACTGGGTTTCCTCCTCAGCATCCATCTGGCTGACAGCCTGAAAAATGCCCCCTCTCCTGGACTAAGCAAGGCCTTCTCTTAATATGTAGCCAGTAAGCCACTGGCTACATATTCTCATCTGCCTGATGACTGCTGTCTTGCTTCCACGTCCACCGTGTCTACCCGTGAAGAGAAGAAGGTGGAACAGTTGAGATGGCAAAAGATGGAACAGTGCCATGACATGAAGCTGGTCACCAGCTACACTGGATAAGCTTTTATTCCACCCATCGTCTTTGGGCCCTTGCTGCAGAGACCCTTGATACTACCTTACGACACAGAAAACACACTGTTGCTTACATTGCTCTTTAAATAAGCAGGAGATCACCACTCAGTAAAGTCCCTCTGGTCTGGTGTCATGATCCCTGAATCACTCATATGCCAAAAGTTTTATGCAACTTTTAAGGACATGGCTGAGGCCTTCTAGAGAAGCTCTGGAACTATATGAATCAATTTCCAGCAATGACGCACAGGCTTCTAGAACTGGAATAAGACTGGGGACCAAAGGACTAGTGTGTTAGAGGCCACCTACTCACCAAAGGTTCAAAGGAACATAACAGTTTGTCCATAAAAGTCCTCTTTTAAATTTCTAAGGAACGTGGTAGAGAGTATCTCAGCTCTCTGAAGAGCACCTGGAAAGACTCAATATCCTCAGTTTAATATCCAGGGCACCCGAGGCCCATGTTGCTTCTCCACCCATTATTCCCAAATGGTCCATGAGAGGCAGTAGAGTGTGGCTGCAGTGAAGGAAAGATTTTCTGCAGTTCTTGGAAACCAAGCTGTTGTAATCCCTAACAAAAGTTTAAGCCAGGAGGGAATCTTCAGACCTGCATAAAACCTGTGTCTGTTTGCTGTGGGATGTTTGTTAGCTTGAGGAGGAGACTTGTGATGACAGGGTCACTGAGTAGCCTGAAGAATATGTGGCACTGACGAGCCAGAGCTACAGCAGGGTCAGACGGAACTGTGGACAGGATCCTCGCTGAACTCCTCACCCCTTGGCAAGCAGGGACTGAAGACTGGATGGGCCCGATGATAACTTGGGTCACCTGAGTGCCATCAAGCATAGGCATGGGTGTACCTGTTGTGAGACCATACCCCATGGGTCACTGCGTTTGTGCATGTCTCTTGAGCGGAGGCTTTGATGGCTTCTGTTCTCTACTGTTTTTGCAAGGATGCTTGCATAGCAGATAGCCTTGGAAGATAGAGATAGTTGTGTCCTTGCTGGGCAGAAGGCAGATTTGTTGGCTGACCTAGATAATAAAAACAATGTCTCCTTCTGAGGCAAAATTTGGGCAGGTGTACCAGCAGCCTCCTCCCAGAGTTTCTTAGGCATTAGACACAGCCAATCAGGAGCCACAGCCTCACTGGTCCCTGTCTAGAGATTCTAGACAGGTCTGGGGCAGCCTCCCTCAGTTCCTTCATCTTTGGTCTAAGTTCATCTTTTCAATGAGGGCCTCCGTGAGCACCCTATTCAATGCCACAGCTCCCCCAGGATTCCTGCACCCATATCTGCTTTAGCTCTTGTCCATACCCTTATCATCTAACTTGCTCTGGAATTTATTTATTCATAATGGTTATTCTTTGTTATCTATCTTTCCTCTCAAGAATGTCAGCTTCACAAGAATAGAATTCTTTGTTTTGTTTACTGTCTCCACAGTTCCTAGAAAAGTCCCACAATAGGCATCTTACAAGTATTTGTTGTCTGGGAAAAAAAAAAAAAAGTTTGGGGTTTCCTAAGCTTAGAGCCGGTCAGCTGTGACACAAACCCACCACGTGCACAGCGTCCACCTGGACTGCTCTGAATCACCCCTTGGGCCCTGCAGGGATGGAGAGCTGGTGAGAATATGGCTCTCACACTTATTGCTATACTTTGAGTAATGATATCCTCAATCTCTGACCCAGGAGTCTCGTGCCTTCTGCCAGCATCTATGAAACTGAGACAAGCCAACTTGGTAACTCACAAGAAAGGTAAAAGTCCCAGGCTTTCTACCATCCTCAACAAGCACAAACCAGACATGGGCAGCACCAGCTCCCTCCCCCACTCCCCAGAGGGATAAGTCACAGCTTAGACTCACAAACTTTTTGCGATTTGGTGGGAATGGTATTTTTTTCTTCTTTCTCTCTCTTCTCAATCTCTCACCATCAAAAAGAAAGAAAAATGGAAAACTTGGTAAAAGCGACTTTCAGCACATGGCAGGGGGTGCCTGTTTCATCTCTGAAGACCAGCTTGACAAAGCCAGAAAGCCTTTTGTGTCCCAGAAACTTCAACCCCCCGCTAAGAAGAAAAGATAATGTTTATCATCTTCAGCACTGGATCTCCCAGAGTGCTGGACTCTGCCTCTAGGAGATCATCTTTCCATGGAGAAGAAAATACCTGCCACGTACATTCATGTGTGTGGTGGCACCAGGGGCAAGGACAAGGGTCCTTGAGGACAGCAGTGCTGGACCAGACTGCAACCTAGGTGGGTCACCATGTCCACTGGACATCAGAGGGCATCACAGCCAAAGGAGAGGTGACATTCCCAGTCATGCTGTGTGTGCCTGCAAGGATTTTATTCTCAAGCAATTAATTCAATGTTTGCCTCAATCTTTCATTCTCTGAGGTTCCCCTAAGGGTGACCACCTCACTAAATAGAGGGGGCTGTCCCCTTGCTACTCTGTGAAGCAATGTTTTAGCAGTCTATTAAAAAGACGCTTCCTGTTTCTAGAGCTGAAAGTGTAAGTGTCTTATAAAGGTGCAGCTTCCTAGATGGCAAACTGATGGTGTGGTATCGTGGTCCAACCCCCAGGTACGGAAAACCAGGCCTCTCACCCTGAGTGGAAGCACAGTCGTCCATGCAACTACTGCTAACACTTGGTAAAACACAAATCCACTACACTCTTGCAGCACGTCAACAACCCCTCAACATCTGCTTCCCTATCCAGGGTGAGAGGTGGTTCTGTCACAGCCCAGGAAGGTGACTAATGACAGTTCTAAGAGATACGCTCTGCACATGCCAAGTGAAGCAACAGCCAGAGAAAGATACAGCCACTAGAACTGATTTTACCTCAATCAAGTATCAGCCCAATCCTGTGTCTATTCCTCTGTTAAGTTATGTGTTGAGAGAACATTCCTGTCTCATTGAAACTTCTACTTCTCTTCTCCAGTTGATTCTCTTTGAAAGGCCTCTCATCATCTTCGAGTTAGCAGATGGCATTCTGTCCACTTCTGTAGCAAAAGTGAACCCTCAACACCAAGGTGCTGACATTCCCAGGAAGAGGACTGGGAGTTCTTTGCATGGAGCCAAGAATAATGAAGATGCTTCCAAATGGAGTTACAGAGCACCTGGCAAGGGGACATTCTTGTTGCCATGGAAGTAACTGGAAAAGCTACTAGTGTCCATCTTGGTCAAGGTCCATTCGCAGCTGTGTTTGCTTACCTGCCTGACATGTCCATTCTGCAGCATGTGAAAATTGGCTTATTCAGTGACCTAGGATCATGGGAAAATTTGGGATGAGCAAGGAACATAGCCTAATAGGAAGAACACTGCACTGAGAGGCTTATTCCAAGCACCAGCTTCTCAGTAACAAGTCAGGAGGTCTCACAAAAGGCCATCTGGTTGGGCATCAGTAACCAGACCTGAGTGGACCAGGAGGCCTCTAAGGCCCTGTTTGCCCAACAAGGAGATGACCTTTCTCAGTACCAACCTCACTGGGCAAATATTTGAGCTCCTTAAAAGTGTGTGGTGGGGGGTAAGTTGAGCCTGCCTTTCATTTATTTTTTGTACTCCTAGCACCCTGCACAGGTATCAGCCCAAACTGGTGAAAAGGTGAATGTTTACAAAGAATGTGACATGAAAGTCAGTGTGGAGAGATGTGTCGTGGAATGTAGAAAGGGAGGTTCTCCATGTCTATGAGCTCAGTGTATAAGGCAGACTTTTATGCTTTTAATAAACTCCTAAACTCACCTAATTATTTTTGTGTTTGCATTTTATCCTAGAGGGAAAAGGAAGTTTAAAAGACCAACCTGATCATGTGTAGGTTTCAGATGCTGGAGGCTTCATGTGTATTGCACAAAATCTCACGTGCTGCTGTTGAAAAGATAGACCTTCCCTCAGGTCCTTCTAAATAAAAACCTCTCTTTAGACAAAGTTCTACCTGAACATCCTCTTGAGTAGATTTCTAAGTTCGTGCTGGTGGCTCCTGTGTGAGAGTCAGCAAAAAACTGCTTTCTGTTGTTGCCGTCATTGGTAAAAAGTCTGAGGGTCTCTCCGTAGGGGGCATGTCCCCAGTCCCTCCCTCTTCCCAGACCCTGCTCCTGCCATAGTACACCCAGCAGTAGGCCCCTCACATTTCTCATCCTTGGAAAGGTGAACCAAGTGACCATTGCTGAGCCAGGTGAGGCTTCTGGGGAGCCAGCACATCGGATGCCAACCCAGGCAAACACTTAGGGACCTTTCCGAGTGCCCAGCCCATCTCCTTCCCTCACTCTCAGCAGACAGACACCCCTGACATCAAAGGCCATAGTGCATCTTCCCTGTTCTGCCCCCACCACCAAACTCCTCACAGCCACCTCCTTCCTGACCCTGCCTCTTCTCATCCATAACTCCTCCTTCCATCCATAACTCCTCCCTCCATCCATACTCTGGATCACAGCTGCTCCCAACTTTACAAAACTCTCACCCTCCTTTCTATACCTGGATCTCATCTCATACCCATGTGTGAAGACATTCAAGTCTCCCCCATCAGTACAAAAGCCCCCCACTTTCCCTGCACTCACTGGAGATACTGTCCTATGTCTCCCCTTCGATCTTAGTCCATTTTCTGTTGATCATAACAGAATACCTGAAACTGGTTTAAGAAGAAAAGGAATTTATTTCTCAAAGTTATAGAGTCTGAGAAGTCCAAGATCAAGCAGCCATATTCAGTGAGAGCCATGTTGCTGGTGGGGACTCTCTGAAGGGTCTTGAGGTAGAACAGAGCATCACCTCAGATCTCTCTTCTTTTTTTTCTTTTTCTTTTCTTTTCTTTTCTTTTCTTTTTTTTTTTTTTTTTTTTTTTGATGGAGTCTCACTCTTGTCACCCAGGCTGGAGTGTAATGGCGCAATCTTGGCTCACTGCAACCTCCACCTCCCTGGTTCAAGCGATTCTCCTGCCTCAGCCTCCCGAGTAGCTGGGACTACAGGTACGCACCCACACACCCAGCTAATTTTTGTATTTTTAGTAGAGACGGGGTTTCACCATGCTAGTCAGGATGGTCCTGATCTCTTGACCTCGTGATCCACCCACCTCAGCCTCCCAAAGTGCTGGGATTACAGGCGTGAGCCATTAGCAAGGTCCTCTTTCTCCAAAGTACCTTCAAAGGTGTATGTTCCCAGAGTTGCAACCTCAGTCCTGTGCATTACTCACCCTGGGCAATGTTAGCATCTTGTCTTCAATCACAGCTTTAGTTACCATCTATATTCTGATGATTCCTAAATTTAAATCTTCATCCTGACTTCTCTGAGCTTCCAGTCCACATTCAATAGCCTCCAGACACCTCCACTTGCCCATCCCATGTAAAGCTCAAACTCAACCTAATCAACACGCATAACTACATACGACCCCACAACTCCTGGATCCCCTCTTCCTGAATCTGTATTGCAATAGATGGCATTACCATACCACTCAGACTGACTGACAACTGCAGGTGCATGAAAACCCAGCTCCCTGGCATCAAGGTAGAACAAAGTCTGAATTTTTCCAGACTTTCCTCCTCCACCCTTTTCCTGATTTATCTTGATAACACTTTAATAAATCACTGCATGTAAATTCACATCTCGAGTTCTATTTCTGGGGAGCTCTACCTAATGCAAGTTCTTATCCTTTATTCTACCCCTGTACCTATCCTAGTGCCTATTCGATGTTCAATAAATATTTGACAATAAATAAATAAGTAGATGAATGAATGAATGAATGAATGAATGAATAAGAGTAGATGATATTGTAAATGTGATATCGCCTTCCTTATTCTCCCCAGTTAAGATTTCTGTAGGGGCCAGGTGCAGTGGCTCACGCCTGTAATCTTAGCATTTTGGGAGGCCAAGGCACGTTAACCACTTGAGGTCAGGAGTTTGAGACCAGCCTGGCCAACATGGCAAAACCGCATCTCTACTAAAAATACAAAAATTGGCTGGGCATGGTGGCAGGCACTTGTAGTCCCAGCCACTCGGAAAGCTGAGGCAGAAGACTTGCTTGAACCCGGGAGGTGGAGGTTGCAGTGAGCCAAGATTGCACCATTGCACTCCAGCCTGGGCAATAAGAGTGAAACTCTGTCTCAAAAAAAAAAAAAAAAAAAAAAAGAGAGAGAGAGATTTATCTAGGGTGATGCTTACTGAATACTATCTGAGCTTCTCAATGCATATTGCAAGTAAATCTTGGCCAAAAGTAAAGGAGAAAGTATAAGATCAAATCTTCTTGAAATGCAAAACTCTCTGCTATGCTTTCAAGGAGACATGAGCCAGTCCGAGTCTGCTCTGCAGCTGCCCAGGAGCTAAGGGGAAGGAAGTGGGAAGCAGCATGGTAGCCACTGCCTCTGCATCCCACAGCAGTCAGAACAGGCTTGCTCTGGGTTCAAATCTTCCCCTGTGAGCCCTCCTGCAAAGGATAACCTGAGAGGACACTGATACCCAGGTACTCAACAAAGGACTTTTCCAATTGGATTGACAGCCTGGAGGGAGAGGTGAATTCGTCAGGGCTTTGAATTCACAGAGGGAGAAATAATTTGGCTTCTTCAAGCAAGCAAGCTGGGCTCAGCCAGGAAGCATCTAATTTTAGCGCTATCTTTGATGACAAAATCCTTTCGGGGTTTATAACCTAATGAGGATTTACATTTGGACTAGCAGTCAGGGCTTTCAAAGATAGGAGATGAGATATTTATAGATCTCAGAATACATGTGGAACCTTTAACACATTTCCAGAAATTTGAGTTTGGCCTCCTTTTAAGGTTCCTTTGTGATGCCCTTCTTTGTGGCTGATTCACACTCCCAGCTTCCTGCTAGGATGTGGCCAATGTTGCTAACACCTGGGGCAAGAACTTGTTGACTTGAGCTGAGCACAATATTTCAAAAGACGGCCAAAAATAAATGGCATTGCACACAAAGTTCATAGGAGCTTGTCTTTGGACTAAAAATAATAAATAGAGGAGAATGAGCTTCATTGGAGCCTTCCTATCATACAGATAGAAGCCACTCTGAGACCCTGAACACACACCACACCAGGATTTTTTCATCAGTTACTCCTGAGACTTCACGGAACAGCCCAAAGAGGGCTTATTTGCTTTTCTTTAACCATCTTGAAGACTTTCTCACTGACTTCCCCATATGCACCAACCCTGAAGGAAACTTAAAATGCAGTACTTAAGAGTGTGGGAGGGCCAGTCGCGGTGGCTCATGCCTGTAATCCCAGCATTTTGGGAGGCTGAGGCGGGCAGATCACAAGGTCAGGAGATGGAGACCATCCTGGCTAACACGGTGAAACCCCGTCTCTACTAAAAAAAATACAAAAAATTAGCCAGGCTTGGTGGCGGGAGCCTGTAGTCACAGCTACTTGGGAGGCTGAGGCAGGAGAATGGTGTGAATCCGGGAGGCGGAGCTTGCAGTGAGCCGAGGTCATGCCACTTCACTCCAGCCTGGGCGACAGAGCGAGACTCTGTCTCTAAAAAAAAAAAAAAAGGTGTGGAATCTGGAGCCAGAGGTTGAGTTCAGAACCGTGCTGTACCACAGATAAGCTTCTAATCATGGACGAGGTACTAACCATGGCTCCATGTTCTTATCTTTAAGGCATGAGAAATAACAGTAACTCACTCGATTTAGGGATAGTTTGAATCATCAAATGAGTTAAGACATCTAAAGGGCTTAGAATAGTCCCTGGCACATAACAAGTTCTCTCATAAACATTAATGATGATCATTAGTCATTCTTTTAATCTACTTACATAAGACCATGCATGCTTAGTAACACCTGCCCATGGAGAATATCTCAACAAACATCCCACTCAGTCATCCCAAGCACTGTCTCAACATTTGGGCCGAAAAGGGTCATTCTGTTGTATTTGTACATATCAGCATAAGGCACACTCCCACGGCACTTTTAACTGGGCGACTGCCCATGTATCCTGAAATCAATTCCTAGCCCAACAGCATATATGTGTGTGTTTATTCATGTTCAAATGCTTAATTGTGCAGTTCTTTGCCGATCTGATACCATGTCTTCAGCTCATTTCAGCCAGTTTCATTAATAAAGTTAATTATATTGACATCTATTTAAGAATGAGGGGGAAGAGAAGAAGAGCAGCTAATTAAAGCCACCTTCTAAAGTATTTCTACCAATATGTATAAATGACAGCATGTACAGTTTAAGCTTCAAATGAAACTGTTCTGTTATCAGTCTAAAAGAAACATGTTGAAAGTTTTAAATAGTCATTGTTGCTGTTGGTACATGCTCTCATTTATTTCTTATGTATTAGACTTAATAAAAGTAATAAAAGCAAGTTTGAGTTTCTCAAATGTTATCTCTTTTGTAAGAGCCAAATTATTATTATTATTATTATTATTATTATTATTATTACTATTATCATCATTATTTGAGACAGAGTCTATTTCTGTCACCCAGGCTAGAGTGCAGTGGCACCATCTCGGTTCACTGCAACCTCTGCCTCCCAGATTCAAGTGAATCTCCTGCCTCAGTCTCCCAGGCAGTTGGGACTATAGGAGTACACCACCACACCTAGCTAATTTTGTATTTTTAGTAGAGATGGGGTTTCTCCATGTTGGCCAAGCTAGTCTCGAACTCCTGACCTCAAGTGATTCGCCCGCCTTGACCTCCCAAAGTGCTGGGATTACAGGCGCGAGCCACCATGCCTGGCCATAGCCAAATTACACTGAGTAAAACTTCAGTAAGCAAAGGAAACAATTCCGCTGGTCTCTAGTGGCATATGAAAGTGTAAAATGCAGTACACCCACATGGAAGCAATCCTTTCTAGCAATCACTACAGATACTGCTTGTCCAGGTTTTTCCAAATGTAGCACTCCCTCCTGTCCTTTCTCTTCTCCTTGTCTTTTCAACAATCTACGTTCCGGGGAAAGCAGGGGAGAGGGAAACTTACCTTCAGTTTAGGACAGGGTGCCTGGCACAAGGGCTGCCTACAGCTCTTGCAGTTACCTCTGCCTCAGTGAAGTCACCCTTCATGGTCTTTGAGAATTCTTGGCTGACAGTCATGGCTGAAGTCAATGGGAATTATGGGAGCTACAATTCAAGATGAGACTTGGGTGTGGACAGAGCCAAACCATATCACTGCATTTGCATCTTACTCTATGTGCCCCCAGCTTTCTGGCTTATTTTATGCTTTCCGTGTTCAGGCCTCTGAGCTTTCTTGCTGAAACCCACAAATCCTTTTGTCTCTCAACAAACTCCAGCACTTGTCCATCTATATCCTTTAGTTTTTAGACTGTAATCTGTAGAGTGAATCTCAAGAGCCTGCTTCCGAACTCAAAAATCAAAAATCTGGCCTTTATCATTCCTTCCTTTGAGAGCTGAGAGATAGAAAGCTGCCTGAATGCCGGAGGAAGGTAGAGGGAATAAGGGGAAAACAGCAAAATGATTCTTTGCCACGCACAGCCGTGTACAATAGACATAAGAGCCTCCCAAAAAGACACATTGAAGCCCTAACTCCAGTACCTGCGAATGTGACCGGAAATAGGCTCTTCGCAGTTGCAATCAAATAAAGACGAGGTCGTTTTCAACTAGGGTGGGCCCTAATTCAATAAAACTTGTGTCTTCATAAGAAGAAGGAAAACCCAGACAGACACGCAGGGAAGATAATGCATCTGCAAGCCAAGGAACACCAAGGATTCATGGCAACATTAGAAGTCAGGAAGGGGCAAGGAATTATTCTCGCCTACAGCCTTCAGAGGGAGATGGCTCTGCTGACCTGACACCTTGATTTCAGACTTCTGGCCTCCACAACTATAAGAGAATAAATGTCTGCTGATTTAAGCCACACAGTTGGGGTCACTTGCTACGTCAGCCCTTGGAAACTAATAGAAGGAGGTAGCCAGAGGCTGGTAACACCATGAATTGCTAGCCTACGTCACCTCTCTTCTCTGCTACCAGACTTCAAAATAGATGGGCATATTAGTGAATCATCTTTCAGATGCAAGTGAGTGGACACCCAGCCCATCCTGGTTTCAGCAAGAGAGGAAATTTGTTGGCTTAACCAAAGGTCTGAAAATAGATTTTACCAGCTTCAGGCGCAGCTGGATCCAGGAGCTCAAACAGCATTGCTGTTACCCGGCACCTCTGTATTTTCCTTTGGGCTTGTTCTTTGCTCTTCACAGGTCCACCCTTTCACTTGGTCTATTGATCCACACTTTTGTTCCTTTTCTGTGGTTGTTTACCGCCAATTTCTTTCATCTTTCTCTGCTCAGCCAATCTATCAATCAACAATCAGTTTTTATCCTGAAAACTCATTCAGCATGAGACAGTGTTGTACAGTCGCTAACAGCATAGGTTATCAAGCCTATTTCCCTGTCAACTGCCTTCTCTGTGTTCTTGGGAGAGTTATTTAACCCCTCTGTGGCTCAGTTGCTTCATTTGTAAGACAGGGATAATTTAAAAATTGGGCTCCTAGGGTTACTTTGAGAATTGAGTTAGTAGATGTTAACTGCATGCAATTCAGTGAGTTCATATGCAGTAAATATGGAGAACAAGGCCTGACACATAGTAAGCACCATATATGTGTTCCATATTTATGCAAGTAGAGGCGCACTATGCATGTTTGTTGTTATACTGATGGTATAACATTACAAAACCAGCCTTTGACTTAGGCTTGCCATCTCTAAAAGTTACATGTATTAAGAATGTCAGGCTCTGAGAGTTTTATTGTCTTTTCCAGGGTCACCAAGCTAGTGGAAGTACAGCCAAGATTCCAAAAGAGGTTGAGCATTTTCACTACGTGTTTGGTCTCTCCTGCCCTCTCACTCTTTCTCTCCTGTCAACCATGATACCCGAGTCTCCCTCATCCTAAAAATATCTTTCCCTCCACCCTGCTTGGACCTAAATGTCCCCTACATGCCCTAAAGTTTCCATCACCTGTCTCCCCCTTTATTTACTAGGATCCCATAAAAATAAGTGGCTAACACTGAGCTTTTCCGTATTGCCTGTCCTTACAGTCCTTACTGACCTTTTCATTCTTTACAACCTTATTTTCTTTCTGGCCTTCTCCCAAAGATATGCTCTTGAAGGTCACCAAACATCTCTCAAATATCAAATCAAATGACTTTCCCTAAAGCCATCTTTCCCTGACCTCTGTGTAAAGGGTGTTCCCTTTATCCATGGCCTCTTCCCTCGAACCCTCTCCCACCTTTGGCTCCCTTTCACCTCCCACTGGCCTATGGCTTTCTCCGCTGGGACCCTGAGGCCGCCATTGCTCCAAAGCAGAGTCATCAAGTCAGCAAGAAAGAAAGAAGAAAGATGTCAAGTTCTTCATCATCTGAGTTTTTTCTTTTGTTGAGCTCTAGGCCAAAGAAAAGAAGAAAATATTGTTTAACTACTTGCTGCTTCTAAGGAACCATACTCTCTTCAAGCCAAAAGAGCAAGTGCAGAAAATGAAAAGAATGAAGTGCCTATGGGGTTTCTCAAAAGGAACCGTGAACCCACCCAATGCCTGGCCACAAGGGGATCGTTGTTGTCTGACAATCCTAGAGTTGAGGAATCCTAGGTGCCCTTTGCCTCTGGCTGCCCTGGGCACCAAGACAAGTAGAAACAGGTGTCTGCTCAGGAGGCTGAGGCCAAGGACATGAGGAAGACTCCCAGTGGGCCCCGCCCCTGCTGACCCATAATAGAGTAGAGAGGAATCAAATATGGCAGCAGACAATGGAGGAGAGGACACTGTTCTCGGGTAGGGTGGACTGGCCAGTAGAACCAATAAGCGCCAATGGGACAACGCTCATTGCAGAGGAGGCCAAATGCCTACTGAGGCCAGGGAAGACCCATCTCTCCCCTGCTGGGACCGAGACGCTGCCATGTCAGTCCCTGGAAGGAACGTGTCCCCTCTGAAATGAAGGTGGTGGGAAAGGAATCTGAATAGTCATTGTGCTTCCTGTGAATTAGGGAGATTCTATTTCTGCTCCTTGCAAGAAAGGGACCTCCAGAGAGAAAGTCAGTCACATTTCTAGCACACCCAAGGTGGTGGATTGAGAAATTCCCGCCGTCACAGAAGCAGACTTTTTCTTCACCATCGTTAGATTTTTCAGATCCTGTTATTCCTTCAGTCTGATTGACCAGTTAGAGTCTGTAAAAATCAAGGTTAGATCCAAGCAACAAAACCATCAGAGTGATAGAGACAGAGAGAGAGACAGACTATTTTACCAGCTTCCATCCTTGACTGTTTAACCAGCTTCCATCCTTGACTGTTTAACCAACTTCCATCCCTGTGTGGGGTCACATTCCTATAATAAATCCTTTATGATAAGGAATTTGATCCTTTATGATATGATTATAGGAATTTGATGCCACATAATGATGGAAGTTAGTTATGTGGTCTCTGCAAGGCTGTCGTCTTTGTGTCTGGTTCTGACATTTAAAGTCCACAGGGGAGGCAGTGAGGAACAGCGGGGGGTACTTGAAGTGGGAGAGAGTGAGGATAAGCAAACCCCACAGGCAGGAGCCAGAATCCAAGAGAACAGACTGGAACCTCGGGGGGCTGTGTTCTGAACATCACCTCTTCACCTTGTAGGTGAAGGAGGGATTCCCTGCCCAGGATTTTGAGTCTAGTCAAACATAAGACACCTCAACATTGAACAGGTGAAATTGACAGGTTGGGAGGAGGACACCATATACCATTCAGGGCCACACAGGGATTGCACCCAGGAGCTGAGTGAAGAAGAAAAGGCTAAGGGAGGCAGGCTCTGTGGTATCAAGGGAATAGGGTGCCCCTTGGCTTCTGCAGGAGGATGTGGTTCCTGCAGAGAACAGAAGCCCCTACCAGCAATAGCAGGCACTGCCTGGCCCTGGTGTTAGGGAGAGTGGCTTAGCCATGACACCTTCTCTGCAGAAGCACCGTGGGATGGAGAACTTGCCATTAGACCATTCCAGGCCCTCCTGGGTTCCCCAGATGTGAAGGCACACACATAATATTGGGCTGTAGCTTTAGGCCTCATACCCTAGTCTCTCACACTTCTAGGCCTCGACTTCAGTGACAGGACTGAGGGTTCTGCAGAAGAAGCTGACTTTCCTTCTTGTGAGGCTGAGTCTGCCTGCGGCCCAGGAGTTGGAGAACAGAGTGGGCATTCAGCAGGAGCTGGAGGCTGAGCAGCCAGGTGAGCCACAGGTGAGGACAAAGTGCACAGGCAGTTTCAGAACCCAGCCCTTGGCCTCAATTGGCCCCCAAGGGCTGAAGGAACACAGCTGTTGCTTCTCCTTTACCTTCAAAACCTCCTGCACATGCCCTGTGACCCACCTCCAACCCACCCTCCAAGGGGAGCGGAATTCTGGGAAATGTAACTCCAGCATAGCCGAGTCAACCTGTGAAGCCACCACAATCCCTGCCTTTCTTCCACGTTCAGTGGAAGCTCCATCTCTTGATTATCTCAGCTGAATATGACACCTTTCTCCTCTGAACTTCCAGAATACCTGATCCTTCTCTAATGGCACTTTTCACTTTGTGCTAGATAACATGTGATCACATTTTATTTCCCCTAATAATTAATTAAACCACTAGGGGCTGGGTCTTGCCCTGTGCCTCCTCTAAGTCTCCCAATAGCCAGAAAGCAAGCATGATGATCCCCGCTTCCAGGTGGAGAACACTACTCAGGGAATGTGGGAAACTCACCTGAGACGATGGCAGTAAAAGAGGGCAGTGATGTGAGCCTGAAACCTAGACCCTCTGATGACACTCAGCCGGCTCACCAGCTCTCAGCTCCCCAAGGGAAAGGGACTGTGCCTTATCTGTACCACTTGCATGCTGACTATTTCTGCAGCTTGCACAGAATAGTAACCCACTTGGGATTCATTCAAATCCTTTTCCTGTGTGCAAAGCAAAGGACCCATTTTTATGGAGACCACAACTGTGATTGATCAAACCTCAAATCACCATGCAGTTGATATTGACTGGCCCCTCGCAGTCTTCGTGTCCTCAGACAATTATGATGACACTTCTGATGACATGCTTTTGACTTGGGCCCCCTGACCACACCTCAGGTTCCAGGCTCTGTGTTCAGTGCACATGGTCCTTTGTTTGATGTACATCACAGTCCCCAAGGAAGGTGTTACTAGCCCCATTTTACAAGTGAGGAATATGAGACTTGCAAATAATCACTTGCCCAAGGTCATGGACTTATGAAGTACAAAAACTGGAATCTGAGGCATGCAGAACTCCTTATTGCTGTCTCAGAGGCTGCTCTTGCTCCTAATCCCCATCACAGATGGGAGCAGGCTTCACCTTGTACCACCTGCCAGATTCTAACATGTCTCAGTGCCCTTCTCCCCTCCAGACACCTCAGCTCCCACCATCTGTGCTTGCCAATGTTGTCTACTCTGTGCCTCAACCCCCGCTTGTTTCTGTGTTTTCTTGCCCATCTCTGCAGCCATTGCTGGGGCCAGGTGCTCCTTCTCTCAATGCAATGTTCTCCCAACCAGTCCCTTGGACTCCAATCCTTCTCCCTCCATCCTCTCCTTCATATTCCTGGAAAATCCATTCTCCTGAAATGGGAATCTGATCGCATAACTCCTCCACTGACATTTTTGGTGACTTTCTATTGCCCCAGGACATGACACTCAGAGTCCCCTGGTCTGGCTCTACCTACTACATAGACTCAACTCCCCAGTGCCTTGCAGCAGTAACTCCAGAACTCATCATGGCTCTACATGCCTCTGAGTTTTTGCTTAAGGGCATCCCTTTATTGGGAACACTTTTCCATGCCTAAATCCTACGCAGTCTTCAGAATGTCCCTTCAGGTGTCACAGGTGTACCCAGTCTTCAGAATGTCCCTGAGCCCATATCTGGGACAGATGCTCCTAAGTACCCTGGGAAACCTCCATCAAAGCCAGGGTCACCCTGAACTCTCATGACTACCTACTTGTCTTCTCTCTTACCAGATGGAGCTTCTGGGTCCAATGGGTTCTTCTATGAATCTTGGCACTCCCACTTGTGTAGCCCAGTGCCTGGTAAACAGTAGGGGCTCATTATAGTTTTCTGGAATGAAAACAGTGATAAAACAGCAACTGCACATTGATTGAGTCCTTATCATGTGCCAGAAAACTAGAAAGCCCTTCCCAGGCATTATCTCATGTGATCTTCCCAATATCCTTATGGAACAGCGATCTTCATTTTACAGATGCTGAAACAGTGCCACAGAGCTGGAGAGCAGTAGTAACTTCCCCCATGCTACTCATGAGTGGCTGAGCCAGGCGTGGGGCTCCATGGCTTCGATTCCATCACCATGTGTTTCCCAGGGCTGACCATGCAAGGCTTTGAGCACCCAGCCTGCACCTTCGGCAGATGAGAAGCTGTGCTCTGGGATCCATGGCAAAGCAAGGGTTAACTTACCTAAAATACACTCTGCTGCTGTGTAGGGCCCTTAGGAGAGAGCAGGGTGTTGTTTAATGAGGGAGCATTTCCCAGGGTCTGGATTGCAGGAATTAACAAGCTGGGGTCAGGTCTAGTTAAAAACTCATGGGACCCTCCTCAGCTTCAAAGAGAATCAACAGCTTAACAAACAACATCAACAAAAAAAGACACCTGCTTAACGGAGAGCCCCAGGGTTAACAGAAAAGACATTCATACTAACAAAAATTTCAGGCTGATAAACATTGGAAATGCGGCCCCTCTCTTCACTTCAGGAGGGTTTATTTCTTCTTGGGGTGATCAGCTGCCCCTTGCAGAAGAGGCTGTTCGTGGGTCCAAGCCCTGTGAGACCATTATGTCTTCTTTTTAGTTATTTTTCTGAAGGTTTTTGAGTTTTCTCATTAGGATGAAAACAAATTTTATGCTGTAAACAATTTAAACATCCTCTACTGTGTCCCCATTAAGCAGGAAGTCCTCTCACATGGTAAGCAATGGCTATTTTTAATTAAAGTTTCACTGCTAATGTTTCATGGTTTTCAAGTAATTATTCAAGTTGATATTTTCAGCCAAAGGGTGCTCTTGGGTTTAGGCCCAAATAAGCAATTAGTGAAAGACTTAGACTGACTTACTTGACCCAAATGCCTTCAGTTTAATGAGAATTTTTAAAAATGTTTTTACTTTTTTTTTTTTTCTTGTTTATCTTGGGTCTTGGGTTGATCACTACCTCTTACGAAGCTGGCATGCCTTCTGCTTCTTCTTCTAACCACTCCTCTTTGTCCTTCGCATTCAAGATACAAAGATACCTTTGTACCTCACACCAGATTCGCTGGAGGCAGGGCTCCTGGCCTCTTGAATTTAAAGAGGGCTCGCCAGGATCCCACATCCTTGTTCCTTCTTCAAACTCAAGTGAGGGGCATTATAAGTTCATAGATGTCAACCAGAATGCCTTCATGGAAACCTTATGACATTCTCTCAAAACAAAAAACAAAAAACGGAATAATAAAAAACAACCCAGTTCATGGTAGATATAAAAATACTGTATGATCAGATGTCAGGCTTCCTCAGCATTGGCATCAATATTGGGATATCTGCATCTGAAGCAACACAATTTTTGGTGTATTATGCAAATGTAAGCCACCATAAGTGGGCACAAAGCCCTTTGGCCGCAACAGCAGTCCGTGTCCCCAACCCCATTATTGAGCTGCTGCAGGCACAGGACCTTTGATAATGTAACACCCATATTCTGCTCTCTACAGATGAAAAGCATCAGAGGCAGAAGTCATCATGAAGATACTGAGAGTGCAGATGAGTCCGCCAAAGTCACACACCTCCACTGGGCAGCCAAGTGGAGGTCAGAACCCGTGTCTCACTGACTCGTTTCTGCTTTCGTCCACTCAAAAACCAGAGTGGATTCTAGAACCAACCCAGCCACTGAAATAACCAGGAGGAAACAAGAGCCATTCCTGGGGAGGAGAGGTCAGGAGTGGCGGTGAGACTTATGCGGAGCTCACATTGGAAGAAAACAGCACCTCTGAGTTACTCTAAGGGACTTCTGCTTTAGCACAAATGAAGCTGGGAGTACGGTTCATGAACAGCTTTCAGAGTCAGTACTTTGAGAAATAATTGCTGGAGACTGGCTTGCTGTTTTTAAATTAGCCAGAACACAAGTGGTTGTCCATCCAATGCAGTCAGCGGCCAGCCAGAAAGAAAAGGACGCCGCAGAACCACACCACTGGAAAGAAGAGGGCAGAGACAGGGTCTCAGTGGCCCCAACTCTTAGGGGGCAATGGATTTGCACTCAGTACCAGAACCAGGCTATTCTTAGGCTACATAGGAATATTGGTTTCTTATGCACGTGTTATAGTCAAAGTCTCCTGCCTAGCCAGCTGTATATACATCTTCCCTGGCATGACTCTGATCCTTCCCAAACTTTTCCTTGGTTGCTTCTGTAAGGCACTGTGGAGAGGCCCCTTCTAGAGAGACTGAGAAGGAAGCTGAACAGGAGAGGTCACCCACCATCCTCTGTTAAGGTTCTGGATCTCAGAATAAGTGGAACCGGCATATCTCCTCCATCAGAACCTGTGAATGGGGCCCCCACTTTGTTGGGTCTGCCCAAGGTCATACATTTGTACATAAAATTAAATAAGGGAAAAGGGGAGCATCTATCAATTATGTCTCTTTTCAAGCACATCACAGTTTCCCAATAAAGGACTCAGAGAAAGACCAGAATAACTCAAACTTCCACCACTAGTTTGAGCTGCCCTTTCCAATCAAATGTTCAGCATTTTCTACTCAATAAAGAGCATTTTCTACTCAATGAAGAACATTCTATCAAATGTTCAGCATTTTCTACTCAGTAAAGAGGCAACTATAAGTCCTGGAAAATATGATTCCCACTTTTAAAATTGTATCATCTGGTTAGAGAAGTGAGATGAATAGACTTCACATACACAATAAGACAAAACAGATTAAACTTAGTGCTGAATTATGCATTCAGGAAGAAAGATAAAGCCAGGGTAATCATAGGAGGCTTCAAGGACATAGTTATCTCCGTATTAAAAGGAGGACTGATTTGGATGATGGAGGAAAGACCTAGATGCTCAAGGACCACGTGTGTCAGGGAGAAATGTGAAATGTAGGGACGACATAGGCTGGGATGTTTTCTCACCTGTAAAAGGAGAAAAGCATCAACTTTTTCAGCCTTATTGGATTTCTCTGAGCAGGAAATTTAGGTAGCTGGTGTGTTTCAATTCAAGCCTAATGATGAAGTTAGAAGCCATGGGGTCCTTGGAAGAATGACTCCCTGTAGCCAATCAGAAAATTCCCCCATAAACCTCTCTCCCTCCTAAGGTACCACTGGTCCCACCCTACTGCTCTGTCTGCTGCTCCTCATGGCTCTCCTCAGAGTAGAGGAAAAGTGGGATAAAGCAGCACTACTCCTCCGCGAAGACCAGGGAGAGGTCTTCAAGACTGGGCATCCCGAAGTAGCCTGAACCTCCTCATGAGATGTTGCAAGAATCCAGGAGTTCCCTGTGGATTGAGTGAATACCAACGGTTGTCCTGCCATGTGGATATCCAGTCAAGAGGGGTCTTTTAGGCATGAAGCCAGAAGCTGAGGGCATGACTTCCTATAGTGGGAGCTAAGGAGGTGGAGATCTCCATATGGTCTCCAAAGAACCATATGGGTGTCCACCAATGACGGACACTTGGGTTTCCAGCTTAGGAAGAGCACCAAAGGCCAGCGTCAGCCACCGAGGCCACAATACACAGCAAAGCAGACTGTCATCTCACCCAGTCACTTGGGGGGCCCTTGTACTTTCTTGCCAACTTCCTGACCTTATCCTCAAAGGATCCTAGAAGAGAGATAGGGAGAAAGGGAAGAAGCAGCAGGAGGAGGAGGACAAGGATGAGGGGCATGAGGAGGAAACAGCTGAGGTGTACTTGCTCTGTGGGCAGGAGACAAAAGATTTGAACCCATCTCGAGAGAGACGTTTTTAGGGGAACAGCACAGAATTCTGAGTAGGAAGATGAAACTGTGCTAAGAATCAGTGGGGCTGAGAAAGAAGTACAGGCTGCAGCAGAAAGTCATTGAGGATGCCTGGAGAAGGGAGGGTTCATCCTAGCAGAGTTGGAAGGGGTAAATACTGGAAAAAATAAAACTACAGGACTTCCTGTGCATCCTGCCAGTGAACCGACACTTCACAAGAAGCCAATGTTCATTTGTATTTGTGAGAAATTAGTATGTTCACGTTTCTAAAAGTTAGCATTTCGGGCTTGTACATAAACCTATGGCTCAAGTTTTGTCAATACCTTATCAAGGAATAAGAAAGAGTAAGTAGGAAATCATTAGCTTCATAATAGGAGCATAAGACATATAATTCACAATGCTATTTTTTTCTTTTTTGCCCTGCTGCAGTTCAAAGTGACAACAAAAGCTATTTCCCCTAATTCACAACAACCTCAATTTCAGTTGACAGAAAATGCCCAGACAGCAGTTGTTTTGGTGAGCACTGCGTTTACCTTACAAAGAAATACTACATATATATTCAAAAAGTCATATTTACATAAAGAAGCATCCAGTGAAGTAAACCATTTGCTACAAAGTAGGTTTCGGGACCTAAGCATTTCGGTTACTTTGACTGTAGGGAAAGTCCCTGAATGGGGACGATCTTAAGTATTCAAATATTTCCAATGACCTAGTTTTTTTAAGTTTATGTAAAATTGTCATGATTTTTAGAATTATTTTTCAGTCATATTTTGTTTTTTATGTCTAAAGTTGCAATTTACACAATAATGCCCTGGCACCCTGAAAACATGAACGAGCATGTTTGAAGGCTGGTTTGGGGTACCCATAGCATCATTCACAAGAATCCTCAAAAACCTGCCTTAAAGGTCCCGTTTATTTATTTCTGGATTTGGAATACAGGAAAGTTGGGCTTCCTGGTGTGAGCTTCCTTCTCATGATCTTCACAAATAAAGAAGCAAAACCAAAATAGTCAAATGGCTCTGCCCAGGGTCATGAAGCAAGTGCATCAAAAATGGAAATGGGACGGCCGCGGTGGCTCACGCCTGTAATCCCAGCACTTTGGGAGACCAAGGCAGGCAGATCACGAGGTCAGGAGATCGAGACCATCCTGGCTAACACGGTGAAACCCCGTCTCTACTAAAAAATACAAAAAATTAGTCGGGCGTTATGGTGGGTGCCCATAGTCCCAGCTACTCGGGAGGCTGAGGCAGGAGTGAACCCGGGAGACGGCGCTTGCAGTGAGCTGAGATCGCCACTGCACCCCAGCCTGGGTGACAAAGCGAGACTCCGTCTCAAAAAAAAAAAAAAAAATGGAAATGGACATTCTCTGTCTTTTTGCCAGTCCGATGACCACACAGATGGCTTCTTAACATGGTGGGAAAATGACAACCTATCCCCTTTATTCCTCCAATACCAGGAACATAGAGAAGCCGCATGGACAGGGTCCTTGGAGAGATGAGCTCTCCTTAGGCTGTGACTCTGGACCACAGACACTCCCTTCCTAAGAGTGATAGACACGAGTCAAGCACCCAAGTTATTCAATTATTTCTTTCTGAGATTTGCCAATTCCCAGTGAAATCCAAGGAACGTTATTACAAAATGTCAGTGATTTTTGCTGCACTGTTTAATTTCTATGTTGATTCCACACACAGAAGCACAGGAAAATCTTCTGTGACACTAATG
Organism: Chlorocebus sabaeus; assembly: GCF_047675955.1. Taxonomy (NCBI): domain Eukaryota; kingdom Metazoa; phylum Chordata; class Mammalia; order Primates; family Cercopithecidae; genus Chlorocebus; species Chlorocebus sabaeus. The sequence continues at coordinate 94,009,841 of NC_132905.1, read as the reverse complement.
TGAAACAGAGCTGTGGGTATGGATTGATCTGGACTGAGGAACCTGGTGTTTGTGGGTTCTGATGGCAACCGGCTGGGGATCAACCCCGTGGAGCTATCTCTTGGCAACTCACCTGATTCCTAGAAACCAAAACCCATTCCAATTTTTACTTCTTTATCCCTATCAAAAAAAAAAAAATCTGAGGACTGCAGACACAACCTCAAAACCCCAAGTTCAGACAACTTTCAGTATTTCGTCAGACTTTACATTCTTATAACAGAGCCCCTGCAAGCCAAGCAGACAAATGCGTCCATGTGATGATAATGGAGCATGCCCTGGGTTGAACTGTGTTCCCCAGAAAGATATGCTGGCGTCCTTAACCCCTGTACCTGTGAAGGGGACCTTATTTGAAAATAGGATTTTGCAGATGTAAGCAAATTAAGATGCAGTCGTATTGGACTGGGGTGGGTCCTAAATCCGATGACTGGTGTCTATAAGAAAAGAGAAATTTGAGCATAGACATACACAGGGAGCACATTATGTGAAGATGGAGACCAAGATGAGAGTGACACAGCCGCAAACCAGGAAACACCATGAATTGACGGCCACCCCCAGAAGCAAGGAGGAGGCAATGAAGGATTCTCTCCAGAGTCTCAGAGGGAGCATCTCCCTCTTGATACCTTGATTTCTTTTTCTGTTTTGTTGTTGTTGTTGTTTCTTTTAGGAAAAATAACAACCACCTTCATACTCACTCCAATTAAGATGTTATGTTTATCATCTTTGTAGTTACCTCTCCCATTACCATGTAAATTGTTCACTGGTGTAGAGCAGTGTCAGGCACATGGTGCATCCGTTGAGTTAAACAAATGTTTTAAAAACTACCAAACACAATCATGAGGAAAAGGCTATTCTTATTTCCTGGAACCAGGATAAATCACTGACAAAGCCAGAGGCAGGGCTACAACTAAAATTCAAGCCACACAACAGCACTGTATGGAAAATCTACACACTCCTATAATAAAGATCTTCCGAATGACCAAAATGTAGCATCCACTAGTTTGTGGATAAGTGAATGTGAAGTATGTCTCTAACTGATACCTTGACTTCTGACTTCTACCTTCCAGAACTGTGAGAGAATAAAGCTCTACCATTTTAAGCTACCCAGTGTGTGATGTGGAGCAAAGAAATCCAGAGTTGCATAGATGCTAGGTTTTTGTTTGTTTATTTTTAATTCTTCTCCTTAGAATGCACATATTTTAAAGATGGCAACCCTCACTGACATTTCCATTTCTCCTTTGCTGAAGCTCACAAGTGGTAGTGAAAATGTAACCTCATGAGCCCCTGCCCACACCCCTTGTTGTATCTTCTTCAGCTCGAGGCTGTGACAGGACTCATCTGGAAAGATGAAGGGCAGCTAGACCCATGGAGCCCATCACACACCTGGATCCTGTCCACAGGGCATCCCTGACATCTGCTTGGCCAACGGCAAGAGTTTTCCAAAAATGTCAGAGTTTTGCACTCAGTGCGTGCTTCAGGATGCAATAGATAATAAAAAGCACATCAAACAAAATGACTCGAAGCCTTTGCAGAAGACGTGCGTCAGAGCACATACCCTGAAATTGCAATGGCAGGTGCTTCAAAGTTGGTCAACCTAGATAGAATATGGTTAGAAGTTGGAAGCCAAGAGTCAGAAATATTGGCCCTATTTTTTTCTCCTTGCTGAGCTGTGGTGCATCTATCAGTAAATCATCTTTGCCTGTCTGGATTCCAGTAACCCAAGTACATCTACAGCTATAACTACATCTAATTCCCCAAGGCATTAAATTACCACATTATCATGAAGTGCCTGTGAAGAGCAAAGGAATCACGTTAGATCTCACAACAAAGTGACCTGAGTGCCTCAGAAGTGGGGGAGAAGAAAGGCCTATTCTGGATATTTGGTTCTTTAAAAATCACACGCCTGTGTTTGAAGGGAGCAGATGCTGAGGTGAACGATGATTATGCAGATGACACTGACTCTGAGCAGCCACCCAGTGATAACTGTTATTATTAATAGTCATGCTTCATCTCTAACCCTAAGACCCTTCGCATGGCCAAATTCTGGCCTGCTGTGTACATCTGAGCATCCCAAAACCTCTTCCAGAAAACCAAGCACTTGCTGCAGCCTGACTGGAAAGAAAAATATAAATTAATTAAAACAAAACCACCCTGCAGTGACCTCAAAGCTGAAAATACAGCTGTCCTGTAAAAAATCTGTGAAAAGACATTGATTCGATTCAGGATGTTTTTTGTGGGGGAGTTGGGGGCGGGGACAGAGTCTTGCTCTGTCACCAGCCTGGAGTGCAGTGGCACGATCTCAGTTCACTGCAACTTCCGCCTCCCGGGTTAAAACAATTCTCCTGCCTCAGCCTCCCCAGTAGCTGCGACTATAGGCACACATCACCATGCCCGGATAATTTTTGTATTTTGAGTAGAGATGGGGTTTCACCATGTTGGCCAGAATGGTCTCGATCTCTTGAACTTGTGATCTGCCAGCCTCGGCCTCCCAAAGTGCTGGGATTACAGGCGTGAGCCACTGCGTCCCGCCCGATTCACGATTCTTAACTACAGGAGACCAAGGGTAATAAGAGCGCAGATGAAAACGTAAATTGTCCATGTTGAAGAAGGATGAGGTGGTGGAAAGAAGCACCCTTCGGGCGCTAATTGCTGACCCTAAGATGAGTACAGAAACCAAGAGAGTGATCAAATATTGTGATGGGTAAAATTACATCCCCCACTACCCAGAAAAGGTATGTTGGTTTCCTAACTCCCAGTGCCTCAGAATGTGACCTTATTGTGAGATAGGGTCTTGACAGAGGTAATCGAGCTCAAGTGAGGTGCTTAGGGTGAACTTTAATCCAATATGAGTGGTGTCCTTACAGAAAGGAGAAATCTGGGAACAGTTATACACATTCAGGAAAGACAATTATCTTTGTCTGTTTTGTGCTGCAATCACAGAACACCACAGGTCATGTAATTTGTAAAGAAAAGAAATGTATTTTTTATAGATCTGGAGAGTGGGAAGTCGGTGATCAAGCTGCCAGCAGGTTCATTGCTTGGTCAGAGTCTGGTCTCTGCTTCCAAGATGGTGCCTTGAACACTGTGTCCTTGGGAGGGGGCGAATGCTGTGTCCTCACATGGCAGAGGTTCCAGGTCTCAGAGACATCAAAGGGGTGTGTGTCGGGGGGGATGTGGTGTGGGATGTGGGAGGTAGTATGTGGGGTGTGGTGTAGGGGAGCAGGGTGTGTGGGAAGGTGGGGGGCTGTGGTGTGTGGAAGTGTGTGTGTAGTGTGTGGTGTGCTGTTTGTGTGTGGTGTGCATAGAGATATGTGCGGGTGTCTGGTGTTTGTGTGTGTGTGGTGTTTGGTATGTATGGTGTGTGGCATGAATGTATGTGTGTGCAGTGTGTGTGGTGTTGGGGGGAGTGTCTGGGGAGTGTGTGTGTGGTGTGTTTTGTGTAGTGTGTATGTATGTGTGAGTTTGTGTGGTGATGTACATAGTATGTGGGAGAGTGGTGTGTGTGTTATGTGAGTGTATATGTGTTTTGTGTGGTGTATAGTACAGAGGGTGTCTGGTGTGCATGTGTGTGTTTGTGTGACATGTGAGTATGTGTATGTGATGTGTTTTGTGTGGTGTGTGTGTGTCTGGTACGTGTGTATGTGTGTGGTGTGTGTTTGTGTGACATATGAGTGCATGTGTATGATGTCTTTTGTATGGTATGTGTGTCTGGTGTGTGTGTGTGTTGTGTGTGTTTATGTGACATGAGTGCATGTGTATGTGATGTGTATTTGAGTGACATGTGAGTGTGTATGTGATGTGTTTTGTTTGGTATGTGTGTCTGGTGTGTGTGTGTCTGGTGTGTGTGTGTCTGGTGTGTGTGGTGTATTTTGTGTGGGGTGTGTGTGTTTTGTATGTGTGATTCAGGATGTTTTGTGTATGTGTGGGATACATGTGTATGTGTGGTGTGTGTGTGATTAATGTGGCGGTGTCTGGTGTCTGTGTGTGTGTGCAGTGTGTAGTGTGTGTGGTATGTGATGTGTTTTGTGTGGATATTGAGTGTGTGTGTGTATAGCATGGAGAGTGGTGTGTGTGTGTTTCGTGTGTGCTTGTGTTATATGTGAGTGTGTGTAGTGTGAGGGGTGTCTGGTGTCTATGTGTTTGGTGTGTTGTATGGTATGTGTGTGTGCACAGTGTATGGTGTGTGTTTGTGTGGTGTGTGTGATGTGTTTTGTGTGGGTGGTGAGCGTGCACATGTGTGTAGTGTGGAAAGTATCTGGTGTGTATTTGTGTTGTATGTGTGCGTGTAATGTGGGGGTGTCCAATGTGTGTGTTTTGTGGGTGTGTGTGATGTGTTTTGTGTGGTTGGTGAGTATGTGTATATTTGTGTGTAGTGTGGAGAGTGGCGGTGTGCGTGTGTTCAGTGTGTTTGTGTTGTATGTGACTGCGTGTGTGTGTGTAGTGTGGGGGTGTCTGATGTATTTGGGGTGTGTGTGTGTGTTTGGTGTGTATGTGTCGTGTCTCCTGAAGAGCCCTTCAGAACCGTATCTGGAAAGGTCAGAGTGACTCTGACTGTGGAGTAACATGACCTCCCGCTGACAGGCTAGACTGCAGGTTGTGAGCCCACGGATGTTTTAGAGACCCTGTGGGCCCTGGGTGATGCAGGGATGGAGGGAGACGGGAAGGGGTGGGAAGACCAGCGTGACAATAATCCAGTCTGGAGATGGGTGAGCCTCCATAGGCCAACTAACATCATATTTGGGGTTTGAACTAGAGGAGAGGCTGTGAGAATGTCTGGGAGATAGAGTTTTAAAAAGAAACACCAAAATCTATGACCAAGTAGGGGAGACAGGTAGGTCCCAGTGAGGCAATGTTGGTGGAGAACTTGAATTAGGAGCCAGGATCTTGCCTCGGGCAGGGGCAGGATTTGAACCTTCCCTCCAATGTCTATTAGCTATGACTTTGGAGTTTACCAATGTCACTATGCTTCGCATTTCCAAAATGACAAATATGAACAGATCGTACCTCAAAAGATGACTGAAATGATTAAATAAACAATACCAATAAAGCACCTGGTATGATGCCTGGCACAAGATAAGCATTCCTAGAACATTAGCTACTGTGGGAGAAGAGAAGCACCAAAGACCACTTTGAAAATCTGAAAAAAATCTATGTACTCTCTTCCCACAAAAATGCACTGTGCAAACGCACCCTCCCCACACCCCCACATCCATAGGTATGCACACCACAGGGACACACACACACACACACACACACACACACACACTCAATTTTGCATACAACTTCCTCAGAACTGTGGGCTCCCAGTAGCCATGGTGGATTTTGTTAAATGCCCATGGATCCAGGCTAAATCGTTCCAATCTCCACAGAGGCGTCCTGCAGATATTTGGAAATGTGGCTGGATTTCCAGAGGCTAGTCAAAGCCAGAGACGTGAACTTGGAAATCTCCAGCACGTGTTTGTCCAAGATCATGAACCCTGCAGACTTTCCGCGGGATATGGGGAGAATGAGTGGGGAACTTGGACGGCCTCATGCAGTCCACATGCTAATGGGAAGGTGTCAGCAAACTGAAGAAGAAGCCCCCACACCAGAGAGCTGCAAACAATGCTGGACCACCGACATTTTAACTCCAACTGGGTAATGTCTTAGGAACACAAACCACCACAACGAAAGCCCATAGGCAATTATTTTAAATTTCCCTGAACTACATTTCACCATCAAATCCTTCTGTCTTATTTGGAGGCTGAACTTTTTTCTTCAAGCTTGTTTCTCCAGCTGTTCAATTTAAATTTATCCCTTTGCGTAAAACTGTATTTCCCAAATCAAAACCACAGTACACATTTAGAAATAAGAGTATTTTTAGGGTTTATGGATTTATTTATGAGAGGTTTTATAAGCGTACAAAAAGTAACATTTAGTTATGTAAGTTCAACAAATTAAATTTATTGAAAATAACAAAATTAGATGAAACCACAGGGATTCTGGAAAATCCCATTCTCAGATTTGAGATATTCTAGTGGGTACCACTGGTGGGCAGAGAGCAGTGGCCCAATACCTGTTAGTATCTCCTACTCCCTTTCAGTCTCAGCTTCAGAGGACAATAGGGAAGGAAGGAAGGAAGGAAGGAAAGAAGGGAGGGAGGGAGGGAGGGAGGGAGGAAGGAAGGAAGGAAGGAAGGAAGGAAGGAAGGAAGGAAGGAAGGAAGGAAGGAAGGAAGGAAGGAAAGGAGGGAGGGAGGGAGGGAGGGAAAGTTGTGGTGATGGCATCTGGTGATCCAGGATTCTACTCACTTAGATGATGGGATTTGCAAGGCTCCTCTCACCAAGTTTCATGGTGGTTGTGTTACTGACCACAAGTTCTTAGGCCCCCATGCAACAGAAATTGTCACTAGGCCAAGCAAGTTTCCTACACAAGGTTTATTAAGACTTCTGCCTGAAACACGGCGTACACTGGGAGAAAGCGCAGGAAGAAGGGTCCTCTGGCTGGCTCCCCAGGGGAATGCCTTGTGGTGTCTTAAGAAGGGTGACATGCATAACTCGTGAGGTAGGTGAGGATCATTACATGTGCAGGATGGAGTGCACGGTGCGCAGATGCAGTAAAAAATCATGTTAACACATATTTTGCATGATCAGAAAATGGCAGCTAAGCCCCTCCCTGGGCGAAGGTATTACAGTGAGGCTCAGGGTAAGGACTGGTCCTTCTCCTGATCTCTCCTTCTCCAGTAATAGCAGATCAAGGCATCACTGTTGAATATTTTATGCTCAGCAGCATGTGGTCTACAAAAAGATCATATTCATTTATTCACTCACACATTTAATAATATGTATTGATCGCCTACCATGGGCAGGGCCATGAGAGTAAAACAGTGAGCAATGGTTATGCACACCACAGGAATATGACAAAGAAGATAAATTCATGACATAGAATTGAAATATGACAAATTATGTCCTAATCTTGATCTATTCTATATGAAGAGAACTTCTCGTAAAAAAATATGAGAGCATTTTGAAGAAATGTGCATGTACTGATTCCAAAGTTGTGCATTTGCAGGCAAGGCATCTAGAGGTTGATCTACATAATAGCTGAATTTTATGTAGGAAAAGGAGTTGGAGGAAAGTTACTGTGCTACAGCATATAAAATATATTTCCAATATTTTCATGCCAAAGATATTCTGGTTTCCCATTAAACTCCTAGAATTTTGCTTTTCTCTTTTTTCTTTTCATTTTTCTGTTAGAGAACTTAAAGTATATTTTCGAGCTTGGTAGTAGTAGGTGGTCTACCATCGAGTGGTCTTATTGACGATAGTAACTCTTGGTTAGAAAGGGGGGGAAAAAGCAGAGAACCCTCAATGAATGACTCTCAGAAAAATTATTCTTTTCAGCCGGGCTCTGTAAGCAGAGACTTGACATCTAACATGTTGATTTTGAGGGAAGGCTGGTTTCTTATGATCACAACAAGTTTCTTAATGATCTTGGTTGAAGACTGGAAAATAAATCATTCTTTTCTTCCTTGAGAATCCTTTACTTTTGCCTTATCTAAGGGTGCAAAAAGAAAGGCTATCCTCCTCACCCAATCAGCTTTGACATCTACAATACTTGAGGTTAGGGACACTCGTTCTGATCTGCACAAAACAGTGACCAAGAAGATTTCTTTTGCCTTCTGCAAGACCTCATTGTGATGTAAAGGGCCTAGTTAAACTGACTGTTAAGTATTCAGTTCTTGACGCTTAATCTAAATTTTCCATATTGGGTTCCTTTCTTGTTAACTGAGTAACAGCAAATGGAAAACAGGGCACTTACTGGTTGAAATAAAACTGGTAAACACATTTAGAAGACATTTGGATGCTCAGCAGATGTAGGTGGAGGCTGCCTGTGGGCTGGTGCAGGTGAAGGAAAAAAGATAGCTTCCTTTAATTTCCTTAATGGATGTGGCAATTTGCTTTTTCTAGTCAAGAATCAACATAAATTAGTTGCCTATAACAACGGCCAGCCATTAGAATTAATTCTTGGTTACTATGTAGTTAATATCCTAAATGGAAAATACCTATTAGCATGAATATTCATATGGCACCACAGGCCATTAAAACTCCATTTATTCCACAAACAGAGTACTTGATGATTTTGGAGCCAACTTCTTTTAAGTAGCTTCAATAATGGACACTTTCAGATCTTCAAAGTCTGTCTTTTGAGCTCAAAATAAGAGGCAGGATTTTATCCATTTACTGAGAGAATTATGCTGTGGAGCTGGGAATTTCGTCTCTATTTCTCCTTGATTTCCCAGAATCGTTACACTTCTGAACTGTATAATAAATTTCAACTTTGTGATACCAGTCGATGAAGGATTTGTTTCCTGGATTTAATGGAGTAGTCACTTGGAGATGGGCTGGGACCACCAGGATGTTTCTCAAACTCTGCCAAGATTTTTATAGCCCTAAAAAATTATTTCTGCCAACTGAAGCTCCATGCCGCAGCAGTCTTAAAAGAAATTCACTGCCTGCCACCGGGTTCAGACTGTAAAAAGATTGAATAAAAGAAAATTAAACTTGGAAACCCCTAGAGAAAGGGCACAGATTTCCCAAGTGAGCTATAAGACTGTAACCACTAATTTCTTTTCATCTTTCCTCTGACTTATGTGATCTTTCTACTTTGTTCTCAGAGAAGCCTGCCCAGAAAAAGTCGGGAGAAGGAAGAAAGAAAAGGGGCTGAGGCAAGCAGAGAAGGAACACAGGTTCACCACAAGGAATGCCACTCTGTAAGAAGGACTTGCCCCACACTTGATGGCCAACATGTAAACTAATAAAATGTATGGAACATTAGTCTTACCCTCAAGCAATCATGCAGGTATACATGAACACAAAGGAGGAAGTCATGCCTGGAACTTCTTTTTCAAAGGAGCATACCATTAAAATTTAGAATGTGGCGGTGTCTCCACCTTCCCCAGCCCCAGTGGCCTGTCTTCTAATGCACATGCAAATCAAGTAGTATTTTTTCGGAAAGAACCTTATAGATAGTTTATGCGAAAGTATTTCAAAAGAACCAGCCACGTGATCTTGATGATGATCATTACTACTGTGGAATGTCTGGTATGTCCCAGACACCGTGCTAGGAGATTGTACATGTTACTTCCTTACATTTAATTCGCGTCGCAGATGTGACTCTCCACACATAAGAAATGAGCAATTGAAGCTAAGTAAAGGTAAGCGACTTCCCCAGGTCCACAAAACGGCCCAGTCTCATTCTAAAAGACAGAGATCTCTTTTCTTGGCAAACATCTTCAACTGTCCTGAAAAAAAAAAAGAAAATGATAGTGATATCAGCGTATTGCCATTCAGTTGCTTGCCACTAGGAAAGGTGGCACCCGTGTGGGTATACATCTAACACACGAACCGGGTGGATTCTGTGAACTGAAAGGATTTGCAGGGAGAGCCCGACTTGCTGTCTACATGCCTCCAGCTCCAAGTCACCTGACTCTGCCTGTCCCACAGGAGCCCTGTAAGCCCCCACCCCCACCACTCATGTAGCTGCCTCCCTGTGCCCAGTCCTGACTCCTGCCCCAGCCACCTCTAGCCCCAACTCCACCAAGTACATCACTGAGTTCTGAGGATCCTGACCCTTAAATACTACAGATTTCCCTCCACTGGAGGGTTAAATCCATGGGTCATCGAATTTGACTGTAGAATCTGACATTAAGGAATTTAAGAACTTACAAAGGGCAGTAAGCTTGAAAGCCAATGTAAATACATTTATAGCCACTAACATAAAACAACAAAACTCCACATAATCAATGGCATGGATACATTTTTAATTAGCAATGTTGTTTGCAGGGAGATTTATTTCCATGCATTTTCCTTGCTTGCTAGGGAATTCTCTAGCGCTCCACCTTGCCCAGGCTCAGTGAGCTGCTCTGACCCTCGTTTTGCTTGACTGCAGCTCTGTTTACTGCAGTTCATCCCTGCATCTGATGTCCTGTTGGGACTTTCTGACTGCAGGATTGAGTTGCTAACCTCTACGTGGCTCCATAGCCCCAGCAAGGCTATATGGCATGAGTATTTGAGATACATTGGAATATTTCCTTGAAGACTGCAGAACGGGCATTTCACAAGCCCTCCATGTTTTCAGGCTGCAGCCCCTGCCCCCACCCCTCTCACCTATACCTCCGTACCCTCTTGCCTCAGGATCTGAGATTTGAGATGCTTTCCATCTCTCAAGGCTTTCAGTGCAAAAATATGTATTTTTTATTCTGCCTTGTTTTCAAAAAATTACTCACAGGAGCAACTCCTATTTTACAGGTACCAGAAGTGAAATTCTCCCAGACTGAGAAGAAAAGGTGTCTGCACTGATGTGACGCCCTTGGTTGGAAAGAGAGCCCCGTGGTCACAAATCCTTCTCATCCTCTTCTTGGCCGCCCTGCTCGTGCTGTCTCTTCCAGACATGGTCACACCATCCTTGCTTGCTTTCTCTCTCTCTCTCTCTCTCTCTCTCTCTCTCTCTCTCTCTCCTTCCCTACCCCCAGGTCTTTCTCAGCTGCAGTCTGTCCTCTGCAGGGCAGCCTGAACATTCACTCCACCCACACCCTGACCTACCCTCCCCAGCTCACACCCTCCTGAGTCTCCACGTCCCTCCATTGCAGCAGCCCTCCACACTGTCTCTGTCCCAGCATGCCTGAGGGACACACCCACAGCAGCCACGCTCATCAAGCCAAGGCCAGTACATGCAGAAGGGAAGAAGGATGTGCAGGTTTCCCAGTGGAAGGAGTGGCCAGATCTCTCGCAGTCGTGTGAACTTTGAAATGCCCCCCTCTCAACAATTTCTACACTATTTTCCCATCTCATAACTCCAGACCCCAGGGTGATAGCCACATGTTCCCAATTCTTCACCACGGTCTACAACATCCTTCCTACTGTGACCCAATCCGTCCTTCACCCTGGATGCTCCACCCTCCCAGGGCCTTACACCCCCTGAGCCAGTGCCTGGGTCAGCACTCAGCACAGAGTAAGCATTCTGTAAGTGGAAGCTATTTCTATAGTATCATGGATAGAATAACCCCTGTGAATGTGAGTGAATGGCTCTCAGGGGCCAGGGGCCATGCTATGTGTTTTATATCCATTACCTGCCAATCGCCTTCCATATGTCTCATTACTCCCACTTGACAAATGGAGGAACTGAGGCTTAGAGAAGTGAAATCTACTTCATGGCAGAGACAGCCTCAAATGTGAGTCTGTCTACTTCCACATCTATGCTCCTTCCATTAAGCATGAACGCCCACATTGGTTGGGAGCTGTGTTAATTCCAGGCAAGGTGCAAGTGTCTTTTATTTTGAGACGGATTCTGACTCTGTCATCAGGCTGGAGTGCAGGGGTGCAATCTCAGCTCACTACAATCTCCACCTCCCGGGTCCAAGACGTTCTCCTGCCTCAGCCTCCTGATTTGCTGGGATTACAGGTATATACCACCACACATGGCTAATTTTTGTATTGGGGTTTTACCATGTTGGCCAGGATGGTCTCGATCTCCGGACCTCGTGATCTGCCAGCCTCGGCCTCCCAGAGTGCTGGGATCACAGGTGTGAGCCACCGCGCCCGGCTGGTGCAAGTGTCTTTTATGCATCGACTTATTTTGGACAGCAGCTTATGAAGTGAATGTTATTATCATTCCTCACTAATAGGTTGAGAAGGGCAGAGAGAGGCTACATAGCTTCAAGACACACAGCTTAGTAGGTGATTTGGCCTCATAAGGACTGACTCTGTGGCCTGTTCTTCTAACTCGGTATAGTCTAAGGTTTAAATTAAAGCTAAGTATTATTTATTTCCTTACATCTGGCAAAATCAGGAGGGCCTCAGATGGCATAACCACAAACTCCCCTCCCCAGTCTGCTCCTGCGGAGAAGGTCTCCCAGCCAAACAACCCTCCTTATCAAGGGACCAGACAGATCCTGCTTATCCTTGAGTAGTGAATTTCATTCCCTGCCAGCCTGTGGAATTACTCAAACGAGCCAGTCGCATCCTCCCACGGGAACTGGGAGACACTGCAGTCTCTTGTTACTACAAAGCCTGCCTCCCACGGCCCCTGGTTGTTCACTCTGTCCTTAAATGGCCTGCGTGGCACGGTGTCCTTCTCCCCTGGGCTGTGGGTGTATGTTAGGATAGGCTGCTGTGTCAATCGCATCTGTCCACTATCAGGTGTTGTGTGTTCAGCCACATTCCAAACCCTAAGGAGGGAATCCCTCCCCCACCAACGAGGTAAACAGGAGGCAATTAAAGCTCTAAGGAGGCCGACGTCGGGGGATCACTTGAGCTCAGGAGTTCTAGACCAACCTGGGCAACATGGCAAGACCCCATCTCTACAAAAAATGCAAATATTAACCAGGCGTGGTGGTGCACACCTATAGCCCAAGTTACTTGGGGGGCTGAGGCAGAAGGATTGCTCGAACGCAGGAGGTCAAAACTGCAGTGAGCTGAGATTGCATCACTGAACTCCAGCCTGGGTGACAAAGTGAGGCCCTGTCAAAAATATATAAATAAATAAATAAACTCTGGGAAGGACTGGACCAGGGAGTGAAAGTCAAAAACTCAGAGATTTAAATTTGAACAAAATACGTATAAATAAAGCCTCGTGCTCACTATTCATTCCTTCACATGTTGCGTATTTATTGGGCACCTGCTATCTGTCAAACACTGGGAATAGGACCTGGGATCCAACAATGAACGTGATAGGTAAGTACCTGGCCCACAAGGAGCCTCCATTCTGGTAAGCAGGGGTAGTAAACAGGAAAACAAATAAATAGGAACCTTGATTTCAGGTTGTGCTGGATCTTTGCAGACCGTTCCCTCTGCCAAGTCTTGGTTCTAACTGAAGATTCCCAGTTAGAATTATGGAACCACAGAAGTCCAGTATGACTTCCAGTTGGACAACCATCTTTACTGACTTCAACTAATAGAAAAATTCTGAATGGCAGTACTGGCAAGGGCAAGTTTACCTTCTTCCTTGTGTTTTGTTCCAGAGCCTCCATCTATGTCTTAGCTTCTATTTTCCCCTTTGCTTGGGCCCATTCCCCACCTTGGTTGGGCCCATTCCCTCTGTTCCATACTGGTGTTCTTTCTCTTCTATTTATCCCAATCTGGTTATTAATTTTCTGGTTATTAATCTGGTTATTAATTTTCTAAACCTGGTAGTGAGCAAAATATCAAGAACCTGTAGTCATGAGATTTCACTTAGTTGCCTACAAGAGAGATGAGTCCAAGGTGGAGGCCAGGTCTCCAAAGAGGCAGGAACGAAGGTCCACAAAGGTCGCCTACTGGACATTTTTGTATCACACACACACGTGCACACACACACACACTCTTAATAAAACAAATTATTTTAAAACCAAAACTATGCTTTCCATTTTCCCCAAGAGCCAAACATCCTTGATGATTGTTACATAGTTTTAATGACTCACACAAACTATGCATCTTTAATATGCAACTGACGTACTCAGCGCAGATGCAGACTCCCTGGGAGACATTTATGGAGGCCGCCGTTAGGTTTTCCTAATTAGATGTTCCAGAATGCAGGTTTCCTGCTTACAGCATGCCTGCTTTCTGTGCAATCACCCCACAAATTCAGTTCAGTGGACACTTTTTGTTTATCCACAGACCATCAACAGAAGTTAGCTGAAATAATTTAAAGAGGCAGTTACATGCTTCTGGCAAAAAGTAAAAACATCTAAAAATCAGCATTTCATGGTTCTTAGCTAGCTTGAGCCAAAAATATGCTGGGCTGCAGTCTGAAGTCTGAGTGCCTTCCGTCTGAAGTTGACTGGGCTTGCTTTTGAGCAGCAGCAGGACCGCGGGGAAGAACTCGTGGGTCAGGAGAACTTTGGGAGCGGGGGCCAAGCACCAAGAGCAGTTCCTCTACCTGCCTCCGTGGGCCACGTCAGGGAAGAGAGATGCAGGGCTGAGGAGAAGCTGACCTTCTCCTGGGAGAGGTGATACATGTGCTGGGATGGCTCCAGGCTGGTGGTGGCCATTAACAGGGGACATTCCATAGTCCATGCCTTTTTCCAGACACGGGATTGCAGGGCAAACCTCAGGCCACCTGCACTCGCGTATGCCTGGTATATTTAAGACAAATCAGGAGTCCAGGAAATCAGAGGTGGGTAACAGACCCATTACCAAATGGGACATTCTAGAAGCCCCACAGAGCCAAACACACTATTGGATAAAAATGGACACACTGAACAAAAACAAATCTGAATGTTTGCCTAGATATTGGTGACTGAAAGGAACAGAAAACCTCCCATCCAAAGAGATGTTTGGAAATAAGCTCACAGACATGGCTGCTGAGAAGCTGTGATGTCCAGGCAAGTTGGGAACTGGGTGGGCGTCTGCAACATGAAAGGCTTCCGTGCAGGTGAGGTCTACTTAGAGACCAATGAAACACCTGCAGGTTCACACCTCTTCAGTGAGTCTTCTGTTCGCCTTGGCAAAACCAAAGGGCAAGTGTTCTCTTGCATTTACTGTCGACTTCCATGACGACTCAGCACGGAGACTCCGGCATCAAGACTCAATAGCAAAATGGATTTTCCTTGGCCGACAACGTAGGACCCAATGTTATCCTTCTGCATCTCTGGGAACTCTTTGTAAGCCTTTGTGCTTCCTGAAGGCTAATCTGTCTCCCAGGGCAAAGGCCTTGACCTACAGAGAATTAACTTCCATGTCAAAGCCTCAGAGATGCTGGGAGTGGTAGAGATGTTAAAAGACGGGGCAAACGCTTTGCTAAAAAAAAAAAAAAAAAAAAAAAAAATTGAAAATCCCTCTGTCATTGTTAGAAAGAAAGAAACCACAGCTTCCAACTCTTTAAATGAAAATTTGTTTAACAAACTAACTTTAAGCTTAATTTTTTTCAGAGGAGCTTGGTGCAACATCAATTAACAAGGTCATCAGCCCTGATTGTGCCAGTCTGCAGCAAAGGTCTCCAGTTAAAAGGCTTTCTCAGCATTTTAAATATTTTGTTTGTACCAGATAAAAGCTGCTCTAGAACACAAAGGTCAGTTTCCATGATTTATCTTTTAAAAGCAGGCATGCTGGGTATCTTTTAAATGAAGTCATCCTGGATAAACTGCACACACACACACAAAAAATGCAATGGCTAATTGATGATGGTTATTTGGGGAGGACCCTCTCCCTAAATCACTTTGGGACACAATTGGTAAAAAGCTGCCACCTTTGATCATGGCCAGGAAAATCTATTTCAGTTTCCTCCTCACATAACAGCAATCATTTTTATTCCTATGTACTCTCTAATCTTCACAGCAAATCTAGGAAATAGACATTGCTTTCTCCATTCTACAAAGAAAACAACAAGACTTGGAGATATTTATTTACTTAATTCGTTGCAGATGCAAGACTTGAAACCAGATTCTTTCAGCTCTACTCTGGGCATTTTAGGCACATAATTCCTCATTAAACCACTGGAATTGTCCCCATGTGCTGAAGTTTGGTTTAGTGCAGAGTCATTCGACTCAGCATAACTAGCTGTTCATTAGCAAATAACAAAAAAAGAAAGAATTAAGAATAAAAATAGTCTTTGGTCTCAAGGCGTTCAAAGCACTTCATTTTAAAATTTTTTAATTTTTATTTATTTATTTTAGAGACAAGATCTTCCTCTGTCTCCCAGGCTGGAGTGCAGTGGCACATTCATAGCTCACTGCAGCCTGAAATTCCTGGGCTCAAGCAATCCTCCTGCCTCAGCCTGTCAAGTAGCTAGTACTACAGGTGCATACCACCATGCCCAGTGAACATTTTTACTTTTTTATGTAGATGGGGTCTCTCTATGTTGCCCAGGCTGGTCTCAAACTCCTGGTCTCAAGTGATCTTCCAGCCTCAGTCTCCCAAAGTGTTGGGATTACAGGTATGAACCACTGTGCTTGCCCTCAAGGCAACTTAGAAGATTAGGGCTCCTCAATGCTCCTTGAATTATCTTCTTTATCAGCCTAGGTCTGGATGCTCACCACACAGAAAGCCAGTCACTGAGACAAGTATTGCTAGGGAAGAAAGGCTTTATTGCAGGTGACGGCAGCCAGAAGATGGGTCTCAAGTCTCAAATCCATCTCTATAACCAACTAAAATTAGAGGTTTGTATAGCAGAGAATTAGGGAGGGGTAAGGAAGAGGAGTTGGTCCAGAGGTAGCAGGTGTGTCTGATTGTCCGAATGTGGTGATATGGGAAGTGTCAGTTCCTTGATATGCTCTGGGAGGCCTGATGGTTAGTTTCCTGAGAAAGTAACTCAGGTGAAACAAATGCGAGTTGCTCAAGCTTCAGTTCTATGGGAAAACTGGGCCAGTTCTGTGATTTTACTTGCCTTGGTGTAATGCTCCCTTCTTTTCAGTAAAACTACATTTCTTCATGACTCTGTTGCACACAGCGGTGAAAATCAGCGGGGGTTTTGCTCACTCAGATCCAGAACATGGTTCCCACTTTGAGGGAGTCACCCCATTGTGTGACTTCCGGTGGAAGGCATAGCAGCAGTGCCGCCCTGACTGCTACTGCGTGGGCCTGGGACTGCCACTCTGCCAATGAGAAGCTTCCGCCCCAGGCTTCACATTCAGGAGGGTGACCCAGAGATGCTGGGATAGTGTGGTGGCTGCCACATGGAGGCAGATGTCCAAGGGCCTCTGTCCCCAGGATGTATCAGCATAGGCGTTAAGCAACCAGTGGTAGCCACAGTGCCAACAATGAGGCCCAGTCTGGCAGGTTCTGGGCTTCATCCCTGTGCTGCACCTGCCTTGGACACTGCCCTTCCTCTGTACCACATTCTCCAGCCTTCTCTTTGGTTCTAGAAACTACCAGTGCATTCCTCCCTGCTTCAGTTGGCAGAGGCTGTTTTGCATTCACCCTACACCCACTGACAAAACAGCCCCCGAGGTCAGGAATCCGATGGACATGGTAATATCTGGGCCAGCAGTGCCGAGTGGTTTAAGCCACATGGACAAGTGCACCCCTGAGGCTCCCCAACCATTTTACATTTTATATAAGCATCTGTATTCTTACTTTGTATTCATTCATTCAACAAATATTATTGGAAGCCGCCTCTACACTAGTTATTTAAGATGGTATGTCTTTGAACAAAGAAATAGGGTCCAGGATTTGTGTAGGTCTTAATCAGCAATTAAAAGATATGCCATATTTCACAGAACCAGCTTTTTCTGAGACAAATGGAAAATTCATTCAGGGACACGCAGGACTAACTATAATTATGATGCAGCTAGATCCTCATTCTATGTCTGGGCTTCAAAAGTTTTATTTTTCAAAGCATAATTATCATAATTGATCTAAGTGACAAAATAGATGGGTTTCGGCTTTATAATCAAACCACAGAAAAGGGCTTATAAATAGAGAGGTGCACATGCATTAAGCCCTGGCCTTAGTAGATGAGAAAACATTCAACTAGAACAGTGCCAGCCAGAGATTACCAAGAATTTCTGTTCCTAGTTGAAGAAACTAATGCTTGTGATATTCCTTATCTTGTCCCAGTCATCAGGTTTGAGGAAAATTTGAAAATTTCCTTCAGTTTCATTCAACTTTCTTTTTTTTAGTGTGGTGGTCCCTGATCCACAAGCTGAAATGGACAAAATATTTTTGCCATGTGGAACTGTAAGTGCAATTACTTCTTTATTTTGTAAATTGCCCAGTCTCAGGTATGTCTTTATCAGCAGCCTGAAAACAGACTAATACATCCATCTTCACTCAGAAAAGTTACAAAATAGTCTTTGCCATAAGTCATGTGTTTTTAAATCTGGAGTCTATAATTTGCGGGATCCTTCAAATCCTGTGATAACGTGTATATTCTATAACATGTGTTTTTTTCAACTCTCTAAAGCCCGAGCTTATTCTGAATGGCTGGATGCTCATGTTCACCTCAGGATTTCTGATGTTATGAGACTAGTTGACCGCCAAAAATGGCAGCATTGTTTCCCTCAAGGATCCATAAGAAGGATTTTTTTCTTTCAAAGGAGTTTCTGCAATACTTGAGTTTGAGAAACCCTCTTGTAATAAAGAGCGTAGAAGACCTGAGTCTAAAAACGTGATCTAGTCCTGGATCCATCATTCTCTCCTCTGGTGGGTTATTTTACCTCTAGTGATCATTTTGGATATTAAATAAATTAAAATATAAAATACAATGTGTGCTGTAAATTATGAGGTTATGTAGAATTGTAAACATCCCTTCTAATCCAATCCCAGCACTGCAGAATGACATGTTCTGGAGCTCTTAATTGCGATTTGCCGTGTGTGTGTGTGCATGTGTGTGCTTGTGTGTGAGTGCAGATTTTAAAAAGTCAAGGGAAACTCAGTGTCTAATAAAATCATAACCATGAAAGTTCATTCCTTTCCTTTGGCAAAACAAACAAGCACCACCTATTTTGTGCATTGAGTATGAATCAGTTTATATAAACCGGGATTGTTATTTTGTAAAAGATAATTCATTAATTTAGGAATCCAAAGGAAAATGAGTTCAAGCAGCTGGTGGGGGTGGAGGGTGTGGAGTGAAGAACTGATTATCTCTCTCTTCTCTATTCTTACAGGATCTTGATTCTGGCTCCTGGCCTAGGGCAATGAGCATGTCAGAACCACTGGGGAAAAAGATGATTACTCTATTAAATTGAGTGTAAAGACAATCAACAATATATCATTAAAATAAAAATGCAGCTTCTAAATGTACTTTAGCTCCCCAGTGATGGGTTCATGTTGGAAGCACAGAAAATCTAATCTAAAATGCCTGGAAGTTTCCTAGCCAGAGGCAGAAAACAGACCCATCATTAAGAGCAATAGAAATCTTTAAGAAGTCATGCAAGAAGGATGTTGAATGAGCTTTCCCCCCTATCTTGTGAATATTCTAGTCTTTGCTAATAGAGTAGGAATCATTGCCTTCTTCACAAGGTATTTAAGCATACTTGTTTCAAAACAATGTATGAATGAGAGATAATGAGACTGTGACAGAATCTGTATCTCAAAATGAGTTTGACTCTGAAAGTAATGTCTCAGTGATGCTGAAACACATAAAGGCATTTTGAAATGGCTTTCTGAGCTTGTTTATAAATAATCTAGGCTTTATAAAAAATGTCATAAGAAATACAGGCTTAACTATTTATTTAAACCCTATCTTTAACTAGCAGAAAAGGCCTAGGACTAACCCCCTTTGTTCAACTCTGAATGATTTCAGACAATTCTCAACTCTGTTCTCAACTCTGAACTGTTTGTTCTCGACTGAGTGATTTGGACAATTTCAAAAACTCAAATTCACCCTCAAAGAGCAGGAATCTGCCAGCAGTGAGAAGAATGTGCCTGTCTTTGAAAGAACATTTTTGTTTACCACTATATGCCTAGTGCCCAACTCATATTATTTGTTAAATAAATGGCCATATTTGCTCATAATGGTTTGGGTGTGTACTTTAGGCCAAGTGTGACTAGCAAAACGCTTGATTTTTTTCACAAAATGCAGATATTTATAGTTTGAAATAAAAATTTTCCACCAAATGGAAAGAGATACATTAATTCCAGTGATGCTGTTGCTGTACAGGATGTTTTGGAAAATCATTTTGTTGGGATTTTTTTTAACAAGTTCTATGGGGCATTACCAGCCCACAGGAAGGTCTGAGGCATTTCGTGTCACACCACAAATGACTCCAAACAGGAGGCCCAAATGATCCACTGGGCTGTGCACCATTTTAGGGGAGAGAGCCTGGTATATGGAAAGGACTCTGAATTGAGAGAAGACTGAAGGCCATTTGGTAACAGGAGTCTGTTCATTAACAATGAAATAAATATTTCCAATCCTGAGGCACATGCCAGCCTAGAGAAGCATTTGTAAAACAGCAGTCAGCCAACAGTGCTTACAAGGGACTTATGAGTTACTCAGGTGACCAGGGAGGCAGGTAAACATATTACTCCAGAAGAGATGATAAACGCTACCCCCAAGTTGCTGCGGAGCACAGAGGACAGAGGCAGGAATTCCAGAGGAAACACGACAGATCTCGGGGAGGTGCTGGCATTGGAGCTGAATCATAAAGAATGGATAAGATTTTAGTAAGCAAAAAGGAAAAGATAGCACAGCATGTAGAAAAGAAGGGAAGAATGTATTTAATGAGTTTCTTGTCTTCCATTTAATAGACACTTACTCAGTACATCTGATGTGCCAAGTCCATGGATCAGAAAACCATGCTACCATTTTGTGAGAGGTTCATAGTCTAGATTGGTTTCTCAACCTTCGCACTGCTGACATTTGGGTCTGAGGCATTCCTTGTGGGGCTTGTGCTGCATATCATTCAATGTTCAGCAACGTATCTGGCCTCTTCTCATTAGATGCAAGTGGAAGCTGCCAAATAGTCACAACAGAAAATGTCTCCATACATTGTCAAATGTCCTTCAGAGAGCAAAATCTCCCCTAGTTAAGAATTGCTGCTCTAGGAAACAAGAGAGAAGTCAACAAAAATGCAATGCACAGTGATGAATGTCCTGATGGAGGAAAACAGGGATCCCAGAGAAAAAGCTTCTCCCCAGCCCAACTCCAAACTACCCCATGCAGCCTGAGGACCCAGAGGATGCCAGAGGGAAGAGCAATATGACTTGAGTCTTGAAGGCTGAGTGGAGGTTATACAACTTAAATTTCAGGTCGACATATTGTGTTTAGGGTAATAATGAGCCAATTATATGGAGGTGTCTGATAAGCACTTGAAATCTGGTTTGTTGCCAGAGAGAAAGGTAAGAGACTACAAGTGAAAATTTGGAAGCCATTCAAACAGAAATGGAAGTGTAAGGCATGAGTTTTCGTGAAATAAGGAGAGAATGTCCAATAAGAAGAGGAAAGAGAAGAGAAAATGGAAAAGACCCAGAAAGGTTACATCAAGGGAAATGCTGAAGAAAAGGCCAGAGGGGGAGAATTTTAACAGTAAAAGCAGTTGGATGTTTGGGTGTGAGAAACACTGAGAAGAAGCCTCTGGATTTTGTCATGTAGAGGGCATTCGAGGACCTTACCCAGAACTCTCAGAAGCAAAGCGCCAAGGGGTGTAATAAGTAGGAGATGGTGAGGAAAAGACAGCCCAAACACTGGAGTAAAAGGGGAGGGGGCGAAAGGAGGTGCTGTTAAGGGGCGTCAGAGTTTTAAAACTGTGTTTAGAGGCTGGGTGAGATGACTCATACCTGTAATCCCAGCAGTTTGGGAGGCAGAGGTGGGAGGATTGCTTGCATCCAGGAGTTCGAGACCAGCCTGGGCAACATGATAAATCCCCATCTCTACAAAAAAATACGAAACTTAGCTGGGCACAGCGGTGCATGCCTGTAGTCTCAGCTACTCAGGAGGCTGAGGAAGGAGGATTGCCTGAGCCTGGGAGATTGAGGCTACAGTGAGCCGAGATCACACTACTACACTCCAGCCTAAGCAACAGAGCAAGAGACCCTGTCTCGAAAAAAAAAAAAAAAAAGTATTTAAGAGAGAAAATACATAAAGATGTTTTTAAGCCAAAGGAAAAGAACAGGAAGAAAGGAAGATTCAAGGGAAAGAAATATGGTTTGTGGAGCAGGATCTTTGAGGACTCAGAAACAAGACAAAGAATAGAGACATTTTCCTTAAAAGGGAAGACAGAGAGACTTCTGCTTCAGGGTAAGATATACAAGTCATGGTAGGGCAATGCCCCTATTATGACAACTACAAAAAGGTGAATAAATTATAAAACCGTATTTTTAAAGCAGAACTATGGGACAATAGGAAATGGATGAACTAAAATTTCAGATGTAGGGAAACCATTCTGAGTTGAAATGATGGTGGCCTCCATTTTTCCCTGGGACATGTTCTATGTCTGGGTGAGGGCTAAGGATCAGAACATGCAGAGCGGGCTCCTGTTGGAAGAATGGAGAACCGACAAAGCTTCCAGCAGCAAATAAGGCTGGTGTGACCAACTGGAAATGAGAGAGGTCTCAGGATATCTGCTGAGCTCTGGAACTATGTGGGAGATGGGGGAGTCAAGCCACAGTTTCTAAACAATAAAGTGAGTTCTCCTGCATTTTCTTGGTACTTAAAAAATAAAACCTTCCGGGGGTTTACCTCAAACACAAGGCAGGTCTTCCCTGAAGATGTCTGTCAGATTTTGAAAGACATATAAAGAGGTTTGATGGTTTTAAAGTATGTTCACAAATTCGCTTAGACTTTTCCCTTCAGTGGAGCTAATTCCCCTCACCTTGAGGGTGGACTCTACTTAGTGACTCACTTCTGATCAATAGGAATTTCTGATCCAGAAAATATGGACAGTGACCACTGAACCTAAGTCATAAACACATTATGATTTGCTGTCTCTCTCGAATCACTCATGCTTGAATCACTCAGGATTAATCACCAGGTCATCAAGACACATAAGAAATCACAGAGAAGCTCATGGTGAGGAAATGAGGCCTTTGGCCAGCAGCAAAAAAAGACAAAAGGCCCTAGCCCACAACCACAGGACCAAACTTGGAAACAGGTCTTCCAGTCCCAGTCCAGTCTTCATTCTGTGGTATCCGCAGCCAACAGCTTGAGTGAAACCTCATGAGACACCTGCAGCCAAATTCACCCACCTAAACTGTTCCCAAATTCTTGACACACAGAAACCATGACAAAATGAGTATTTGCTGTTTTGAGCTTCTAAACTTTAGGTAATTTATTGTGCAGAAACAGACACCAACACAGGTGTGAAATTTGAGAGCTAAGCTAAAAACCTCTCGAGGGCAGAACTAAATCTTTTGCAGTCTTTCAGGACTGAGATAGAAACCCAATGGGCTCGGGTCAAAAGGCTGGAAGAGCCGTGAACTAGATGTTGACTGAGTCTGACTAAAACTGCAGCTCAACACCCAGCTCAGCTCAACCTCTGTATTAAGCCGATTAGTCCTTACCCTCTCTGCCTAACAAAGGAAGCAACAACCTCTTTGGTGGAAAAGAACAACTGCAGTCTCTACTTACTATGAAGAAAAGGAGAATTGGACATCCAAAGAGGGAAGACCACATGACCAATAATCAGAAGAAAAAAAATTCAATCAAAGTAAAATCACAGATAAGCTAAAGAGAGCAAACAAGGTCTTTAATTTGATTAATATGTTTATTTGAATGAAGAAAAAGAATCATAAAGTAGATAAAAAGAAGGAGAATTTCCCCAAATAGCTAGTTTATAAATAACCAAGTGGACTTCTGAATTGAAAATGTAATAATGCCTAAATATTAGATAATAGTGGATAGGTTTAAAAGCAGATCAGACACAGCAGAATACAGTATTAGTGAACTGGAAGAAAAACTAATAGCACCCAAATTTCAGAGAGGGAAAAAAATAGTGGGAAAAATGATTAAGAGCATAAATAACATATGGGATACTCACAGAAGGTCCAACATACATATATTTGGTGTCCCAAAAAGGAGAAGAAAGAGGGAAAATTGGACAGAAGTAATATTCAAAGAAATAATGGCTGAGAATTTTCCAGTGATGAAAAAAGAACAGAGATATTTCATCTTCTGAAATACTACTAAAAGAGAAGAGAACAGGGGATGTAGAGAATTCTGATACTGGAGGGGTGAAACAGGCTGAGAGAGAGGGAAATTTTAAATAGTCTTGTCTTCTCAGTGAAGTAGAACACAAGTTGATTTTTAGAGAGTAAACAGGTTTAAGAAAGTAAGTTTGAAACTTGGAGAGACTAGCCTTTGTGAGCAACTCACTAGGGAATTAACTAGGATAAATGAGGAGAAATGTCACATAGGAAGGAGGCCTCAACTGAGGCTATCTGAAATAATTTCATAGTGAGAGGAATAAACATTATTGAGTATCGTTGGCCAGGCATGGTGGCTCACGCCTGTAATCCCAGCACTTTGGGAGGCCAAGGTGGGCAGATCATTTGAGGTCAGGAGTTCAAGACCAGCCTGGCCAACATGGTGAAACTCTGTCTCTACTAAAAATACAAAAATTAGCCAAGCATGGTGGTGCACATCTGTTGTCCCAGCTACTCAGGAGGCTGAGGTGGGAGAATCACCTGAAACCAGGAGGCAGAGACTGCAGTGAGCCGAAATGGTACCAATGCACTCCAACTTGGGGGGCGGAGCAAGACCCTGTCTCAAAAACAAACAAACACACAAAATAACCATTATTGAGTAGCTTTCTCTAGCAGCGTCTAGATGCTCAACATCAAGACTAGAAAAAAAAAAAAACTGCACAAGCATGTGGACACACACAGAGGTGAATTTAATAAATGAAAATAAAAGCAGTGAGAGTGAGGGAGTGGAAGAGACCAAAGGTCACAGCCCAGGTGAGGAATTTGCCCTCCTTGTAAGCAGAGTAGCTCTGAGTGCTTATAAGACCCAGAAAAAGGCCATGAATGACAGTTTCTGAACTGAACTGAAATACAAGTGACGATTATTGATGCCAAAAGGGTTGAAAAACTGTTACCGTGTTTCCCTACATCTGAGGTAGGACCCAAGTCAGACACATTATCTCATCCCTCTATTTCCTTTCCTCTCCTTGGGTCCCTGACTTAAGCTAAAATGCAGTGTTTTCTGGGGTTGTTAAATTCAAAATTTTTAAGAAAAGTTTCATTCTGTAAGCTTTCTTGCTAACATGAAGCATTCTTTTAAAATTTCTATTCAAATTGTTAAAAATAAAAATACAGAAATAACAGTTTTTGAAAAGTCACTGTATTTAATAAATGCCTGCCTATTTTGTTTTTGAGTCCCAGCCAGAAATACACAAACTGGCAGAATGTGAACTTAAAAAAAAAAAGAAAAGAAAGAAAGAAAGAAAGAAAAATTCACCTGACTCTTGAAATTTGAGGTGGAAAACACATGAGGTCAGCAAGTTTCAAAAAAAGAAGCAAGAAAGAACATCCCATTTTATGTGACTGCTCGGCTTATTCATAAACACCAACACTGATAGAAACATATTTTGGATACAACTTAGAGAAAACTTCTACCCTGCCTTACCTGTTAAAAATGTTGTATATTTGCCTCTGTAATCCTAGCACTTTGGGATGCCAAGGCAGGCGGATCACCTGAGGTTGGGAGTTTGAGACCAGCCTGACTGACATGGAAAAACCCCATCTCTACTAAAAATACAAAAATTAGCTGGGCATGGTGGTGCTTGCCTGTAATCCCAGCTACTTGGGAGGCTGAGGAAGGAGAGTCGCTTGAACCTGGGAGACAGAGTCTGTGGTGAGCCGAGATCGCGCCATTGTATTCCAACCTGGGCAACAAGAAAGAAACTCCGTCTCAAAAAAGAAAAAAAAAATGTTGTATATTTGCTTAATGGTGATCTATACCTTATGGGCGGGAGTATTCAGCAGATGTACAGTTGTATGTCACTTTGAGAGTCAGTTCGCAAAAGGTGTATCAGATACCCCTCAAAGTTTAGCCACACATTCATAGAAATATCGTCCTCCTTAGATAATTTTAACTCTTATAACCTCAGAAGTACCACTTCTTTTCATAAAACTTAGTTTCCTATCTTTAAGTTTTTTAAAATTAGTTGCTTAGAAGCCAACATCTACATTTAAAACCAAGAGTTAGCAGGCTCACATAATATTTTTTAAAATACTCTTTCTATTTTGTTTTATTCTGTCATGTACCATAACTTCCCAAGGTCAGACATTGTGGGGGGCGGGGGGGAAAAAATCTGGGCTGCAGTGTTTACTGAGGGTGCCAAAAAGTAGAAAGAAACTAATTCTTCGTAAGCTTAATTTCATTTACACGACATTGGCTTGAGCCTCTAGGTTTTAAAGACGTTTCCAAGCTTCTAGAAATAGTTCCCTGGAACAATAGCTAGAAGAACATGATGAGCTTTTATCAGCAGGAAGCCTGACTATCCTTGGATACAACATTGCGTTTGGGGGCTTTTGTTGGTGGGGTGGTGGGGAAGGGAACAAATTAATTTTATTAAATTCCGTTTGGATTTGGGACTGAGTAATAAAATGCCAAAACAAATCCAATTGAAATTTATCAGGAACCAACAGAGAGTCTTTGTAATGTTGCACCAAAGTGACTGATAAAAAATTTTTAGTTTTTGAAATCATCATCCCATTGATGGGAGGTTTTCTATTTTCTCTTTAAGCTCCTCTTCTTTCTCCAGTTTAAGGTCTTTGCATGGTGTAATTTCAACAACATTCAGAAACAGTCACTCTTTTTGCCTATACTGCAACTTTTCAATAAAATTATAAATAAATCCCAAAGAAACCATCCTCTAAAGTGTCAACAGCAGATCATTTTTATGTTAGCTGCCGCAAATTAAAAGCTTCAGTGGTAAACCTGTGTATTAAAATCCCACAGCGTTTTAGCCAACTAACAATTCTACTTTTTTGAGAAGAGGTTGCAGAGCCTGTTACAATAGCCCATTGCATCTTGGTTGCTTCTATTTTTAGCAATAAGCACTTTAAATTTTCTCTAAGATCATCCTTCATAGCTAGCTGTAGAGATGGCCAGAACTATGTACTGGATCTTACATCTTTTACATTTTATAAACTATGTTGAGCACACTCCCTCTTTAAAATTACTGTTTTAACAAAATTACCTACAATTGTTCTATGAGCCAGTCACATTGAAGAGCTATGCATGAGAACCTTGAATTCTACAGTACCCAGCAGTGAAGAAGTGAGAAAGTCACAAAGCAAGCACGACGGATCTTCCTGAAAAATCGATTTCATTCCCTGGTGAGTAAAGTGCAAGTCCTAGAGAATTGAATGCAACGTTTATGTGAATTTTTAGACTGAAACACCAGATTTCAAACACATTTGAAACCTTTGGTCAGGTCATGTCCTGGGCTGGACATGACATTAAACATAATTTAGAATTTCTCTTTTATGGTCTCCAAAACTGAGTCCGATAACAACCGTTACTGCAAAAGTTGAGTTTCCAAATGGATTCTCTCTGTCATGCAAAATGCTTCTATGTATTTCTACTACCAGGTGCTGCTGATTCCCTCAGGCTGCGTTCATTCAGCAAAGTCATTGAGTGTCTGCAGAGGTGCCAGGTACTGAGATTTTCCTGTGACCACAGCACCCTCTCCCAGGTACGGCGTGTGGATTCTCTCGCCTCGTGTTTTGGAACATTTAGTAGCCAGCGGCTGAGATCCATTTGGGGGCCCCTTTCAATTCAAAGCTGAACCAGAAAGTTTTCGATAATATTTAGACTCAATAATAATTTTTAAATGGTGGGAAACGGCATAAGCCTGTGCCAGTGAAGATCCCACTGTGTGGGGACACGAGAGGCCTGGGTGTGTTGAAGGTGAGAAAAAGCAGATAGACTGACTCTTGCCCTTAAATAATTTGTAAGACAGTCTGCCATTTGCAGTGACATGGATGAACCTAGAGGACATTATGCTAAGTAAAATAAGCCAGACAGGGAAAAACAATTCCGCCTGATTTCACTTATACGTGGAATACAGAAATAATAATTAAATACATAGAAACAGAGTAGAAAGTTGATTACCAGGAGTGGGGGCTTGGTAGGAATGTGGAGACGTGAAAGCATATCAAGATGCAGTTAGCTGGGATGAATTACCCTAGAAATCTAATACAACTTGAGGACTGCTAAAAAGTGTCCATATTTGGTACTCTTACTACAAAAAAAAAAAGAACTATGTAAGGTGATGGATATGTTGATTTACACGACTGTGGTAATGACTGCACTATGGACACAGACATCAAAGCAACATGTTGTGAACCTTAAATTCATAGATTGAGAATATTTAAAAAGAGAAAACAGAGGTCACAGTTTGGCTATACCTCTGGGCCTACTGCCCACAGCCACATAACTAACACTTAGACCATCCTGATTTCCTTGCAATGCTAGCTTTAACTGTAAACAAAACTTAAGATTTTATTTGGTCATCGTGATTCTGAACTAATCAGCTACAGACAAAACAGCTTATACAGCTCTACTTGGCCTAAAGGGAATGGGAGTTTATAATAGCTCGTTGCAATGAAGTCAGTGTTCTTCTTCATTCACTGTAAATGCTATGACCTGAGCTACTTAGCACTTTTGGTTTGAAGTCTCCTAGTTCAAGACTGCATTATTATATGCAGAGTAAACTTTTAAAACAATTTTTAGGCCAGGCATTGTGGCTCATGGCTGTAATCCCAGCCCTTTGGGAGGCCAAGGCAGGCAGATCGGTTGAGCTCAGTAGTTTGAGGGCAGCCTGGGCGATATAGCGAGACCCTATTTCTAAAAAAAAAAAAAAAATTAGACTGTTGTAGTAGCATGCACCTGTGGTGCTAGCTACTCCAGAGGCTGAGGTGGGAGGATTGCTTGAGCTCAGGAGGCAGAGGTTGCAGGTTTGCAGTGAGCTGAGATCTCATCATTGCAATCCAGTCTGGGCAACAGAGCTAGACCCTGTCTCAAAAAATAAAATAAAATAATTTGTAATCTCTGTAGGCAGAAATATATTCTTATCAGACAACGGATGAGCTTTCTTTTTGTAAGTAGAATACATCACAGCATATGCTGGGCACTAAGTACGGGCAACCTGAAGAAAACCGTTCACACAGTGGGACGTCAGTGAACAGTCCAAAAGGTGAGCATCAAGAGAAAATCATGACTCAAACTTCAGCAAAGGTGTAGGAGCCAGAAACCCCTCAGAGGCAGCAGCTGAACAGCCAGAAGAAATGGGGAAAACAGAGCACCCTAGTCTGGGGCCCCAAATAGACTCAAACACCTGGTTTTCCAGAGTGGAGCCAGCCCAGGACTGAGGAGGCCAATCTGACACTTCTGGAGCTTTCCATGTGTTTCTGGCCCTTCCTCTTCCAAGCATTTTGGCCACAGGTCCTGGAGGTAACTGGAGTTGACAGAGTGAGCCCTGTTCATGGCCCAGCCTTTCCAGCTCTGTGGAGTTGCCAGTGCCTTCGCAGAACACGGAAAGGCCATCCACACTGGGCTCTAACATGGTCGTCCTTCCTCAACAATGCCACCAGGTCATTCTCTGCACCCTGAGCACAGTTACTCCAGAGCACTTCCGACAGGCTGCCCACGATTGTCGGTCTGCTGCGTCCTGCAAACCAAAGTGGCACATTTAATATTAATAGAGTTTTTATTTACATCATTGGCTGCTTAATGACCTACTGTAGATAGTCTTCCGTACTCGTAATAGATCAGATTAGCTGTGCTTCATTGGTTTCTAGACTGTTCTTTCTGGGAAGTGTTTTTATAGACTCATTAGTCAATCAGCTAGTCTTTGTGAAGGCCACACAATTTCAGAACATCTCACTTTTGATAGGCAAGAGAGGTGAAAACTGCCCCCAATATCCCTCTAGAATAGTAGTGGTGAGTTAGGGGGATGGTATTAGTTACCTAGAGCTGCTATAACAGATTACCACAAAACCAGTGGCTTAAAATAACAGACATGTGTTCTCTCACAGTTCCGCAGAAGAAATCCAAAGTTAAGATATCAGCAAGACCATGCTCTCTCCAAAGGATCTAGGGGAGAATGGATTCCTCGTCTCTTCCAGCCTCTGGTGGCCACCCGCATTCCGGTGGCAAGCCAGGTTTCACTACCAGCTGAACAGGCCTCCATGACAATGGTTCCAGCACTGACTGAGTGGTTAAGTTAAATATTAAAAGCTGAAAGAGGTTGGGCATGGTGGCTCGCACCTATAATCCCAGCACTTTTGGAGACAAAGGCAGGTGGATCACGAGGTCAGGAGTTCGAGACCAGCCTGACTAATATGGTGACACTCCATCTCTACTAAAAATATAAAAATCAGCCGGGCGTGGTGGTGGGCACCTGTAGTCCCAGCTACTCAGGAGGCTGGGACAGGAGAATTGCTTGAACCTGGTAGGCGGAGATTGCAGTGAGCCGAGATCGCGCCACTGCACTCCAGCCTGGGCAACAGAGCGAGACTCTGTCTCAAGAGAAAAATAAAAGAAAAGAAAGCTGAAAAAGCCAGCACCCTTATACAAAGACTGGAATGTAACAAAAACCCACCAAGAGTTTTGCCCAGGCCCTTCCTGGGCCTTGAAGCATGACAAGATAATGAAGGAATTCTTAACAAGACCTGTTTAGGATTAAACAAGTTTTATTGTGCGTCTGAAGAATCTCTCCAGACCTTCACAAACAAGTTTTATTGGGGGACTAAAGGAACTCCCCAAACCTCCATGATTTGCAGGTGACAAGATAAGGGTAATCACCCCTGGCACCTGGACCCATCAACATTAAGTAAATTTACTGAGGTTCCAGAGGAAGGTCTTCAGGACTCAGACTTTAGTTATAGATTAGAAGTTAATCACTTTGGTCTTTGGATGAATGCTACATGTCTTTGGATGAATGCTACATGTAAGCTATATGTCTGCTTACACATAGACATACAGCTTAGAAGGTATATAAGCTCCGGAAAACTTTGTAATTTTGAGTTGACCTGGCGATATTTTCCTGGCCTTCTCCCTGTCCCTGGTTACAGAAATAAACTTTCTTCTTTCCCAGTTCATCTACATCTCGTTACAAGGCTGCAAGAATAAGCAGCCTGACCCTTGATTGGGTCTGGGAATATTCCTTGGCTTGGGGCTGTGTCTCCGGACTCTCTGCCTCTGTGGTCACGTGGTCGCCTTCTCTTCTGTCTGCGTAATCTTCCTCTGGGTCGTTCTTATAGGAACACCTGCCATTGGATTTAGGGCCTACCCAGATAAGCCAGGATAATCTCATCTTGAGATTCCTCACTTCATTACATATGCAGAGACAGGGTCTGGGGTCTCTGCTTTTTCCCAAGTAAGGTCGCATTGACAGGTTCTGGGGATTAGGATGTGGATGTGTCTTTTTGGGGATAAACTCCCAGTTTTCCAGGGGCTGAGGGGTTTCCCAGAACATAGGACTTTTACTTCTGAAATGGAGACTAACTGATTACCCTAACTCAGAGAAACAGATCCCAGAAGAGGAACAGAGTTAGGCAGTGGTTCTCAAAGTGTGGCCCTGGACCAGCAGTATCAGCATCACCTGGGTATTTGTTAGAAATGCACATTCTTAGGCCCCACCCCAGACCTACTGAATCAAAAATACTGAGGGTGAGCCTCCCAGATCCCTCCAGGTGATTCCAATATACACTAAAATCTGAAAACCTCTGGAGAAAGATTTAAGTCTTGGCCAAAAAAGCACAGAAAAGCAGAGAACAAAACCCAACAGGAACGTTCATTCTCAGCGCTGGCAGCACATTTGAATCCCTTGAAAAGCTTTTGAAAATGCTGATGCCCAAGCCCTATAATTGGTCCAGAGGAGGAGCCCAAACAATGGTGCTTTTGCAGAGCTTCCCAGGTGACTATTATGTGTGGCAGGACCCAGCACCTAAGCCACGAGACTCTATCCAAGCGCAGCTTAATGAGCACGTGAGCAAGTGTGGGGCTTCAAAGAGGTTGCTTGCTCCTTTGTGTGCTACATCACAGAATACACACTAGGCTTTTATTTTGAACTTAAAAAGAATGAAAGACCATGTTGCTTTGGTCTACATCTACAGATGGACAACAAAATGTAATTTCAGAGTAATTTGGCAAGCAGAAGTATGTGAATAGCTTAGGAGTAAAAAAAAAAAAAAAAGTTCCCAAATTAAGATAGAACAAAATGAAGGTGTGATGTGGAGGAAGGGCAGAAACGCCGAATATTTTCTCGGAGGTGAGAGGCTATTTTGCACACCTGGCAATGTGAGCCCTCAAGGAAGCCACAGCAGGTTGACAGGGCATGCCACGCTCTGCCCTTATGCATGTAGCCATTGCAGCAATATTTTGACTTCTGTCTTTTTTTCCCCTCCACTGCTTCAGCTATGGCCAGGATTTCCTCGCAGTTCCCAAGAGAATGGAGTTCACCATGCCATGCAGGACCAGCCGGGAGGCTGGGGAAATCCTGGCCCAGAGCTCTCATGATGGTTTCCATGGTGAAGCAGAGCAGATAAGTTTGAGCAAGTTTAGGACTGGATAGTTCGAATAATTTCAGCACGCTCTGGGCTAGAGAGGTGGTCTCTAGTTGTCCAGTACCTGACCTTGGGGACAATGTAGGGCAGAGAAGATATTGGCTTGGTATATGAGAGTTTGATAAAAGAGGTGGTTGGTGATTTGGGCTTTGGTTTTATTGTTTTGCACATGAAAGGCGTGTTTGCAGGGAAAATGTTTGCTATGTTGGGAAATCGCTAACCCTGGAAGAAGTCGTCTCTCCAGGCCCCAGAACAGCAAAGCATCATAAGATTCAAAAAATACACATATGATTAATATACCCACATAATCTGAAATCACAGGGCTCCATCCCTCAGGTATGCCTCATAGGGAACCTGAGCACGTCAAACCAGGAACCTACTGATGGAGATCTGGGAGCCAACTGCGTAGAAACCATGAGTCTGCCTACGATTATCCCGCAGAGAAGGAATAAGGGGAGTGTGGTGTCCCGAGCGACTCTTCCATTTATTAGTGCGCAGCAGGAAAGGAACACCCAACAATGAGGAGAGAAGAAACCAGCAGAGAGGAAACATAGTGACAAGAGGGTAGGGAACTCTAGGATTGTCCTGCAGACAATCCTCAGCCAGGATTATCACCAGTGACATATGGAAGGAAGGAAGGGAGGACCAGCCCACAAATGCCAGGTGGGTAATTTTTTCCAGAAATGCAGGCAACTTTTTTAAAGAAAATTGGCTGTGAGGAGTAGGATAGGAGTCTTAGGAAATACCAGAGTAATGGAATGACTTTGTTTTTAAAGGCAGAGTAGACCTGACCACATTTTTACAGGGAGAACAGGGACCACAATGTGGAAGAAACTGAATGCTCACGAAAAGGAGGAGAACTGTGGAGTAGCTTTTCCAGACAGCTGGGAGGAGAGTGATCCAGCACAGAGGGCAACAGGGTACCTTTATAAGGGAACAGACATTTCTTCATAAACAGGAGCGAGAAGAGAGATGAGGCTAAGCCACGCTGTCCATAAGAGGAGTGAAATTAGGATTTATGTTGGAATGGCTTCAGTCTGCTCAGTAACAGGGGAGGTGAGATCATCTGCTAAGACTTTAGGGAGCAGCTGGCAGTGGGATGAGCATCTAAAGAGAATTTAAAGGGTATATGGCAGCTACTGGGGAAAACCAACACTGAAAGAAGGAATGACCTGCAGAGAGGATGGACAGAGGTTAGAGCTCAGGGGGACACTGGGGAGCAGGTGTTCCCAAAAACAGGAGCATTGATTGAAAGTCTATGTAAAGGCAGTTACCCCCCAAGCTGTCCACCTCCACCCGGCATGAGACTGAAGTTCATTCTCTAGAGAGACTGAAGCAGAGGCATCACTGAGGTGAAGAGAATTCAATAAAAATGGACACACTAAATGGTAAGACCCCTGAACCTCTTCAGTTCAGAGCACATGCGCTGCCAGACTTATACTCTTCCTGCTACACACTTACGCTAGGACTTCGAGGATTTCTCCTGAGCCCTAACAATGATCCAAACTTAGCAATGGAAAGACCCAGCCAAACTTCCCCACCTTGAAGCCACCAGTCAGTAAGCCTCGCCTACAGATACTTTGGAGCACACTGCGGTTTAAATATGAACTATCAGCAGACATTTCACAAAAGCATCTACAAGCACAGGGTTTCTCGACCTCAGCACTATTGTGATTTGGGACTGGAAAATCCTTTGCTATGGCAAGGTGTATTAGTCAGGGTTCTCTAGAGGGACAGAACTAATAGGATAGATTAGTTGGGAATCTATCTAATAGGGATAGGAATCTATCCCTATCTAAAAGTAGGGAAGCAGAGAGTGCAGCCTGTAGTCTGTGGCCAAAGTCTTGAGAGGCCCTGGCAAAAAACTGGTGTAGGTCGAATAGCCCAAAAGCTGAAGAACTTGGAGTCCAATGTTCGAGGGCAGGAAGCATCCAACGTGGGAGAAAGAAGAAAGCCAGAACACTCAACCAGTCTAGTTCCTCCACGTTCTTCTGCCTGCTTTATTCCAGCTGCACTGGCAGCCGATTAGATTGTGTCCACCCAGATTGAGGTTGGGTCTGCCTCTCCCCATCCACTGACTCAAATGTGAATCTCCTTTGGCAACACCCCTACAGACACACCCAGGATCAATACTTTGCATCCATCAATCCAAACAGGTTGACACTCAGTATTAACCATCACAGGAGGCTATTCTGTGCATTGTAAAATGCTCAGCAACATGCCTGGCCTCCACCCACGAGATGCTAGCAGCACCCATGCCGGTTGTGACAATTCAAACTATTTCCAGCTATTGACAAATATCTATTGAAGATGAAATATCTGTCTACCCCCAAACCAGTTGAGAATCACTTACCTAACATGAAGGGAAAGACAAACTCTAAGAAATAAAAAATAGAAAAAAAGAGATGATGCAGGGAGGATAATATATCTTTTGGGGAAAAAACCATAATCAATATCATAATAGCTATAAGTAGATACTTTTTAAATAAAATCAGAATAAAGTATGATTACAAAAAATTAGATTCAAGCAACTAAAAACAGACATAGGAAACTAAAAATATCAGGTCAAAATGAAAAATAGATGCATTGAAAGGCAAAATTGAAAAAACAAATCTTCCAGCTAGTAAGACAAAGTGACAGAGAAATGAAAAATGGGAAAGAATAATAAACAAAATGAAAGGTTCATTCCAGGAAGCCAACATCCACATACCAGATATTCTAGAAAGTAACTTCAGAGAACAATGGAGGGGAATAAATTACCAAGTAAATAATTTAGGTATAGTTCCAGGAACTGAAGGACGCAAGACTCCGGTTGGAAAGTTACCTTTAAACATCCAGTACAAATGGATGAAAGACACTTACCTCAATGCAATCCATGTAAATTTTCAGAAAACTGGGGCTAAAGAAAAGAACCTTAAGGCTTTTAGACCAAAAACTATGGCACGAAGGATTGGAAATGAAAATGGTGTTGGATTCCTCTTCAGCAATAATGGAAGCTATACAATAAAGAAGAACAATTCAGAGTCTTAAGAAACAGTGCCAAGTATTGACAAGGATGGGGAAGTACTAAAAATCTCATGCATTGCTGGCACAAATGCAAAATGGCACAGCCACTTTGGAAACCAGTTTGGCCGTTTCTTATAAATTAAGTACAAACTTAACATATGACCTAGCAATACCACTCATAGAAAAAGAAATGAAATAAACACATATGTGCACACAAAGACTTGTATGCTAATATTTGTTGCAGAATCATTAATAAAATCCCAAAATGGATGCAAATAAATTGTCTATCGTTGTTGAAGGGATGTTGCAGTATATCCATACTAGGGAATACTACTCAGCCATAAAAGGAAATGAAATATTAGCACACACGACAACATGGATGAATCACAAAACATACTAAATAAGAAGTTAAACACAAAAGTCTACATACTGTGTGATTTCTTTTATATGAAGTTCTGGAAAACACAAAACTGTAATGACACAAAGCAGAGCACTGGCTGCCTGAGGTTCAAATATAGAGGGGCGTGAGGAATTGTTTTAGGGTGATAGGACTGTTCTGTATCTTGATAGTATTAGTTGTTACACAGTTGTATACAGTTACCAAAATCATAAAACTGTATATTTTTAATATACATTTTTGATCATTATTGCTGGTAAATTATGTATTAGTAAAGCTAATAAAAAAGAGTATTAAAAAAAATTTGTTCACCCCCTAAAATTTTATGCCTAGCCAAACTATCATTGGATTAAAGGGTTAAGAAAAATATATCTCAAAAATGCAGAAATTCAAACATTCTAGGTCCTCTTTCTTAACAGGATCCTAAAGATATATACCATCCACATGAGAAAGACAACCATGAAAGAGGAACATATGACAACCTAGGACTGGAGAAACACTGAACAACTCCCTGAGGGATAATGAACAGACACCCCAGAATGGAATCTGTGCCACAGCCCTGTTGGAACATGAAGATGGAGGAAGAGTCTATGAAAAAAAAAACATGTGAAAAAAAGAAACTACAGGTTACTCTTGAGACCTTTGAATATATTAAGGAAAAATATATTTTTGGTGGAAAGTCCAGCATTAAAATAGTGGTAAGTACATAAAAACTAAGCAAAGGAAAAGTTAGAAAATGATTAACTCCAGGAAAGAAAATGCAATGACAGTATATTAAATGACTCAGCTATGGATTACATTAACAAAGACATGATAAAGAAAACACCAAAACGGCAATTGTGTTGAGAAAATAAGAGAAAGGAAAGATCAGGAGGCGAGGCAAATCCTCATGTTTCACGTAGGAAGTCATCATACAATCCCTGAAACTGAAAAATTAGGAAAGAGCTACACAAGTATGTTTTAGAAATATGAAAGTAAGTGCCCAAAGGGGCAGCTGAAAAAGTTGAAAGCATTTTGGCGGGGAAACAGGACATGGAAATGGAAAATTGGGGGCATAGAATGCTGTGTTTTTCTTATAAGCTTTGCAGAATCATGCAACATTTTCAAAAGTAAGAAACAAAAACGAGGCAATGGGCCAAGAGGGGAGGGGAATGTGTATGCTAAAAAAAATTAGGCTGAGTTAGAGGCAGAGGCTAAAAAGAAAGTG
This sequence comes from Chlorocebus sabaeus, assembly GCF_047675955.1. Lineage (NCBI taxonomy): Eukaryota > Metazoa > Chordata > Mammalia > Primates > Cercopithecidae > Chlorocebus > Chlorocebus sabaeus. The sequence continues at coordinate 93,973,279 of NC_132905.1, read as the reverse complement.
AAGTTTAAATGGGGGTGGTTGGAAGAAATTGATGGAGAGGGCAGAGACACAGTCATAGTGGGGCTGTAGAGCAAGGTAAATAGATGGCTGTGGTTGCAGAGATGCAGAGGGAATTAATGGAGGCAGCAGGAGGGTAGGGGTAGAATTCAGCATTCAGATCAGAACAATGTGTTTCGAAAACCATCTTCATCAATTTTCCATTCATCTGCAGGTCAGGTCTTCAAGCACTTCATTTCATTTCTGAAACAAAATGTCCCTTTTGTTCTATTCTAAATCATTTTATCAATAAAGTAAGAGTCATAATAATGAAGAACAGTTATCAAGACAGTACTGCCACTGCCCAAGTTTTCAAGGGACACATGCACTAAACATTTATATGCTGTAACACTTTGCTGGAAATTCTGCCTTTGGCAGATGAATGTGCTTCCCTTCACATACCCTGATTAATCTACTAGATTAACTAAATGATTAACATGATTAAGAAAACAAAGCCTAAACCATGACGTGAATATCATGCTTTTAAGAATTGGCTGCAAAGAACTCTAAAAGCATAGACAGGCTAAAGCCCCTAAATGCAAAATACAACCAATGCCATTATATACATCTTCAAAATGGAGATAAGAGTTCCCACTCCAGAGGGTCAGTGTCAGGTTTAAATGAAGAAAAAAAAAAAAAAAAGTCAGAGCACTTAGAATGACATCTGGTATGACATGTGAGCTGGACACCTGTTCATAGTCACAGCCATGGTGGTGGTGGTGTTGCTGGTGGCAGCTGGCATGGTAGCATGTGTGGTACCACCATGCGAGCTCACCTTCCCTCTGCACATACAGTCTGCTCCTCTTTGGGGGCAAGTTTATAAGCTGCCTTGTAATGCACTTTAGTTTGATCCTGACTTTTCTTCCTTGTTAGGCTGAAATGTTTCAAAAAGCAAGAACTCTATCCCATGTATCAATGATTTTTCAACATGCTGGAGTTAGGGGAACTTGAAAATAATAGATGCTCAACACCTATAGTGAAATAAGAAATTTTTGAAATAATGAGCATGACCAACCATTCAACAATGTTTATCCACTCTAAAGGGTGACAGAGAATTTGTTGTCTGAGGCTCCTTAATAAGGAACCTATGGACTTTCCTTTTATTTTATACATGGGATGTGGGTTGGCAACAGTTCCATCTCAGATGTGCTCCCTGATAGATGGAAGATACAGACCCCCTGGCTCCTCACTGCCTGTTAATAAAACATAAGTGCCTCACTTTCATTTGTAACTCTATGAGTTAGAGTGGTGCTAGCTGCTATAACAGGTAAATCCCCAAATCTCTGGGATGCACACAATAGTAGTTCAGTAATTGCTCAAGTTAAATCCAAAGGAAGTGTTCTTGAACATCAGGTGGCCTTCTACATGACCATTCAGGGACCTGGATGCTTTCCATCCTGTGGGGCTCTGCTATTGTCTCCATCTGTTGAGACTGCTAAAACAAAACTGCCATCAAATGGGTGGCTTCAATACAGGAATTTATTTTTCACAGTTCTGGAGGCTGGGAAGTCCAAGGTCTAGGCACAGATTCTGCGTCCAGTGAGGGTCTGTCTCCTGGTTCATAGAGGGCACCCTCTTGCAGTGTTCTTATGTGGTGGAAGAGGCATGGGCGCTCTCTCAGGCCTCATTTATAAGGGCATAAATTCCATTTGTAATGGCTTCCTCCTCATGAACCCCTACCTCATCCAAGACCCCACCTCTTAACACTGTCACACTGAGGATTAGGTTTCAACATAGGATTCCTGGGGGAACACAAACATTCAAATACTAGCAGCCCTCTTAAATCAGTTCCAAAGTCACCCTAATGGGCATGAAAGTATAAAAGTGCTATGTGTGATCCTCCATTCTCTTTCACCATCATGGAAACAAGGAGAAAGAGAATGGAGACCACACATAGCACTTTTATTTTCTACGTACCTGGCTTGAAAGTGACTCATGTGGCTTCTGCCCTGTGGTTTCACTGGCCAGGACTCAGGCACATGGCCACATTTCACTGCCAGGAAGGCTGGCCAGTGTTGACAGGCTGTTCCCAAGATGAAGAGAAGACAGGCTGGTGAGCTGTTAGCCAGGTCGGCCACAGTGGCCATCTGTCATCCAGCCTGACCTTCACCTACCTCTCCAGACTTGGATTCCACTGAACCCCTCCATGTTCCCTATGCACTTCCCAGCCTGGAAGAGTTGCTATTCCTCAAAAGAAGTGTTTTCTTGCCTCTGTGTGTGCCCTTCCTAAAATGTCCTTTTCCCTATCTCCACCTGTTCAACTTCTATGCTTTCTTCAAGACCTATATCTCTCTATCAAGCATTCTCCTAGTCAACATTGATCTCTCCCCCTTCCCATTCTTCCTCTGTTTGTCTCTCAAAGGACTCACCACTTTTACCTTATTGGGGAACATGTCTGTCAGTTCCATGAGAAAGCAAACTCCTTGAAAACAGATGGCCATGTCTTGTCATTGTGCCTCACCGAAGAAAACCTATAAGCACTATCTGTGTCTGACTGCATCCTTCACTCTGTCCCCATGAAATAGGTACAATACCTTGGGCATGGTAGATGCAGAGTGAACTAGAGTCCAACTCATGCTCTCTGGTGTCACCTGCCCCAATCACAAACTGCCCATGGCTATCCAACTCCTGGAATGAAATCTGTTGCATCTACAGACACGGAGAGTGGGCTTGCCAGAATTTGTGACAGATAGGGTTATCTGCTAACTATGTACTTGTCAAAGGTATGGTAGAACATGTTTTCTCTTACTTCAAAACCAAACTACAGGGAAGTTATTTTCTTTCCCACCTAGTGATTTTGTTTCTTTTCTCACTTCCCTTCCAGTCTCTCTTCCTTCCTTTGATTCTTTTCTTCCTTCTTTTTGCCCTTCCTCCAGCATCATTATTCTCTTGGTCTTTATTTCTTTCAAAACAGCATTTACTTTTTTATCTGCTAGGTGTACAAGACAGATCTGGATCAATAATCAGTAATGAGGTACTAAATTACATAAGCTTGTTTTTCCCTCTTTGATCTTTTGCAAGCCAGCAGAAAATTTTCCAGAACAGAAGGGGTAGTGTAGAATGGGAAAGTGACCCTGGTCCCTTGTCCCCACCTGCCAAGAACCTAAGCCTTCTTGCTTGCAAATATGCTGTGTGGCTCTATTCAGACAAGGTAGCCTGGATCTGCTTCAAACAGGCTGCCAACTTACGTTTTGCAGCTTGATGTAGATTGTGCTGGAGCTGCTGATATGCCGTTCTGAAAGTAGCCAAAGTAGAAATAAATTTTCTGTATCCTCTCACTCAAAGTTGATAGCTGTGCTTGAAGAATAAAACATCAGGCTCCACCTAGCCATCTCTTCTTTGGCAGATGAACTTGTCAACATTTGCTTCCATCAGCTTGAGACATCTGCATTGTCACTTCTGTCAATTGGTGTCATCCAGTTTCTGGGCCAGAAAGTGAAAACTTTGGCTGTGTTTTCAGTCTTTGATGTGTCCTTGAACAAGTCACTGTGGGAACAAGAAAGCTGAGACAGTGTCTAGGGTGAAAGAAAGAAATTTTGCAAGGAAAGGCAGTCCCCAGTAAGCACTTAGCTCTAAAGCACCTAGCTCCAGCGAGCTCAGCCCCCAGGGATAAGTAAAGGAAATCTGAGACTAGGCATGGGGCTGTGACAACTGTCCCACAAGGATAAAAGACCAGGAGTCAGTACAGTTAGAAGCAGCATTCTATGGGGCAAAAGGCCCAGGCTCTGAAAAGTCTGCTCAGATGGAATCAGTGGTTCTACCATTTATGAATGACCTGGGAAATTTGTCAAGGGACTCTGTGCCTCTGCTTATTTGTCTGAAAATTGGATAACTAAGAATGTCCACCTCAGAGGCTTCTTGTGAGGATTAAAAGGAGACAATCCTTGCAAAGTCCTCAGCATGACATCAGGCACAGAGGAAGCGCTCCTTGAATATGGCCATGTGTCTGAGACTGGCTAGGTGCTCACCACCTCCATCTGCTTATCTGGGCAAACAGGAGGATGATCTTCCCACCCTCCCTTGCCACCAGGGCTGTGCTGTGTGATTCGAGCTGACCGATGGAATGTGAGTGGGCATGGGCGCCACTTCTAGGCATGATACTAAAGCAAACTGACGTGAGCAGTGGGTTGAATAGCATCCCCCTAAACGATATACCCAAGCCCTAACTCATGGAACTCATGAAGGAGACCTTACCTGAAAAAAACGTATTTTTGTAGATGTAAGTTAAAGATCAAAAGATGAGATCATTCTGGATTTAGGGTAGGCCCTAAATCCAACGACTTCTGTCCTTATAAGAGGCAAAAAGGAAAAAAAGAAGAAGAAGAAGATTCACACAGACACAAAGGGCGATGTGAGGATGGAGGCAGAGACGAGTTCCGTGTCTACACTCCAAGGAATGCCAAGGACTGCTGGCAGCCACCAGAAGCTAACAGAGCCATGGAACAGATTCTCTCTCTGTCTCCAGAAGGAACCACCCCTGCCAACACCTTGGTTTCAGACTTCCAGCCTCCAGAACTATAAGACAATAAATTTTTGTTTTGTAAGCTATCCAGTGTGGAAATGTGTTATGGCAGCCCTAAAAACTGACACATTTTGTGATCATTCGAGCTCTTTCTCTCAGAAGCAAATGACCCAAAGACACAGTCATCCAAGGGACAGAGCCTGCATCCCTGAGTCACTGCCTGGATGGAGGGCTGCCTACATAGCTGCACAAAGCTTATCTGGCTTCACAGGAGTGAGAACGATACTTCCTGTGTATTAAAACACTGAATGATGGGGTTGTCTGTTACAGCATCTGGCGTTGATTATCCCAAGCAATACGACTATTATTCTTAAGGGATCTATAGTAGGGATCTAGATAGAGAGGAAAAGAAGCCTGGATAGTAGGAAAGGTGGTGAAGAACTAATTACAGTGACTGTGTAACCGTAGTTAGCAGTTCCAGCCCCTCACCTTCAGCAGCATATCAAATTCTGGACTTTTCTAGTGGATATGGGTTCAGGATAGAGTGACCCACAGTCTTGTTATGTTAAGTCCCACATTATCCCCACAACCTACTGAACTAACTGTTGTCTCAGAGACTAAGTCAGACTTCTTATTACAAACAGAATGGTAGAGCCCATGAACCCTGTGGAAAGTCACTGGGGAGACCTCAGATTGGGAATAAGTGTGATTCCAGACCAGAGGAAGCCAAGAGAAATACCCCAGGACTGATTCAATCCAGAATGAGCATCCAGTTTAAAGCAAGTTGAGGATGATGTAATCTATCTAGACAGTAACTCAGCTTGTTACACTGCCCATAAAGGAAACTGGAAAATCATAGCATGGGACTTAGAAACTATAGAAAAAGAGGAAAGACAGGACCCTGGAAAATGCTGAGGGGCTACAGTGGGATCAGTTTCACCCCAAACTGAATTGATTTTAGCTAGAATAGCTTTTCACAGTCTTAGATTAGCACAGGTGCTGGGAGGTGGGCTCTGCTATTTGCAGGCTATAGAGTCACGCCTCTCTGCAGCCAGGGTGGCTGAGAGCTTGTGTCCACCAAACAACACTGGCACAAGGCGTCAGGGAGCCTCCTGGGAAGCAGCTATCCCAAGGACAGAGAGCTTCAAGGTGACTGAGGCAACCAAACACAGAGTTGTTCTCGGGGAGTAAGGACCAGTCCAAGAATGGTCTAAGGGTAAGGGGCGTCCCACTGGGATGAAGCTTCCAGAAAAAATGGAGACCACATCTCCCTCATCTTCATACCTTCAGGACTTAGATGGATCCCCACACAAAGCAGTTGGATCACAGCCTCCTACTCCACCTTCCTTCCTTTCAAGGAAAGGAAATAACTCTTGATAGACACAAACTAAGCTAATGTCTGCCCATTTTTATCTTAAGGTGCTGATATCTTAATTTAAAAAAAAAAAAAAAAAAGTTGTGAAAAATAAGATGGAAACAAACCATGGTACGTATGGTCCAGAATGCTTGGAACCTAAAGTTCTTCAACAGAGAGCAAATAGGCAAGCATCAGGAAGACAGAGAGGGGCCAGGCCATGGGTAACATAGCGTGGGGAAGGGAGGGGATGAACATGTGCACAGAACACATCCCTGTTTTAACCTGAGATGCAGAAGCAGATTCAAGATGTCAGCGTATCCCAGAGAGTGGAGCACCAAGTCACACACGCAAATCAGCAAAGGAAGCAGCATCCCTGAAGCCACCGAAATGCATGTTCCACCAGCCTAGAAAAGCAGAGGGAGTTCGTATACAATTCCCAAGGAAGCAGAAGGGAGGGGCTCATGGCTGAAATGCCTGTGATCAAATAGGCGAGGCTGACGCAGCACCACGTGATCTTGTGATGGACGCTGAGACCCTCACTCTTGGGCTGAGGGTCCTTTCTCCTCCTCCCACCTATCTGGTCCTCTTCTAGAAGCTTCTGCCCTCCCAGCTATCCATGGAGTCCAATGGAAAAAGCATATCCATTATGCTTTTTCATAAATGTGAGCTTCGCTGCGACACATCTTGCATTTCTCTCTCATGCTGTTAGCTGACATCTCATATA